>NC_137682.1:4165629-4320629 GCF_963989245.1 Nansenia antarctica | reverse complement strand
ATTAATGAAATACAAAGGTTCCATCTCACAAAACATAATGGAATGTAAAAACGTTGACGCTCAATATCTCTGAACTGCCCTAAACGGAGATAGAACCTTATCATTCTAAACGGAGATAGAACCTTATTATTCTAAACGGAGATAGTACCTTATCATTCTAAACGGAGATAGAACCTTATCATTCTAAGCTCACGACTAGACTACTACGTCACACAGTGAGGAATACTCTTTAAGAGTTTATATTTTCACTGATGATGTCTTTCCTCTAATATAAATGACTTATTCCCTGGTGGCTAATTGTATAATTAGCTTGTTGATGTCATGAGTTCAGTATATTCCCAGCTGCGCTTCTTAGGACATTATTAAGCTAGTGCAGCTGCTCCATCTCTCAACTCCAAGCATTATTATAACCCTGTGGCACAATGTCTAATTTCCCTTTTATTTTTCCACAATATTCCCTTCTGTTGTTGAGTCCGGGGATTAAGAGAGAGAAGAGGGGTGTGTGTGTGTGTGTGTGTGTGTGTGTGTGTGTGTGTGTGTGTGTGTGTGTGTGTGTGTGTGTGTGTGCGTGCGTGCGTGTGTGCGTGCGTGCGTGCTCACGCATGAGTACATCAAGTACTCCTGTGTACTCAAGGTTCTCCTTAAACTAAACCACATCTAACAAAGCAGGATTTGAGGGAGAAGACAGAGGTACTATCATAAGGCACCATAATATTGCACTCATGGTGAATACCGGTAGTATGTCTGTCTGAGAGTGTTACCAAAAATGTCAACAAATTAAAACTTTTCAGTTAGCTTGATTTATTTAGAAAAAGCCTGTGAGTTGCTATGGGAAATCTAGCCTATTCCAAAGGGGGCTAATGTAAGTATTTGCAAATAACTGTAAATAGTATCTAAAACGCCTAACATAAGGCTTGGCATCACAGACATGCTTGTCACCATTATATGCTCGCGGGGTGCGCAGTGAATCTCCTCTGGCAACTCAGGGCTGATTATCATGATATTGGGCTCAAAATAACTTGTTGCCTTTTATTGGGTTTCACAGAGACATGTACACAACAGGACATAACAACAACTAGTATCCGTGGGGGAGGTTATTGTCCCATGTCAGAGTAGAAAACTAGTTTTGCACTTTGTTATGCAGTACATTGTCCATAAACAATAACAGAGAATGTTCTTTCTCTTTTTTTCTTTCTTTTTTTTTAAACAAACTAACAAACAAAAAACTAAAACACAAAGAAAAAGCAAAGAAAAACTAAACAAAACAAAATTATGTCACATATCAGAAATAAACAGAAAAGAAAATGACACAACAAATGCCATAATACATGGGGGGATCACCCCCATCGGAGACAACATCCAAGTCTTACAGTCCTAAACACAGCGGCAGCACAAATACCAACACAATCCCAGTCTTGTGTACTTTCCTGAGTGTAATCCACCAAACCTTTTTGCCTTTTCTGATGGCCAGTAACATGGAACAAATTGGGAAACCTATTCTGTGTAGGGGTCGAACTAGAGCAAGCTATAATTACTATGCAAGTTATTGTAGAGTGGAGGGTCTCCAGTTGGTTTTTTGGCCTTCCCTGCTTTCCCTTTCCTTGTGGGTTGCAGGCCAGTGATTGTCTTGTTATGTTCATTGTGTTTTTCCTGAGTGTCCAATCCATCTCTGTTTCCTTCTCTTGATCAGACTGCTGATGCATTAAGCCTACAACAACCTCTTTTTTGTTTTTTCTTCTTCTACAGGTCAAGGTCGGTTATTTTATTTGGACAACATATCCTCAGTATGTAACATAGGCAGTGGTTGATGAATACCTGTAGTTTATTGATATGGGGTTGTGTGGTTTTCCAGGTTTCACAGCTATAGACTAGAGCATATGAAAGCTGGGATGAGAGCCATATACTATACGATATAGGCTGTGGCGCAGGAGGTAGAGTCGCTGTCTAATGATCGCAAGGTAGGCAGATCAGCGGTTTGAGCCCCGGGTGGCCACATGTCGAAGTGTCCTTGGGCAAGACACTGAACCCCAAAAAGGCCACATGTCGAAGTGTCCTTGGGCAAGACACTGAACCCCAAAATTGCTCCCAGTGAGCGAGCCAGCGTATGGGCAGAGATCTGTGCCACTAGAATCTGAATCTGAATTACTGACTTTGAATTTGAATTACTGACTTTGAATTTGAATTGCTCAATTTGAATGATTTTTTTTACTTTGAATCACATAATTTGAATTTGTATTCAATTCAGTTATTCAAGTTAAACAATACAAATTCAAATTATGTGATTCAAAGTCATTTTTTTTATTCAACGTCATTTTTTTTATTCAAATTGAGCAGTTCAAATTCAAAGTCAGTAATTCAGATTCAGATTCTAGTGGCACATATCTCTGGCCATAATCCGGGTCTTTAAGGAAGAGCAATCGAGCGCTGATTGATCTAACTCCTTTTCGGCCAATCAGCACCTTTCATTAACGTACCCAAGGCACTCCCGCCAGTAAAGCTGAGTGGATAGCTCTTTATCGTGGAGGGAAGTACACAGCAAAGTTAATGTGGATAGCTATCATGGAGGGAAGGACACCAAACACAGTAAATATCAACTGGTTACCATGTATTTTACCGGCCTTTTGACTGTTATAACGTTACACAAGTGGTAGTACCACCGTAGCTGTTGGCTAGATCTGATTAAAATCATGTTAGAACTGTAATGGCAGCTAGTTGGCTAATGCGTGAGCTTACTAGAGCTAGCGGCATGTATTGTGGATTTCACCACATTTAATGCTCTATTATGCACTATCCATTTTAACTTTTTAAATCATAATACTGTTTTTTACTATTTTGTAGAATGTATGTGACATATGTGTGTTTTTAATGTGGAAACTGTATTCATGAACTGCACAAAGCCTGTCAAAGGACAATGTCTGTCACTGTGTGACAGACAATAAAGCAATCTTGAATCTTGAATCTTGAATCTTATTGTTATAACGTTACTTTTGACAGGGAGAAAACCAGAGAGAAAGACAAATACTAGATTCGGCAAGGCACCTCCTTAATTTGATAACGGACATACCTTCCCCTGGCCCTGCGGGTCCCAGTGCCCAACAAGAAACTGCCCCAGAGACTCACAGGTTTTGGCTAGTTTCAGAACACAAACCCAATTAAACAAATTCATATGAATGTTGACTACTCGGCATCAAATGATAATTTTTTAACATGTTATTTTCGCAGACAGGGAAGGAGTCAGGACAGAGGCAGAGGTAGTCAGGAGAGAGGGAGAGATAATAATAATAATAATAATAATAATAATAATAATAATACATTTATTTTATAAGGCGCCTTTCATGGCACTCAAGGTCGCCGTACAACAACAAATTTAAAAACAGTTACAAAATTCAAAATACATAGAAATATACAGTATAAAACATAGCCAGCAGCAGAGCAGCACGGGAACAGTAAATCAACAGGGATACGCCTGCGTAAACAGGTGGGTTTTGAGGTGGGTTTTGAAAGAGGAGATTGAATCAATGTTCCTGATGTCGGGGGGGAGGGAGTTCCAGAGGCGAGGGGCGGAGCGGCTGAAGGCTCTAAACCCCATGGTGGACAGACGGGCTGGGGGGACGGTCAGGTTGATGGAGGAGGCAGACCTGAGGGACCGGGTGGGAATGTTGATGTGGAGGAGGTCGGACAGGTATGGAGGGTGACCCAGTGTATGGATGACCCAGTGTCCACACTGAAATGACCAGGTCCTTACTGTTTTGGTTGATTTGTCAGCCTGCAACTCGTTGTCTCTTACATTCACAGATGTCTGCTAATGAGACAAAACTGTACAAATATACAAATAAAACATTCTCATCACAGGTCTTTTCCAATTCCTGCCATGTTTGGAGTGAAAGGAAAGCGACGGTGCCTCAGAGGGCCTTCCAACCACTGCACACCAGTCAGAGAGTTGCAAATAACATTTTACCTTTTACCAAAAATTGTGGACAGAGGCAGCAGAGAGAGAAGGTGTGTGTGTGTGTGTGTGTGTGTGTGTGTGTGTGTGTGTGTGTGTGTGTGTGTGTGTGTGTGTGTGTGTGTGCGTGCGTACGTGTGTGTGTTTGCGTGCTTATATCATTTGTCTTTTGTTTGGATGGTATTTACATGTAGACGTCAGAGATACACGTATTGATGGACATTAATGGGCATGGGCTTAGCGCCCAGCAAAGTTAAGACATGATTGCAAACTAGCATTCAATTAAAGTCTCCCTTATACGTTCATTGTAGAAAAATAATTGTACCCCCCGGCCTGATAGAAGCAATAACAAAGACAGAAATGTTATGTGATTTCCATGGGCACTTGAAGGATTTATTTGGATAGTTTCTGTCTCTGCCCAGGTGGACTGCAGTGGGCAGGACTGGGTCATGTAGGGATGGGGGGTAATGGTGGGTAGATATGGTGTCAGACAGTAAGGATGCTGCTATTGGAGGTGGACAGTTTGAGCTCCTCCAGGGGGTTCTGCAGGGTATCTCGCGGGGCAGCATACTCCAGCACATTGGGCAGTCCGTGCACCACACAGCAGCTAACGGCACTGCGGAAGATGCCCATGTCATGGGCGTCACACCACTCATCTGTCTTCTCATCGTAGCACTCCGCATTGAAGGTGGTGGTGAAGCCATTGAAGCCGCCCACCACAAACAGAAGATCATCCACCACCTCGATGCCAAAGTTGCTCCGTGGGTTGAACATGGTGGGAACTGCGCGCCAGGTGTTGGTCTGGGGATTGTAGCACTCTGCGTTTCGCAGACGGTTGGCTCCATCAAAGCCGCCCACCTAAGAGAGGATAGGAGAAATGTGGGTCAATAACAGTATATCAGAACTTGAGCATAGATTTATTGTGTATTTTTATGTAGGTCTCACCGCATAGACCTGCTCCCCATAGGCGATGACCCCCACCCCACTGCGTCGGCTTGTCATGGGGGCGATCAGAGTCCATTGGTTGGTCTCAGGGTTGAAGCACTCTGCTGTGAACAGGCACTCATTCCCATTGAAACCACCACATATGTATACCTAGAATTAAGGCAACTCGTAAATTCATCCATCCTGGCTTTTTAATAGATTAATTGTACAATAGTTATCAAGTTGTGTTCCAGGTACAGTTAGTCTTACCTATTCCTCTGTTCCACTTACCTTTCCAAAAAGTGTGGTGGCACTGGCATCACTTCTCTGCTCATGCATGGGTGAGATGAGTGTCCACTGGTTGGTCTCAGGCTCATAGCGCTCAGCAGTGTTGACTCGCACATAGCCATCAAAGCCGCCCATGGCGTAGATGCAGCCACCCAGCACAGCCACACTGACGTAGCAGCGCCGTGAGTGCATGGGTGCCACTTGGTGCCAAGTGTGTGTGACTGGGTTGAACTTGCGCACACTGTTGAAGTAGTCAACGCTGTCAAAGCCTCCCACGCAGTACACAAAGCCATTGAGGTAGGCAGCACCGTGGTAGGCCCGTGCGCTCTCCTCCTCTCGAGTCACATTGACCCATCGGTCAGCCCGTGCATCATACGCCTCAATGCCATTGGTGGGGCTGCCACCACTCCAACCACCGATGGCCAGTAAGATGGCATAGGGCAGGCGAGGGCGGGTCAGAGGGTTGCCGAAGTCAGAGCTGGAGGGCCCATTCATGGTCAGGTCAAACATGGCCTTCAGTGCGTCGATGATGATGGGCCTGCAGTCAGCATTGGCTCTCACCAGTGGATTATTCTTCACATTGTCCATGAAGTAGTCCACTGTCATCAAGGCCATGCGTACCTAAGCAAACAGACACAGACAGATATGGACACAGAATGCAGTCGGCAGCCGCGATACTCCTTTATGAAATGCATCAAACATTTACGTGTTACGTGTGTTGTCCAACTCTCAGTCACCTTAGGCAACAGCACCGAGATCTGGGCTTCGCGGTCTTGAGGAGAATGGCCAATCCAGCGCAGGATGGCCTCAAACACTACATCTTCCTGCTTCACGTTCAGGTCGTCCTTCTCAATGATGTCACGAAACTGCCACGGCGAGAGTTCCAGGAACTCCTCGGAGCTACGCGCCATCTCCTTAAAGTGATGCAGGATGAAGTGAGAGGACATGCGCCTGAGCTCATGGCAGGAGTAGAAGTCTGCAAACGTACAGATCCCAATGCAGTTCTCCGGGCACAGCTGGGCCTCTAGGTAGTCACTGCAGGCTCGCACAACGCCCATGACAGAGAACTGGTCTGCAGCCACCAGAAGCTGCTGCGCATTCTCGTCAGTGACAGGCACAGAGCGTGTGTAGGCATACTCAATAATGAGACGCATCATGTCCGGTGACACACCAGGAATGTCGTACACCTGCTTTTCTAAGTTGTTCAGGCCACTTGTGAAGAGAGCTCTGTGGGTCAGGGTTTAGAGAGGAGGGATATGATGGTCAGGACTCATCCATATACTGTACCAACGTTTCTCAATACTCTTTTCAATATAGTACAGCAATATAATAAACACCCTCTGCAATTATATGACAATATAAAGAGGGGTACACAAATATTATGAATCAATAGTTGTATCTTTTATAGAATGTATCATTGCTGCCACAAAGAACAATGTGTAAGCTCTTGTAGGATCTGGCTATTTTCTTCTGATTATCCTTTGGATCCATGCCAAGTGAATCCCTGCCATCCATCATGGCTACCCCCCCAAGTTAAGACACTCACCGGAAATATGGACTGCAGCCGCAAAGGATATTCTTGTGTGCGTTGAATTCGATGCCATTGACTTTAATCACCACGTCACAGAATTTTCCTTCCAGTCGTAGCTCATTAAATATTGTACAGGCCATGGAACTCATTTTTCTCTCCATGTTGCATCTCTGAAATGTAGAGGTGGACCCCTCTTCCAGTTCATTCATTCTTGTGTTGAATATCTTTAATAGGCCTATCCACTTTTTGGGCAAGAGGTGGCACACTGCAACTATTCTTCTGAGCAATGAATGTGAACCTTCATTCCCCTTACAAGTGGTAACCATGTTCTAGAATTGTGCATTATTACATCACAGTGAGTGATACAAAATTAGAATGTCTCAGATACCATTTTCATAATAAGCTGACACCATCATTTTTTCTTGTTTTTGTTTTGTCTTTTGTTGTTATAACTATTTCTCTCTACACATGTTCGAAATAAATGCTTTCATTCATTCATTCATTCATTCATTCATTCATCCTCTATCAAATGATGTAAGTGTATTGTCCTTGTTTTTCAATGAAGGACTACAATACACGTTAAATGGGGTGGCCGACCAGAAACCACAAAGATCAAAATGTTCTGAGCCTTGACTGTCTTACACTAATGTTAGCTAGCCATATTCTAGCTGGACACATTATTATATTTAGACACATAGAAAGACAAACTAAAACACTAGAACAGTCACATGAACAACTACAGGACAGTCTTGTCAGATACGGTAGCTAATCAGTTTCGTGTTTGTAGATATGTCGTGTTGCCATCTGTCAGTGGGTATCGTCATAACAAGGCAGTCCTCACCCTGCAATTACTAATTATGTGCGTGCGTATAATGTGTGGGTGCGTGTGCGTACGTGTGTGTGTGTGAGAGACTTGAATAACTGAATTGAAAAACTAAATCAAGTTAAACAATACAAATTCAAATTATGAATGAATGAATGAATGAATGGACTTTATTGTCATTGCTACAGTACAGGTACCAAACAACGAAATTTAGGAGGGGTGGCTCCCCTGGTGTTAGGAAAGGGAAAAAAAAAGAAAGAAAAAAAAACTTTTAGAAAAAGAATAAAATCACAAGAAGGTAAGGAGCTGGTTTACATAAATAAAGGCTATGTACACAATCCACTGTACTATACTGCACAGATAGTCAACTAGGGTTGCCATATTGCACAAAAGTATTTTTTCACGTTATTTAAAGTGTCACAGTTTGCAGGCTTGAAATGTACATGTTTGTGCCTCAGCACTAGCTGCCATACAATCCGTCCAGACTGTCCTGGGCCCAGAACTTAGGCCTTTGCTGTGTTCAGGGCCTTGACGGCCCTGTGGTAGAAGCAGTTCTTCAGTCTGTTTGTCTTAGCGGCCGGGGTCCTGTACCTCCTTTTCGAGGGCAGCCTGATAAAGTGTACGTGCCCAGGGTGGGTCGGGTCCCTGGAGATCTTGGAGGCCTTCCTGAGACAGCGTGTGTTGTACAGCTCTTCCAGAGAGGGGAGGGGGGCGCCGGTGATCTTCTGTGCTGTTCTCACGACTCTCTGTAGCGCGTTTCTCTCCGCTGTTGTGCAGCTGTAGAACCAGTTGCAGATGCCGTAGGTGAGGATGCTCTCCACTGCGCCGCGGTAGAAGGCCACCAGTATCTCCTGCTTGTTGTGTTCTTTCCTGAGGCATCTCAGGGTGTATAGCCGCTGTTGTGCCCTCTTGATGGTGCCTTTTGTGTTGTCCTTCCAGGCCAGGTCCTCCCGCATGTGATGTCCCAGGAATCGGAGGGTTGAGACTCTCTCCACGCTCTCTCCGTCGATGAGCAGGGGCTGGATCTCTGACTTTTTCCTCCTGAAGTCTACGATGAATTCCTGGGTCTTTGACTTGTTTAGCAGCAGATTGTTAACCTTGCACAGCTTGCTCAGTTGCTCTACCTCATCCCTGTACGCCGCCTCGTCCCCCCCCGAGATACATCCCACCACGGTGGTGTCGTCTGCAAACTTTACGATGTAGTTGCTGGGGTGGACGGGGGTGAAGTCGTGGGTGTAGAGGTTGTAGAGGATGGGGCTTAGCACGCAGCCCTGGGGGGACCCAGTGCTGAGGCTGAGGGCTGTGGAGGTGTGGGGGCCCACCCGCACCCTCTGGGGGCGGTCGGTCAGGAAGTCCTTGATCCACGCACATATAGAGTGTGATAGACCCAGGTCTAGTAGTTTGGTCACTAGCCTGTCTGGAAGGATGGTGTTGAAGGCGGTGATTCAAAGTAAAAAAAAAAAAATCAACGTCATTTTTTAAATTCAAATTGAGCAATTCAAATTCAAAGTCAGTAATTCAGATTCAGATTCTAGTGGCACATATCTCTGCCCATACCAGCGCCTTGCATGTGTGTGTGTGAATGGGTGAATGAGAGGCCGTTGTAAAGCGCTTTGGAGCAGCAAAAAAGGTGCTATATACAGTATATCTCAAAAGTGAGTACACCCTTTTGGCACAATTTAGACATGTTCACTATGGGGTGTACTCACTTTTGTTGCCAGCTGTTTAGACATTAACAGCTGTGTACTGAGTAATTTTCAAAGGACAATAAATCTATACTGTTATTCAAGCAGCACACTGACTACTTTAAGTTATATCAACGTTTCAGTAGGATAATGTTGTCCCCTGAAAGGATATAACAGAATATTTGCAAAAATCTAAAGGGTGTACTCACTTTTGAGATATACTGTAAGTGCAGTCCATTTACCATATGGGGTGTTCTGAAGGCATGTGGCTTCCAAGGTAGTCAAAGTAAGTCAGGCCCGTTTTCAAGTTAGTTTGATTTCTATAGTTTCCATGATTTCATTTGAAGCCTTGAAGTTGTCTGCTGTATTATTGTAGTCATCTGTTTTCTGTTGCATTTGTCTGTGAGTTTCAGATTCAGCTGAAGAAGACGATAAATGACTTGGAAATCTGTAATTTTCCCGTATACTCATTTCTATTTCAACATGTTGGCTAAAGTTAAGGCAATTCATTGTGCATTGAACTCCACCGTGATTCCCTCTTTCCTCTTCTCTTATCTTATTTTGTCTAGTTAGCTTAGTTAAATGTCAATTTACAATGAGCCTCAGGGTAGATGTTCCTTGAACATAATGATGGTTTGAAATGGCATATTACTTCCTCCGTCTTTTTGAAAGCTAATTTACCTGCCATGCCATGCAGAGAGATTGGAAAAAACATTAGAAAAAGCGTTTTTATGTTTCAGCTTCAGTTTACTCAATTAGCATTTAGTGAAACCTTTTCCCCTCCATTGTCAGGCTGTTATTGAGTGTGAACACATCATTTCTTGCAGGTAAGGAGTCACATATCTCCACTGCACTGATACATTTTTCGTGGCATTGATTCCACAAGATGTTGGAAACATTCCTTTGAGATTCTGGTCAATGATGAAACAATTGCATCATGCAATTCCTGCACCAGATTCTTTCAGGTGCACTTTCAAGCTGTGAATCTCCCGTTCTACCACATCCCAAAGGTGTTCTATTGGGTTTATATCCCCATAATTTCTGAAATAAGGACAAATTACCCAACAGAAAGTATATACAATTTTGAAAAAAGAAATGTTGATCTTTAAAATATAAATATAAATAATTACATTTTCTATTGGACAACGCCAAATAGTTCCTTTACTTTATACCAACTGTATGTTGCCATGATGCACCTGATTGCTAGTTCAATAAAGATTCAATATTGGGTAAATCAGGAAGTTTAACCAAGAAACTATGTGCAATTCTTCTTCTAATATACCACCGCCCCTCCTGGTGCCCCCACGATTGAAAAACGTCCCGCTTAAGTGCCCTTTTGAGTGGCAAAAAAGGCCCTTTTGAGTGGTGAAAATGAGAGGATGTGCCCTATCGGTGCCCCTCCAATGGTCTAAACATGACCATGTGCACTGATGGGGTCCCATGTTGTGCAGTAGGTGCCCTTTTTTTCTTTTCGCCCCTGCCCTTCAAACAGTCTGAGTCCGCCACTGTGTAGCAGGCTATACATTCCAGTTTTGATTCACAGGAATGATCATTGTTATGATGAATTTACTTATTTTGTTACGTAGAGATGAGGGTGAAAAAGTGGAGTGCAAGGGGTGATGTCATAATATGGTGCAAAGCGAAGATCTAGGAGTGTAACCTATCCTTATGCATTTGGGAATTCTATTGAGAAATCAAATGCAAAGCTGTAATACCAACACAGACATTTTAGTGAGGTTGTAACAACCATATTTAACCTACTGGGTTATTGAATAGACCTGACATGGTGTAAATTGATCAGGGTGGATTAAAACCATGTTGAAACTGTAGGCTTGGCCCTGGATTACTCCCTGTCGATGTTGATTTAGAACTAGCAGCATGGACGCCAGGCCTTAATCCTCCGGCAGACACACATGTGGAGACCTATATAAAAGCCCTGGCCTGACCAATACTCAGACATCAGCCTCAGTGCCAAGGAACCTCTCCAAAGCATCTCCACAACCATCTAGAACCTTTTACTACCAGAGCCAAAGGAGCCACCCAGAGTAGCATCACTTCTCTCTCCACCATGAAGACAGCTGACCACAGCCCTCTCTCTCTCACCCTCCTCCTGCTGCTCCTACTGGGCCTCTCCCAGGCCAACCCTCTCCTGGAGGATCATGGAAGTGAAGAAGACGGAAGTGGAGAAGAGTACCAGATGGACGACGACCCTGAGGCCGAAGTTATCGACATCACCACCAGAATTCTGACCACTAACAATGGCTCCAGTGAGTTGCTATGGGAGGGAGACATGCTAGCGCCAAAGACCAGAAACGCTATGGTCTGCTATAACAGCAACTGCCTGTGGAGGAAAGCCAGAAGCGGCAAGGTTGAAGTGCCCTACACAGTGGGCAGCGAATTCTCTCAACGCCAAAGGCAGATGATCGAGAGAGCCATGAAGTCCTTCCATGGCAGAACCTGCGTTCGTTTCGTGCCCTACACAAACCAGCGCGACTACATCAGTGTCAAGAGCAGAAGCGGCTGCTACTCTTCTCTCGGCAGAGTCGGAGGCGGGCAGGTTCTCTCCATCAGCAAAGGCGGCTGCCTTCACCACGGTATCATCCAGCACGAGATCATCCACGCTCTGGGCTTCCAGCACGAGCAGACCAGGAGCGACCGCGACCAGTACGTCAGGATCAACTGGGAGTACATCCCCACCCACGTGGCCTATAACTTCCAGAAACAACGGAGCAACAACCTGAACACCCCCTACGACTACTCCTCCATCATGCACTATGGAAGAACAGCCTTCACTACGCAGCGGGGAAGGGACACCATCACCCCCATCCCCAACGCAAACGTGAGGATCGGCCAGAGGCAGGACATGTCAGAAATCGACGTCCAGAGGATCAACAAATTCTACAGCTGCTAAGTCAGAGGAAAATAGTCTGGAGAAGCTGAATACGAAGTATCCGGTTCAGCAGAATCACCAGCACACTAGTAGATGAAGATGTAGTGTTTAGGAATGTTGGGTTGTGGAATGTTGCTGACTGACTTACGTTAGGGAAATGTATTGAAACATAAAAATAAAAGCAGTGGAATTTTTCTTTTTTTAATATGATCTCCTTTTTTCTCTCTTCTGATTAATACCTTATATCATATTTCTTTTTTTTTCTTTTTTTAAATTGAGTTTTTTCTGCAGACATGGTAAAGCAAGTACATCAAATGCAGGACAAGACAAAGCATTTGTGACAGAAAGAAACAAAGAAAAAGAACCACCCACCCTCCCATAGCCCCATTATAGGTCAAGGTCACAAACAAATGAAGTAGAATAAAGGCAACGAGACACTGTATTGTAGTGGGTATATCCTGAGATGGGGATAGGCTGAACAAAGCAGGGGGTTAGGGTCCATATTCATGTTGAAGGCCTTAGATCAAAAGTAAGTCAGACCCGGGGATGTCCTGAACATAATGATGTATATAGTCAGCTGGAAATTGCTAAAAGGGTAATTCACATATCGATAATTCTACCGTTGGTATCACGGTACAGCGATTCTGCGATAATCGATACATTGTAAGACAATTCATCAACGATACATCACAATATCTGCGTTAACTGAATAAAAAAGACCACTATAAAGGCAAAAAGCAGGAATTATAATGTTTTTTATTCATTCACTTTGTTGTCGCTGGTTGTGAACAATGAAACAAACAATAAGTTAGACCTAGCCTACATCTTTCTTACTCTTAACGTATGTCTCTAACACACACACACACACACACACACACACACACGCACTCACACACACACACACACACACACACACACACACACACACATACAGACACACACACACACACACACACACACACACACACACACACACACACACACACTGACTGCAACTTGTCCATGTGTGCCTGCCATCATTCATACAAAATAAAGTGCCAAAAGGCTTAACTGCCCAGAAAGCAGGAGTTCAAATTGTTTAAATGAAGGACTATCAAACCATTGATAATAATATTATTATGGCTTGATAATACACGTGGTGATATGTCAGCCTGTCAGGTGAGCAAAGTCAAACTCTCGGAGCTGAACGTGAGTTGCCTTCGGGATTACGACGGTAGCAAAATAGGCTTGTTTGAGTTTAAGATTGAACCCGACTAGAATTAAGGCGAAAACAGGCAAGTGTGTCTCAAATTGGACAACAAAGTCAAATTCTGACAAAACATGGCAGTGAGAACATGATGGCTATTGAAATAATCCTCAATAAAACATAATATTAATTATCTATGAATAATCACCACCGTATTTTCTTTATTCAGGTGTCAATAAAAAAAAAAATCGGTGATGAAAAGTCAAGTGCCTCCCACAATTAGGTTGCTGGAGGGTATTCCATCAACGTCGCTAAAGGGAAAATCCTGGCTTATTTTTGATAACTTCTCGCGAGACTTATCAGAATATGCCTGGATATTTCTAAGAACTCTCGCGAGACTTATCAGACTAAACCTGGATTTTCCTTTAGCGATGTTGATGGAATACCCCCCTGCTCTCTGCAACCTGTCAGAAGTCACTGCGGAGCTGAACAGGAGCAACTCGCTCTAAAAATCTGCGTCAGACTCGATATCGCGAGAAATCCCATAAATCTCGCGATATCACGTTATCCCCATGTATTGAAAAGCGCTGATCGGAGACTCCTCAACATGTATTATTTCAAACATGGCCATACTATCTAAACGGTAGCTAGAGAAAAGAGTGTGCTACACTAACTCTCTCGGACTGTAGATACAAGGTAACCAAATGACATGTAATCATTTTTGAATTGACAGTTAGAAGTATGCACCATTATACATGTGCGTTGCATGACTGATTGTCTATTTAATTCAATTTGTTTATGTGACAGTCAACGACAATGAGACAGAGTGTCAGCTATCTAGTTAGCCCCATCTGACTATGATTATATGTGGATGTTAGCTATAGATACACAATTTACATATAGAAATATACGTAACGTAGTCACACGTGGGGATAGTTATGTTTGCCATCATGCATGTCAACATGACATTGACAGTGATTGCAGAATGAACTAGACGCATGTCCGTATGGTGGTAGCTAAGCTCGTCAAACTTGCACACTATATCTGTCCATTGCACATCAAACGTTATATGCTTAGCCCACATTTGTGACTAGACATACTCCTTTTTATTTAACATTTAAATGTTGTAGAAGTCTAGTCACATATTGGTAACTAATGCACAGCCAAGTTGTTGCAACATTGTGTCAAACGAGGCTTGTTCGCTTGGATGACACTAGCTCAGGGTTGCCAGATGGGATTGACAATTTCCAGCCTAACCACAATCAAAAACCCTCCCAAATTCACCCTCCCAAAAATGCCCAAAACCTAGATTGTCACAAAACAACGTTATACATCTCCGTTAATAAGTCTGAGAGCATCCTCTTTGTTCAACAATTCTATAAATGCAGTCTGCTATCACTAACCAATGGGTAGAGCTTGGACTAGCTCTCACTCTCTCTGCCCTAGCAATATTGTAACACTCCCCAAGTAGCTAGCGCCACCCTGTGGTTAACCTACACATTACTCTTAGGTTACTACACCCCCTCCCCTATCAATAACTCTTAAAAGTAAAGTAACAGTCATTCTAAACCTACAATGCCACGGCCAGTCAACCAAGGAACAAACAACAACAACAGAAAAAACTGTTCAGGAGCACCGTTTGATGCTAAAACCTTGCCATTTAACCCCGCTGCCTCCAATTTGGATGTCAATACCCTCAAATTAAAGCTGAAATGTTGATGTTTATAAATGACCCCTCCACTCCTGGATGTCTTGTCCTGTGTTCTGCTGCTGTATGTCAGTGTTGTTTCATGCTGACCAATGGCGTGAGGGGACAACGATGGCCGCCCGCATCCCCCTGGTTCTCTTGGCCTGCGGCTCCTTCAATCCCATCACTAACCAGCACATGCGACTGTTTGAGTTGGCCAGGGACCATCTACACTGCACAGGTCAGACGTCATCAGATTCTCTTAATACAGATACTGTAATTGTCAATCACTTTTAGCTTGCATTTGAGACAGTGGAAGCTATGCTTTTCAACACCACATGTTTCTATCTGTGCTAGCTAAATACTCAAGATTTGAGAAGCACATCTATAAAAGTATGGTGTCATGTTCACAGGGCTTAAAGTTCTCCGGCACGGTGCCGGATTTCCGGCGCGGGGGAATTTTGAGCAATAAAATCAAATCAAATCACATGCTATTTCTTTACATCGTAATTTAAAGAGTCATCTTCAGCAAAGAGACAGTTCCGCCTACCAATGGTGAATTGGTTCTGTAACACTATTTATCGTTGTTTTTGCATTAATTTCACATTTAGGCAAGATCGCCTTAGGCAAGATATCAGCTGACACCTGTTACAGGGTAAACGTTAGATTAGATTAAACTTTATTGTCATCGCAGAGTACAAGTACAATACAACGAAATGCAGTTTAGCATGAGCATATAAGCTGTATTATGGTGCGGTCACTCACCAGAGAGCTCTATTATCTTTGGCCCATGTTGTATAAAACAGTTCTCTTATTTCCCTATTGATACAGGTGTAACAACATTGCATTCAATGCCATGACTTGATCATGTAACCAGAGCCCATTCATGTTAATGAGGTGATGCAACATGGCAGGAAGTCCTCCTTGTACATTATTTCTCGTACACCAATCAAGTCTTCAGTCCCAGGTGACTAAAATGAAAGAAATAACAAACAAACTTCAAAGTCAATGAAGAAAGAAAAGATTAAGCCTGGGTGTTTCCCCAGATTGCAGTGAAGAGTTCTGTCATTCAATCATTTATCTGTATCAGGTAGTGGGCGATCAAGGGATCAAGACCCCCGCCAACCAGTTTTCTTCTTCTTTCAGGTCTGTACCAGGTGGTGGGCGGGATTGTGTCTCCAGTGAGTGACGGATATGGCAAGCAGGGCCTGGCGTTGGCCAAGCACCGTATCGCCATGGCAAAACTGGCACTTCAGAGCACAGACTGGGTCTCCGTTGACCAATGGGAGAGCCAACAGCCCGACTGGACCGAGACGGTGGTCACCATGAGGTGCGGCCCTACACTTCTCACTGCCATATTTTTGTTTTGTTTTGTTGTTATTTTTTCTGAGTGGGGCAGTCCCACTCATATTTTCATTTTTATTGTGACAGATACAGTAGAGATTATGACTGTAAGGATGGGTGAGAGAGCGACTTATTCCAAAGCGACTTACAATCAATACATTTGACTAAGCAAGTGATCATCAGTTCACCAGTTGCAGCAGGAAGAGTCATCTAGCTCAGGCCCGGGGGCCATTGGCAGTCTCTGTGATAGGGATAATAGATAATATATTTAGACACTGGAGAAACAGAGAAGCAGTAGAAGTCTTATGGGACACAGTATAGGGGAAAAGTAGAATGGTCTGGTGTTTCTGAAAGATACAAATCAAACAAAACACAAAACACAAAATCTTCTGCGTCTCCTGAAGACACCCACATTCCCTTCTACTGTGTCCCTAAAAACTTCTATTGCCCCCCTCGTACTGTTTCTCTGTTTCTCTTCTTCTAAAAAAAAGTTTAGAAGAAGGTGATAGGAGAAGGTTTTTCCTTCTATCAATGGCCCCGGGCCTGAGCTGGATTACTCTTCCTGCTACGACTGGTGGATTGATGATTCACTTGCTTAGTATTCAAATGTATTGATTGTAAGTCGCTTTGGAATAAGGCGTCTGCTAAATGCTAGAAATGTAAAAATGTAAATGATTGCATCACGCAATTCCTGTAGTAGATTTTTCTCTTCAGGTGCACTTTCAAGCTGTGGATCTTCTGTTCTATCACATCCCAAATGTGTTCGATTGGATTCAGATCCGGTGGCACTGGCAAGGCCACGGAAGAACACTGAACTCATTGTTATGTTTGTGAAACCAATTTGAGACAACCTTTGGTCTGTGATAGGGATGCACCCATAGACGGATTATGAAAAAAATGGGCGGTTAGTGTTAGGGATGTCCCGATCCGATACTGATATCGGATATCGACCCGATATTGGTCCTGAATGCTGGATCGGGGATCGCACCAGAAAAGAAAAGGCTCCGATCCGATCCTACTGTCATCCGCAGTCAAACTTATGTGTATAAGCGATGGGGGAATGAAAACAGTGAACAGAAACGCGTGTCGCAGAAATGCTTCACGCGAGTCGCAGAAATGCTTCACGCGAGTCCTATATGCGCTTAAAATGCGCATAGCGCTGTGTGCTTCCGGTTTCATTACAAAGAGGTTAACCCTATATGTGCCTGACGTCTAACAACATTCAAATGACTCTAACTTCATATTTTTTCGGATTTCAATGTATGACACATCATTTGAAAGCTTATGATCCGTAGTTCCAATCCACAACACGTCGCATTTGTTGCTTTAATAAAGGCTGGCAGTCTTTAATTTAACTGTTGTTGGTGTGGACTATATACTGGGGAGGTATTTGTTATTATTCAGGGGTCAAAAAATGTATACAAATATCGGATCGGTATCGGTATCGCCGATACCCGAAGCCCAGGTATCGGTATCGGTAGTGAAAAAGTGGGATCGGGACATCCCTAGTTAGTGTAGTAGACCACACTTGCATTTGCTGACACTCTCTGATAAAACATTTCTATACTTTAGGTACTGATCCCTCTTGTGTTACAACTCTGTCCTTGTTCCCCCTGCTCACATAAATCCACTGATAAGAGGCCGGCGCTCTGAGCTGCGTTTTGCACAAGAAGGGAGCTGATTAGAACCATGAAGTGGGCTCTTGTCTATGGAGCAGGGCCTGTGGGAACCTATGGGGATCACCTAACTTGAACACCCCCCGAATACATCTTCTAGAATATCTTTAAGAGGCTTTACTCAAACAGTGAATTCATTCATGGTTTTCCTTGCTTTTACTCGTGTTTTGTCTATTGCTCTCTCCCTTCGCTTCGGCTGGCGGGCAGGTACCATTATAGTCGGATCCTGAAGCAGTACCAACAGAGCACAGAGAAGGACTCACTTCCCTCCACATGTAAGAACCTGCCTTCACATCTTTGTTCACCGTGGCTCATTTCCATTCCAGCTGTTAGACCCTTGCCCTGACCCCTTCTCCTTCAGAGTTTACACACATATTGATGTCTAACCCCCCCCTTCATTGCCCAGCATTTCAAGTAATCAAAGAGTCTAACACGTGCATGTTTGCTTGTTCAAATCACAAACTCAAATCTTTTTTGCGCCCTTTTCCTCCTTGTCTTCAGGCTCGTCTCCTCCTCAGCTGAAGCTGTTATGTGGCGCTGACTTCCTGAACACTTTCAAGGTCCCGGGCCTGTGGCAAGACGCGGACGTGGAGGAGGTAGCAGGCCGCTTCGGCCTGGTCTGTGTGAGTCGGGGGGCGCTGCAGCCCGAAGACACCGTGCACGAGTCGGACACACTCTCGCGTCACCGCCGGAACATCTTCCTGGTGCGCGAGTGGGTCCGCAACGAGACTAGTGCCACGGAGGTGCGGCGGGCACTGAGACGGGGCCTCAGCGTCAAGTACCTCCTCCCGGACTCTGTGATCGAGTACATCCAGCAGCACGACCTCTATACCGAGGACAGTGAGGTTAGGAATAAGGATGTGGTGCTAAGGCCGCTAACCAAGCAGTTGGATACACCACCTGTAAAGACTAAGTGAAGATGATTGACTAACTCTTGTCTGTAGTTTGGACTCTCAAATGAATAGTTTGGGCTCTCGTTGATGGAAGGATGTAACATTTGAATGCCAACTGCCATTGTGTTCTGCATTCTGAGTGGTGTGATTTTCAAGTAGACTCATGTCATGCACATTCAGTGGTGTAGCTTTTGTGAACCTAATGTTATAGCAAATATTTCTGTGCAGCATTGAGGACAACCAATGAGAATTATGTGTTTGACGTGATGGATTGTAGACAATTTAGAGTTTTGTAGGATGTTACACCCCAGTTCTGACATTTAATCCTCTTGCCAATGGATTTCTTTTATCCATTATTTCTTTTATATTCGATTTATATTCGAAGTTCGAGTGTTGTGGACATGGTTAAGAATACATTTATGTTTGGAGACATTAATGGTGTTAATGTTTGTTTGTTTCATGTGTGTTGTTATTCTCACTGTATTTAGTGGCAAATCCCTATTTTCTTCTCTCAGTAAGAAAGCTACAGATGCATCCTGGCAGACCCCATTGAGATCTTCGTTGAGAGACGCTCCTACCCTCAGAGCTTTTCTCTCAGAATTGAAATAATCCTTTATTAATGTTACTTTATTACAAACACACTTGGCAAAGTGAACGGCTTGCTGTGCCAACAAGGGTTCCATGGTCCACTGACTCAATAGACAGCTAATCGTATTAACAGTTGTTTGGGCATGACAAATGATGTGCCAGTCGCATAGTAAAGTATTGTCTTACCGAGCCCGGTGTACATGATATTGCACTCCAAATGGATTTTTGAAAATGTCTCAATCGTAGCCTACTTTTTAAATTTTAAATTAATGTATTCGAAATATAACCTTGTTGGCACACATCTACATTTTCCACATTTAAATCCTTACAAGTAATAAAGGAAATCTTTGTAGCCTGACCTAAACTAACCTTATTAGTTAGCACTTTGAAACCTATACCACATGCGTTTAAAGCAGAGGTTCTAAACCTTTTTGGGGGCCAGCGCCCCCCTGTCCATTATCCAGGCCTCTTACCGCCCCCCCCATCAAAAAAAGTAGGCTTATTTTCTTCCCTGAATATTAATGTTGACTAATATTCTGTGTTATATCATTTTTGTCAACATTTAGTTTTTTACATAATCTGATCCATTAGGTGTTTATTAATGCCTGTGTGATGTTATTTTTAAAATGTTGAAATGTTTGAGTTAGTAATTCATAAAATACAAAGGTTCCACCTCACAGAACATAATGGAATGTAAAAACTTTGACGCTCAATATCTCGGAACTGCCCTAAACGGAGATAGAACCTTATCATTCTAAGCTCACGACCTCATCACAGTAGATATTACCTCTTTGATGGCAGGGAGTACCAACTTCTCTCCAATTGTGAACGGCTGCCCACATTTGGCTATCAGCAGGGAGATGTTATATGGCGCTGCTAGCCCGCTGTCAGTCTGGGTGGTCTTCCTCGCGAAGAGACTGCTGATGGTGCTCCTACCATGTTTTTCTTTGAGGGCCTGGAAGAATGGAGAACGCTCCTGATCTGCCTTATCCAGGTGGATCTTGATAAGGTGCTCCTTTAACATGAGGGGTTCATTCCCTCATTGGAAAAGACATGTTCGCACAGTAAACACATTGGGAGTTGTGCATTGGTAGGAGACGGTATGAAGCCATAGCTAAGATGCTTAATAGAGTACAGTCTGCATTTTATCTTTTTCCACGGCCATTTTGATGATAATACCAAAGTCTGGTGCAAATTTCACTTGAATAGGCTCATTGGAAATACATTTACTGGACAAAATATTTATTTTTTAATACATATTTCCCCCATTGTAGATCATGTCTTGGCCAGGGACCTGTACTGTAGCAGGGACCTCCCTGTCCAGTGGCCAGCAAACCCTCAGCTTCAGTGAGTAAGTATGGTCCAACTCCACCTCCTCAGTATTCGTATCATAGATGATTGCTTTTAGCATAATAGCAAGTCTGCATTCTGCAGATTCTGTTTTGCTAATTCGTGAGCTTTATAATTATAAGGTTCTATCTCCGTTTAGGGCAGTTCAGAGATATTGAGCGTCAAAGTTTTTACATTCCATTATGTTTTGTGAGATGGAACCTTTGTATTTTATTAATTACTAACTCAAAAATGTCAATATTTTTAAAATAACACCACACAGGCATTAATAAACACCTAATGAAGTTTGACAAAAATGGAGATAGAACCTTATAATTCTAACGTCACGAGGTGCAAGGTGCTCCACAGAGCTCATTTTACCAACACTACCGTACATTGGCAAAACTATTCCCTGATAGAAGCGATGCCTGTAATAGATTGTAAACAATTTCCAGCTGACTATATACATAATTATGTTCAGGATATACCCGGGTCTGACTTACTTTTGATCTAAGGCCTTCAACATGAATATGGACCCTAACCCCCTGCTTTGTTCAGCCTATCCCCATCTCAGGATATACCCTCTACAATACAGTGTCTCATTGCCTTTATTCTACCGGTACTTCATTTGTTTGTGACCTTGACCTATAATGGGGCTATGGGAGGGTGGGTGGTTCTTTTTCTTTGTTTCTTTCTGTCACAAATGCTTTGTCTTGTCCTGCATTTGATGTACTTGCTTTACCATGTCTGCAGAAAACTCAATTTAAAAGAAAGAAGAAATATGATATAAGGTATTAATCAGAAGAGAGAAAAAGGAGATCATATTTAAAAAGTTCCACAAAATTCCACTGCTTTTATTTTTATGTTTCAATACATTTCCCTAACGTACGTCAGTCAGCAACATTCCACAACCCAACATTCCTACACACTACATCTTCATCTACTAGTGTGCTGGTGATTCTGCTGAACCAGACACTTCGTATTCAGCTTCTCCAGACTATTTTCCTCTGACTTAGCAGCTGTAGAATTTGTTGATCCTCTGGACGTCGATGTCTGACATGTCCTGCCTCTGGCCGATCCTCACGTTTGCGTTGGGGATGGGGGTGATGGTGTCAATTCCCCGCTGCGTAGTGAAGGCTGTTCTTCCATAGTGCATGATGGAGGAGTAGTCGTAGGGGGTGTTCAGGTTGTTGGTCCGTTGTTTCTGGAAGTTATAGGCCACGTGGGTGGGGATGTACTCCCAGTTGATCCTGACGTACTGGTCGCGGTCGCTCCGGGTCTGCTCGTGCTGGAAGCCCAGAGCGTGGATGATCTCGTGCTGGATGATACCGTGGTGAAGGCAGCCTCCTTTGCTGATGGAGAGAACCTGCTCGCCTCCGACTCTCCCGAGAGAAGAGTAGCAGCCGGTTCTGCTCTTGACACTGATGTAGTCGCGCTGGTTTGTGTAGGGCACGAAACGAACGCAGGTTCTGCCGTGGAAGGACTTCATGGCTCTCTCGATCATCTGCCTTTGGCGTTGAGAGAATTCTGTGCCCACTGTGTAGGGCACTTCAACCTTGCCGCTTCTGGCTTTGCTCCACAGGCATTCGCTGTTATAGCAGACCATAGCGTTTCTGGTCTTTGGTGCTAGCATGTCTCCCTCCCATAGCAACTCACTGGAGCCATTGTTAGTGGTCAGAATTCTGGTGGTGATGTCGATAACTTCGGCCTCAGGGTCGTCGTCCATCTGGTACTCTTCTCCACTTCCGTCTTCTTCACTTCCATGATCCTCCAGGAGAGGGTTGGCCTGGGAGAGGCCCAGTAGGAGCAGCAGGAGGAGGGTGAGAGAGAGAGGGCTGTGGTCAGCTGTCTTCATGGTGGAGAGAAGTGATGCTACTCTGGGTGGCTCCTTTGGCTCTGGTAGTAGAAGGTTCTAGAGGGTTGTGTAGATGCTTTGGAGAGGTTCCTTGGCACTGAGGCTGATGTCTGAGTGTTGGTCAGGCCAGGGCTTTTATATAGGTCTCCACAGGTGTGTCTGCAGGAGGATTAAGGCCTGGCGTCCATGCTGCTGGTCCTAAATCAACATCGACAGGGAGTAATCCAGGGCCAAGCCTACAGTTTCAACATGGTTTTAATCCACCCTGATCAATTTACACCATGTCAGGTCTATTCAATAACCCATTAGGTTAAATATGGTTGTTTACAACATCACTAAAATGGCTGTGTTGGTGGTATTACAGCTTTGCATTTGATTTCTCAATAGAATTCCCAAATGCATAAGGATAGGTTTACACTCCTAGATCTTCACTTTGCACCATATTATGACATCACCCCTTGCACTCCACTTTTTCACCCTTATCTCTACGTAACAAAAGAAGTAAATTCATCATAGCAATGATCATTCCTGTGAATCAAAACTGGAATGTATAGCCTGCTACATATTCACATATCACTAAATAACAACTGGCTAATACACTGGATTTACTTAGACATTACCATTACCGTCTTATTTTTGTTGCCGGAAATAAAGTGCTATCGAATCAATCAAACAGTGCTCAACAATATTGTCTGACTATGAAACTTAAGCTTTGAAAGTGAAGCATATTTCACGTGTTGAACATTCACAATTCCACTATGCTGGCATTCCTTTGCTTTGGCCAAAATGATGATAAAGGATGATAAAAAATAAAAAAAAGATATGGTAATACACTCGCTGTCTCTGGGAGTTTATAGCTTTTGTCCAGCAAAAATTAACTTTGGTGGGTCTAGTAGATTCAGTATCGGACAATCATAACATTATCTCGTGTGAGCACTCAGATATACTGAGTTTGTACATTTTGAACTTTATCATTCTGCATGTTCAAAGTTCAGATAGTCTTTGAACTGACCCACTACTGACCCACCACTTGAACTAATATAAGAGACGGAAAAAAGGATCAAATGCAACATGCTGACTGACTCACATTCAATCCTCTACAGGAATTAATACAAATTATGTAGAAATGTTCTCACACAGAACATTCAGATTGAATTAATATTCAATATGTCAAACTGTGTGTGTGTGTGTGTGTGTGTGTGTGTGTGTGTGTGCGTCTTATCAATAGTACTCTGCCCCCAGTCCTGTCTTGTTATAAAGGCACTAGGACACTGTACACATTCCTCCATTTGACTCAAGTTGCCTAAAGGTCACACAGCTCAGAATCCACAGAACCACCATGACTGCAGACTACAATGGGAAATGGGAGTTGGAGACGAATGATCCTCTAAACTTTGAGGATTACTTAAAAGCATTGGGTAAGACTGATGATTCTCAGTATGGATACAATGTGTTTTCTATTGATCTACAGCCAGAGAGAGGTGGTGTCATGCCAGATAGTGTCCGGGTGCCAAAATGTGTCCGGATTTGTCATTAATCAGGTCTTTTGAACGCCATGACACGTTCGTTGCTATGCCGAAGTGAGCATTCCGGACATTCCTGAGTAAACTATAATACCCCTCACTGTTCTTCACGCTGTCGCTATGCTAATGTTACATACAGTAGTTGGCTAGTTAACTGATTTTGAGTTAACTCAAACAAACCCACATCACATCAGGCAAAGTAGTGATAAATATAATTCCATAACTGGATACTAATCTTGGCACCCAGGACAGTATTTGGCATGACAGTGGCAATATACACATCTCTTTCAACATGTGTTTAATGTACTATACTATTCCAGGTTGTATCTGTAAGAGATATATGGCAAATTAAATTGTCAACTTGACGGTATTATTTTGGGAATTGTATTGATACATTAGTTATTCTTCATCAATCGTGTCTAACATGTATTCCCCAAATAAAGATTTGATCATTATCTTTCCTCTAAGGCTTTTTGAAAAATTCTGTTTTTTTCATGACTTTGGCTAGACATTGACTTTGCCACACGAAAAATTGCCTTGCGCCTCTCCCAGACCAAAGTGTTTGTCCAGGATGGAGATACGTTTGACGCCAAGACGTTAAGTGCTTTCAGGAACTACGCGTTCAATTTCACTGTGGGGGTGGAGTTTGAAGAGTACACCAAAGGACTGGACAACAGGGTAGTCAAGGTGGGACGCCCAGATAAGCTGGTCTAATCATCATCATCTTTATTATTTGTTAACACACATCGCATTAAATGTAAAGGCCAAATAAAGAAGACAAAAATAAACATGGTAAGTTGGCAACTAACTAAAGTTAAGATAACAAAAACAGACAAACACAAATAGATTTTGTACAGTTTAGAGTTTAGAGTACACAACAAGTTCTGTAAACATCATCAGGCACACTTGTTATTGTTACATCACATTACACAAGTGTAAGGCTGTGTTCAAAATGGCATACTAGCATACTGCATACTAGCATACTCAATGAGTATATACTGTATACTGCATACTAAATTCATAATAAGTATGTCAATACCAACTGCATCTCAGTATCCTAGAGTGCCTTTCGCACCGGCCGGCAGCAAGGATTTTAAATCCCTTTTTTAATTTTTTATCTCCATAGGCTAAAAGCTGTTGGGCGAAGAAATGTGGGCGAAACTAGATTTCTCGCATACTCAAATTTCACATACTATACAGTGTGAACGCACTGCATACTCAAAATCTATGTCATATCTAGTATGAATAGTATGTTAGTATGCCACTCCGAACACAGCCTAAGAGCGTAAAAATCTTAGGCTTCAGTTCCTGACAATGCAGCACAAAGACAATAAGGCAATACGGCAAAATAAGTCCAGATAAATAAAGTGACAATAGTCAAGACATAAGTGAAACAATTGGACAAGTGACAAATTGTGGGAGACAAATAAGACAAATAAGACAGGATACAATTTAGCAGTACAAATAGTAAAAAATAGAATAATAATTGGACAATAAAATAGTACACCAATTGTTTAAAGGTGGGGACTAAAATGTCACTTCTGGCTAGCAGGTTCACATATTGCATGCAGTACAGTTTGATTGTGCCCTTCACATTAAATACCTCTAGCTAGTATGTCACAGCGCTCAGGATGAGTAACACAAGTCTCCTCCTGTTCAAAGACATTATCTTCTCCACCATTGGACAATTTCCTTGTTCATACTTTATGCCACATTTTTGCCATCAAAACCATTTAATTGTTCTATCCCTTTGTGGCATAGGGTATGATTCACAGATCACGGTAATAACCTGTGATATTGATGGATATTTGTCAACATCTCACTCTTGCAGAGTCTTGTATCCTGGGATGGGGGCAAACTGGTGTGTACACAACAGGGGGAGAAGGCCAACCGTGGGTGGAAGCACTGGATTGAAGGAGACAAACTGTACCTGGTGGGTAAACATTATTCACAAAAATATTGATATTGATCGTAAAAAAATGTTATAGAGGGGGCTTAGGTGCCGTAGCGGGTTAAGTGTGACCATGAAACCGCAGGGTCCCCGGTTCGATTCTGGCCGGGGACATATCCTGCATGTCATCCCTCCTCTCTCTCTCACCCATCTCTACTGTATCTGTCAATAAAATGAAAAATATGAGTGGGACTGCCCCACTTAGAAAAAAATACTTTAAAAAATAGGTTATAGAAACATAGTTGATGCGGATGAATATTTATAGTTTTGAATATACTGTACAGTAAATGCTAAACATACAAGCAACCTTATTGTAAGTAATGGAAGTAAGCAGGCTTATTAAGATGCTCAGTACAGTAACTATGTACTCCAAGTACATTATAATCACCGTCTAACGAGATAAAACAGTGCTTGTAAAATCACAAGAAAATCATATTAATTCCATCATCAACATGTGTACCTATTATTAGTCACTGCTGGTAAATGAAACATGTTCCTCTCTGGTAATTCGTAAGTTTGAAGAAAATAGTGAGTTAAAGCAGAACGTTACTCCAAAACAAATCTGCATATTTCTTGTCATCCTATCATTGATAGGATGATCCTAAAATATCATTACTTGCAAAAAAGAGACTCATATAGTATAATAGAAAGCTTAGAATAATTTCCTGGAATAGTCTCCTGATTATGCGTTTTGATCCCAAATTCTCATCAGGAGATAGGAAGTAAATCTAAGGCATAAATCCATTGGGCAGCATTTCCATTGTATAAAGTGGTTTCCTCTGCTTCTCTCCTTATCTCCTTGGTTACTTTGACTAATCTGAAAGCAGGTGAAAGCAAATGTCTATTTTGGGTAGGCAGAGGCATTTACCATTATTGCTTTAAACCTACGCTGTGTTTTTAATTTAAGGAAGGACACAATGAGAGGAAACCTTTTTAACCTATTGAGATGGCAGCCCACATTCCTAAATCAACCTTAATCTGACCTCAGACTTGTAATTAATTCACAGGAGTTGACATGTGAACATGTTGTCTGCCGACAAGTGTTCAAGAAGAAAGAATAAAGGAGAACATCTGGATCCATCAGCTACTGTTTTCATTCACTTTCAGCTTGTGTCAATACCTCTATTGTTACTACTCGATTGTAATGAGTTGCATTTCAACTTGATGAACAAAGATATTATATTATATTATAATAAATAATTGCTTTTCAGGAAAACATTTGCATTTGTTCAACAACTTCTCCTGTGACTACTTATCTAAAGACATCAGTCTTTGGCTACTAGAGATAGTGTTTTAAAAATGTATTGACCATGTAACCGTTTTTCTTTCTTTCTGATCTCCAATGGATGAGCTCATCTTTCAAAACTCCTGTCTGGAATACAAAATCCTCCAATGTGCACTGATTTTGATTGAGAGCTGTCAAATTTCTGTCAGGTCCTTGATCCGAAATGAAAATATTCTCATGCTTTAGTCTCATGCTTTAGTCATCAACACAGATAAATAAATCAAATATAGATTTACCATTTTAATAAACAGCTCAAATAGCATAAAGTAATACATTCTTCCCCCAAAAAATATATATAGTAGTAATATAACAATATAACACAAGGCAATTTTTGGTTGACAGTAAACAAAATGTTCATCTTTTGTAGCCTATGCAATTTGAGGGTGTGGCAGAGCTTATAAAGATATCAGTCTTCCAGTTATCCTTAGGCCTATGCATACCGTTTAAGAGATAATGTGTATATGAGCCATTTTTCATCACTGCCATATTTATCAAGGCCACCTATTGAAATATGTAACCAGTACCATGCCATCACATTTATATATCTGATGATGTTTCTGACAGTTGAAATGGGTAGTTTGAAGTAGTATTTTTTTTGTAGCCTTCTCTTTGATGGTGGAAGTGAACTATCTTGATTCTGACATCCTTGGACAACTGTTTAGAGGAACCCATGGTTTTTAACACCAGACACAACAGCCACCGCAGTTGGATACTTTAGAAGGCATGGAGTTACTTCAGAATATATAGTTCAACCCTGGAATTATATTCACCTGACTCATTGAAGCCCTAACGAGTAAATCACCTTGGTCTGGGCCTTAGTAATCATCTTCTCAAAAGGTAACAATAATAATCCAAAAGGGTTCCTAAACGTTTGTCTAAGGCCCTTTTCCTTTTTTATATAATTTAAAAACTCTGACAAATAAAAATAAACCTTGCTTTAAAATGTGCAGAAATATGTCATGTTTAACTTTATGGCATTTATTTAGTGTTCAGGTTTGCTCCAAGTCAATCACTTGGAGATGAATTGTAACAGACATTTAAACCAGGGGTGCCCACATTTTTTCCACACCCACTGTACTCAGCATCAATACATTCGATCATAACATCGATTCATTATGGTTAAACACTCCTATTATGATTAGTACTATTATATCAAAGTTGTAGTTAATTGTAATGGTATTTCCCCAAAAATATTTTTGACCCGAATTAACCTCGAAATGGGCCAATGGCACGTCATCATTTTCCCTGCGCACTCTGCGCGCGCAGCATCAGGAAGTTCCACGTCGCTCAGACAGTCCGTCTACAGAAACGCAGCACCGACCATTCAAGGACTATTCACACCTAAACAGAGACAACCGGGGAGAAAAGATGGTAAGACAATTGTGTAATTTGTTGTACGAGATGACGTATTACATCTAGGACACTCTATACATACCCTATATATGACATATAAGGATAGTAGTTTGATATAGAGGGCTCTCGACTCTGCAAGTCTTGAATATAATCACAGGCCCAGGCTCAGCTAGCCTGCGTCCACTGACCACCACACCACACCACATCACACCACACCATTAGCATGTCGTTATAGGCAATCTAGCTAACGTTAGTAGCTGTCGACCCTGATCATGTAGCTAACATAACATAGGATCTGTCGACAATGCTGCATAATAACCACGTCGTTCGTAGAAAGGAAGGATGCTGATTGACACACTGGTCTGGCTGGAGCATTTTACTAGCTAACATTTCTGGTACTAACATTTCTGCAAACGAATGTTACTCGTGTGTAAAGGATAGTGTGTATATAAGCTATATATAGTGTGTATATATATGCTAGTAACATGTACTAAATAGAAGTTATTGTACTGTGCCACTGTGACTGTCGTATTGTCAACGTAACTAGTTTAGGTGCCATCTAGATACACATACTTCCAACTAAAACTAGTTATAGCTCCATCTCCCATTTTCACAATGCTCACATGAGATCCCACCCGAAATGGTGCTTTTTTTACATATATATAGAGATAACTTTATAACCAGCTTTTGAAATAATATTCGTGATCTAAATGTTATAGCTAGAAGTGATGGCGAAGTGTGACGTCACTTCTAACGGGGTACGGAAGTACCAGTGGAGAACATTTGTATTTTAACTACAGTGCAGGTGATTGATGGCAGCTGACTATTTAGATAATGACACTACAAACCCATAGGCAATGAAAGTTTAACCTACAAAATAAAGACATTATTTTAGATTCAGTGTTCAACTAACCTCGTTGTGATAAGGCTCGGACTAGTTTGGTATATCCTTTGCTGAAAGTAGCTCCTTAAAGATTATATTTTTTTATATTGCAAGCTAGCATTGGAAACAACTCTGCAAATGAGTCCTGCCTGGTCTGAAAAGATGACACACTTTTTGAAGTGGGTCATGCTTTTTTACTTCCATAGGTTTTAGGCTGTACAGTATACAATGTTCAGCCAATCAGGTTTCCCAGAATAAGTCATAGGCCTAAATGTTCAAAATCAAAGTGATCACTGCTCCCTGTACAAGTTTGAATGTCACTTGTTTGAATTGTTGGTTCCTTATTCAGTAAGCATCACTTTAATTTTGAACATTTATAGGCTAACGTTTATACTTTTATTTTAGACAACCTGATTGACTAAATGCTGTGTGACTAAATGCTGTGTAGCCTAACACACTTATGGAAGTAACGCAAAAGAAGCATGATCCATGATCATATGAGTGAATACAACAAGATATAGCCTACAACAGATGGGGCTACTAAAACTAGTTTTCTCGGGCTACCAAATGGTTCAGATAGCAGATTGATGTAGTCATGTTAGCTGTCACTAGCATATGTATCCTCTACAGCCAGGGAAAGCACAAGCACTAGATAGGATGTCATTTGGCCCGACCTGACTGACTGACTGACTGACTGACTGACTGACTGAATGAATGAATGAATGAATGAATGAATCGTTTAATGACCACACGACCTAGGTCGGTGGGAATTTGTTTTCGGTACAGGTGGAAAAAGCTCAATACAGCAGTGTCAAAAACATACACACATTGCACATAACTATCACATGGACATGTGTACACACATAACCACAACAAGAACATTGTCAATATTTACAACTTATAAAGTGCAGTACGTCTGACAGCATCTCTCTCTGCCTTACAGCCTCTCAGGCTGGACATCAAGCGGAAGCTGACGGCCCGGTCGGACCGTGTGAAGAGTGTCGACCTTCACCCGACGGAGCCATGGATGCTGGCCAGCCTGTACAACGGCAGCGTCTGCGTCTGGAACCACGAAACACAGGTAGAAGAGAATAAATAAACTTCTAACCCTCATACGCACACACACAGCCCTGAACATTCTAGAATGGCATGCATTCTAGACCATGCAACCACCTATCAATGGCACCTCCACAAAATCAACAAAGTGCTCTCTCAAGCTAATATTCTGACATGTGATGACTCACCAATCTAAAGACCTTCTTTGACTGCTTATATCCTCAACTCTCCTTTTGTCGACTGCCTCCCCCATCCAATGCATGCACTACTTTCATACGTCATGTTTGTAGAAGAAGATGGAGAAGTATTGCGCATACACAACATTTCTCCAAGGAGGTGGTTGACAAAATGTGCACGTAAAAGTAAAAAAAAGAGTTAAAAAGAGTTACAGTTAAAGAGTTTCATTTTGGACAATAACATATCTCTAATATGGAGTAGTGATTTCATTGAGGCAACAAGGAATAGGGGGTTGCATAGCCTAGAATAGCCTACATCTTTTTCTAGGGCATGTTCAGGGCTAATGTACACAAACACACCAATCACCACCACACAGCATCAGTCATGCTGATGCGGAGGACTGCCATGCAGATGAAAAGCCCACTAATCAAAAGGTGTATCGAGGCATAACTGTTTTGTTTTGTTTTGTAGACCTTGGTGAAGACCTTTGAGGTGTGCGACCTTCCAGTGAGGGCATCAAAGTTTGTAGCCCGGAAGAATTGGGTCATAACAGGAGCGGTGAGTGACAGTACAAGATTGTGATATGATGAAATTAAAGGACAACTTGTGACACTATGGGGCAGGTTTCACAGACAATGTTCAAGACTAATCCTAGATTAAAACGCATCTTCAAAGGAGATTTTACATTGAAAGTGTGATTTTAGTCCAGGACTAGGCTTAAGCCTTGTCTGTGAAACTTAAGGTTATTTACATAACCCCGGTTCTCTGAGTAGTATTCGTGAGTATCTCACCGGACCACCCTCCTTGCTTTAGAAGCGAGGAAGAGGTTGCTTGTTTTGAATGACGACAGACGCCGTGTGTAGGCGGAGGGTCCCGTCCCTCCTGACACAAGCGTCACCTGGGCCAGCCAATGGGCTGGCGCAGTGTAATTCAGCTTCTGATGAGGTCACGCAGGGGGCGTTCCCATAGTGAGATACGAAACGAATACTATGAAAGAGAACCGTGAAAGTGTGATTTAGTCCAGGACTAGGCTTAAAGCTCTGTATGTGAAACTGACTTATTGTTTTTTACAGTAGGAAGTTCTTAACCAAGTTAAACCACTTCTTTGCAAACGGATGAATGGAGACCAGTACTATCCCCTTGCAGGGTCATATAATTGTTTTCTCCCCCTATCCCCCCTCTTTAGGATGACATGCAGATCCGTGTGTTCAACTACAACACCCTGGAGCGAGTTCACATGTTCGAGGCCCACTCAGACTACATCCGCTGCATCGCAGTGCATCCCACACAGCCCTACATCCTCACAAGCAGTGGTACATCATCAGCACTTTATTTATGTTATGTTATGAATGTCTTTACTACTCAAACATGCCACATCATTCTCTTACACTTTATATGTACTTGTGAAGGATAGGAAATACCTAATTTTGTGTGTGTGCGTGTATCTAGATGACATGCTTATCAAGCTGTGGGACTGGGAGAAGAAATGGTCCTGCAGTCAGGTGTTCGAGGGACACACTCACTACGTCATGCAGATCGTCATCAACCCCAAAGACAACAACCAGTTCGCTAGCGCCTCTCTGGACAGGACCATCAAGGTGAGAGACGGTTACACCGATTGGCCCAATTTTAATGAAACTGGTGAAAGATGTGTCTCCTCTAAGGTTAGCCACGCATTGATCATTTTCTTCGTTTTCACCTTTTTGGGCCATCACCAGTTTGCACCCCTGCAAGAAGAAAGCCCTCCCTGTGAGCAATGGGGGGACAGCACTCTAAAACAGATTATCAGGGTGTACACTTGTACACTTGTTATGTTTTGATGGGCTGTGTGTTTCTGGTAGTGTTGACACTCCCTCTGTCCTGTCTAAGGTGTGGCAGCTGGGCTCCTCGTCTCCCAACTTCACACTGGAGGGCCACGAGAAAGGGGTCAACTGCATCGACTACTACAGCGGAGGGGACAAGCCCTACCTCATCTCAGGGGCCGACGATCGCCTGGTCAAGATCTGGGATTACCAGGTGAGAGCAGTGGGGAAGATTCAACAAACACAACAAACAGACCACCACAAGCTGTTCACTATGCCTCCTGCTTCACTCTATATGACCTCTTAATGACCAGTTTTGTCAAAATAACATTTAATTTCAACAGTGAGTTCATATGCCTTCCATCTGCAACATAGTTACAGCTGGAAAAGTTTGCCCACACATAAGACCTTCTGCTGCAGAGATGTAAAATATTCTCTCTTTCTTTCTTTCCTGTTTGTAGAATAAGACATGTGTGCAGACGTTGGAGGGTCATGCCCAGAACGTGTCGTGTGTGAGTTTCCACCCGGAGCTGCCGATTATCATCACAGGCTCAGAGGATGGTGAGTCAACTTTACACCATGGACACCGGTAGTAGATTATATATAGGTAACATAGACACGGCTGTTCTAGTGTCAACTGTCACATAGATCCAACTGTCACTTTCAAATTAACCTCAACATTCCTGTATATACCCTGGTATCTCAAAGTGGTACTGATGGCCAGAATTGTAGGGTCTGTAGGGTCTATTGTTTTTGCATGTTTAAACGGGTACTCCTGATTCTAGCTGTATTCCCGTGACTCCTGGGAGTCTGAATTTGTATTTCCATTATTTTACATTTGGTAGATTTTCAGAATCTTTAGTTCTTGATATTTGCTTCTTTCTACCTTCCAAACTTGTGTATAGTTGCATATCGCGATTATTGCTTATACACAATACATACACCAATCTAATCAACACATATCTTTCTCTCTGGTTCCATAGGTACAGTGCGTATATGGCACTCGAGCACGTATCGTCTGGAGAGTACGCTGAACTACGGCATGGAGCGCGTGTGGTGTGTCTGTGGCCTGCGAGGCTCCAACAACGTGGCTCTGGGCTATGACGAAGGCAGCATCATCATCAAGGTGCAGGGAATATCAATGGCTGTGTTGTTGTTCCAATTCGGTTGTTAAGTCTGACGTCAAACATGATGTTTAGCAATTTCCGGGTCCAAACCAGAAATTCCCTGCACCAGAGTACCAGTGTACTACAGCGGTAGAATGACAGTTCAATCGTTTTTTAGACTCGGATCTATTCATACAACAAGGGACACAGCACTTTCCTGTTTTTCCCATATTTGTCAGCGTCTTTGAGCCTCAGAAAAGCTATATAAATATAATGAATTATTATTATTACTGAGGCATTTCGAAGACAGCGCCTCAGCCAACTTTGGACCCGGAAACACGTCACGACTTAACAACCGAATGGGTGTACAAAATGCTTATTAGTAAGTAAGTAAATAATAGTAAGTAAATAATAAATTAGAACTAGGGGTGGGACAAAATATAAATACGGCGATTATCGTGCCCTCTTGCGATACGTTATCGATTCACGTCGCCAAATATCGATATTTGAGAAAAAGAAAGAAAATCTAAATATATACAATTTTGAGGACTTCTTTGTTGAAAAATGTGGTTGTTTCTTTCTTGATTTGTGTTTTATACAAAATCTTTAAATGCTTTATGCACCAACTGTCATTTTTACTATTTTGTGACCGCTCTCTTCTCAACATCGTTGGTGATTCATGTGTTCTAGCTGGGCCGTGAGGAGCCAGCCATGTCCATGGACACCAACGGGAAGATCATCTGGGCCAAGCACTCAGAGGTGCAGCAGGCCAACCTGAAGGCCATGGGCGACGCGGAGATAAAGGATGGAGAGAGGCTGCCTCTGGCTGTCAAAGACATGGGCAGCTGTGAGATCTACCCCCAGACCATCCAGCACAACCCCAACGGAAGGTCAGTCTAGACTTGTGTCGTGGATTATTAACGAGACTCAAGATAGGAACTTGCTTTAAATCTAGGTATAATATTTATTGAAGAAAATGATATTTTACGGCTCTAGAGCGGACAGTCAACTTCTCAACGGGAAGCTTTCAAGGACCGACACCAAACTCTCACATAGTACATTTGATATACTGTCAACATAGTCATAACATTGATAACGAGTCTGCTGATGGAGTAAGTTCCCGTGGGACCGACAGCAGAGTCCTAAACGAACTGTTTACGAACACAAGGCCCAAACAGCTCTGTGCTCACAAACAGGACAGTCAGACACACAACAATCCCACGGGAACTCACCCCACGGAAACATACTGTCACATTCAGTGTGAAAATGAATACAACATTAATACATACAATACATATAATGTTAAAGCATTTATAAGATGAAAAAATCTGTTACACTTGACACACACCACCCAGATCACTGCAACGGTGTCTCACTCACTCACATGTGTAAGTCTGCTATCTGCCTCGTCTTCCTCATCTCAAGGAACTGTTTAATGGTTAATAAAATGGGAGGGGAACCCCTGTGCACTAACTTTGGAAACCCTGTGCACTAGAGAGCAACGTGTTGATTTATGACACTGATGAAGCCTCTGTGGGTCAAACTTTTTGTCCTGATGGAATATATTTATTTATTTATCATTTATTGTGCGAGTACAAACTATATTTTCTTTGTACTGCCTGGTTAAGGCCTATAATACACAAGAATATTTAGAAAATAGCAGGGGCACCTGGGTGGTGTAGGTCACTAAGGCGCATGCTACGTAATCGCAGGGTCCCTGGTTTGATTCTGGCCATCGTCCTATCCTGCGTGTCATCCCTCCTCACTTGTCCTTCCTGTCAATCTCTTCTGTCTCTATCCCAATGAAGCAGAAATGCCCTAAAAACATATTTTTAAAAGAAAAGTTTCTTGCTTCTTTTTGTTGGTGTTAATATGTGCTTGCTTTGTACCTGAGCTAGAGCCACTCTGTAACCCATATGAACATGTTTGTGTTGCCAGGTTTGTAGTGGTGTGTGGAGATGGAGAGTACATCATCTACACTGCCATGGCACTGAGAAACAAGAGCTTTGGATCCGCACAGGAGTTTGTCTGGGCCCACGACTCCTCTGAGTAAGTTAAACGCTCGTATACACACAGAGACACACACACACAGTCACACATTGAACAAATACTTCATTGTCCCATTATCTACGCAGGGCACTGTCTTTACTAACATGTCAGTTGTAAATATTGATTGTCTGGCTTTAAAGTGACATGCTTATAACGTAAATGTTATTGTCTGTTTTGTCACAGGTATGCCATCAGAGAAAGTAGTAGTGTGGTCAAAATATTCAAGAATTTCAAGGAGAAGAAGGCTTTCAAACCAGACTTTGGTGCTGAAGGTAAAGTGCATAGAACAAGTGGGAAGTAGATGAATGAACACAGAGTGCATAAACATTCTTATGATGGCTGTGATTGAACTTTCCCTCAAGTACCGTTACCCTTGGAACTCCTGGTATTACCCTGGTGAAAAATAAATGTACTTAAGTATATTAAATCTTAGTATACTTTTGTGTACTTGCAGTCAGACTAATCATCAGTATACTTGAAGTATGTTCATGATTAGTTAACTTAAAGCTTGACTTTTTGGGACTACTATTTTTGTAATAAGTATATTTTAGTTGTAATTAAATTGTAATAAAGCACAATTAGAAATATATTTAGTGTATTTTCACATACAAAAGTGGAACTTTAAAAATACACTGAAACTAAAGTACACTTTTTATAAGTATACTGAAATAGCACTAAGTATTGCACAATTAGTATATTTATTTTTAATACACTTAAGTTGAACTTAATTAAACTATTTTGAAGTACACTTTTTAAAAGTACATTTAAATTTAAGTATACTTTAAATTAAGCACAAAAAGCAAAAGTATACTTTTAATAACTTTGGTCAATATAACGTATAATTTTAACACACTTAAGTATACTACTTTTTCACCATAATATCACCATAATTTGTGAGTTTCTCTATTAATTCCTGCAGGTGTCTATGGAGGCTTCCTGCTTGGGGTCAGGTCAGTGAACGGTCTGGCTTTCTACGACTGGGAGAACACAGAGCTGATCCGCCGCATTGAGATCCAGCCCAAACATGTAAGTACAGTCTCAGAAAGAAAGCATCACAATGCGGGGCGGCTGTGGCGCTGGAGGTAGAGCCGCCGTCTAATGACCGCAAGGTTGGCAGATCGGCGGTTCGAGCCCCGGCTGGCCACATGCTGAAGTGTCCTTGGGCAAGACACTGAACCCCAAATTGCTCCCAGTGAGCGGGCCGGCGCCTTGCATGGTAGCTTGGCCTCCATTGGTGTGTGCGTGAATGGGTGAATGAGAGGCCGTTGTAAAGCGCTTTGGAGGACCAAAAAAGGCGCTAGATAAGTGCAGTCCATTTACCATTTACCATTTACAATGCTTCACAATATGGATACATAGTTCATAGATTCATTCTCTCTCTCTCTCTCTCTCTCTCTCTCTCTCTCTCTCTCTCTCTCTCTCTCTCTCCCCTCTGCAGATCTTCTGGTCAGACTCAGGTGAGCTGGTGTGCATCGCCACAGAGGAGTCCTTCTTCATCCTGAAATACCTGTCTGAGAAGGTGGCCGCGTCCCAGGAGTCCAACGAGGGGGTGACTGAGGACGGCATTGAGGACGCCTTTGAGGTACGTGTGTATCTGAAGTTCTCCAAGTTTGTGTACTGTAGGTAACATAGACACGGCTGTTCTAGTGTCAACTGTCACTTAGATCCAACTGTCACTTAGATCCAACTGTCACTTTCAAATTAACCTCAAGATTCCTGTATATACCCTGGTGTGTATATGAAGTTTTCCAAGTTTGTGTACTGAACTGATGGTGGCTAGAACCAACTACCCGACTACTAGGCTGATGGTTACCACTGGAAACTCGGGCTCAACAGAAGCATAAACCTTACGTTCACCTATGTTGATAATTAATTAATTCAAGGAAGGGAGTATTCCAAGTACACAACAGGTCCTCAGTGTTGGTTCATAGTCTTCCAGGCCAGCAGAGAGCGCTGGTCAACTGTGCAACCAGTAAACACAAACCGCAGCAGCACCTCCTTGATGCTAACCTGTTTGCCATGTTGTGGACATCACCTCAGGTCCAGGGCGAGATCCAGGAGATAGTGAAGACGGGGCTCTGGGTGGGAGACTGCTTCATCTACACCAGCTCTGTCAACAGGCTCAACTACTTTGTGGGGGGAGAGATCGTCACCATAGCTCACCTGGACAGGTATGACAAGCAAGGGAAAAGAGGATTGGAAAATGGACTGCAGAATAAGTGGAGATCAATAGCCAAAGCTATGAAAGTGGATCAGGGGGTTATTGGAGACATTTGATGTCGCTATTTCCAAAGGGTCTGGTAGCTAGCTTGCCTTTGTCTTTCATAGTGTATGCTAGGGGTGTAATGGTTCACTAGAGCTTGAAGTTCCTCCAGCATTCCTTCAATTTCCTGTTTGGGAACATAGTGTATGTGTCCTCCAATTGCCCCCCCAAACCTTAAGGGTCTGTTTCAGTCATTGATTGAACTGCCAGAATAAAATTGTGCAAGGATGGGGGGGATCCCCTACATGCACCCCTTACATATACATTTGGCCTGTATGAACCATATTCATTCCATCCACAGGACTATGTACCTGCTGGGCTACATCCCCAAGGATGACCGCCTGTACTTGGGGGACAAGGAGCTGAACATTGTGAGTTACTCCCTCCTGGTGTCGGTGCTGGAGTACCAGACAGCTGTCATGCGCCGGGACTTCAGCATGGCAGACAAGGTGCTGCCCACCATCCCCAAGGAGCAGAGGACCAGGGTGGCCCACTTCCTGGAGAAACAGGTCAGCACTTCCTTCCTATGCACGGAGGAAACGAGAGAGAGAGGGGAAGAGGGGAAGCTATAGAATTTGGGTCAGTTTCATCTTTCGTCACATTTCATCTAGTCTTGCTTTTAAGTACTTCAACTCTTCCCTAAATCTCGCTTTGATAGTGACATGGAGTTTTTGAATTATCAATCAAAGTGTGTGTGTGTGTGTGTGTGTGTGTGTGTGTGTGTGTGTGTGTGTGTGTGTGTATGTGTGTGTGTGTGTGTGTGTGTGTGTGTGCGTGTGTGTGTGCCTGTGTGTACACACACTGTGTGTGCATTGTATCAGTGCACTCACTGTGTGTGTACTGTTGTGTACTATGTTATTATGCTTACTTGTATTGTTTTGTTTTGTCCTCCAGGGTTTCAAGCAGCAGGCTCTGGCTGTGTCCTCAGACCCAGAGCACAGGTTTGAGTTGGCTCTGCAACTTGGAGAGCTGAAGATCGCCTACCAGCTGGCTGTGGAGGCAGAGGTGAGAGCTACTACAGTGCCCTGGCCTCCATAAGTGTTGGAAAGAGGAAGCCTTTTGCATTTTCATACATCTGATTTAAAGTAGCAAGGGAATATCACAATCACTGTTATAATATTTTTTTTTAATGTGATGAACAAGGGTATAACATGATTGACAATCATTACTGAAGTAGTATTTAATCATAATTGCAAAAGTAATATAACGTTAATATTCATGACGTCAATAACGGTAATTAGTCATCATGAAACTGCTTTGGAGGACCACGTGTCAGAAGTGTAAGCCTCTATCGTTGTTATTTTAAAATAGTTTTCATTAGATTACTCTTTGTATTTGGACTGTCAATTATTATCTGTCATCAGGGATGTCCCGATCCCACTTTTTCACTACCAATATCTGGGCTTCAGGTATCTGGGCTTCAGGTATCTGCGATACTGATATCTATCCGATATTTGTAACAAAAACAACCTTGAGTGCCTTGAAAGGCGCCTTATAAAATAAATGTATTATTATTATTATTATTATTATTTATTTATTTTTACTCCTGAATAATAACAAATACTTCCCCAGTATATAGTCCACAACAACAGTTGGCTATTAAAGACTGCCAGCCTTTATTCAAGCAACAAAAACAGTACTCTGCAGTACTCAGTGACCAACTGGTTTAAAGTTAAAACTATTTAAACAGCAGCATTCAGCATTGTAGAAAGAAAAAAAGAAAAAGAGAGTTACTGTCTGATTTCTAATGTTAGTGCCTTCAGGTTTTTATTCTATTAATCTTTTTTTTACAAATGGTAAATCAAATTGGGGTCGGTCTAAAGATGGTTGAGAACGTCTGGACAGGAGGGATGAATGGTCCCTATTTGCAGGGGTGCAAACTTGTCACCTTTCTGCTAAATTAGCCGTTTTTATCTCAAAATATGTCATCCGTGTGAATCGTGTAGATCTGCGGCAAAAATATTTTCATGATGTGCGAGCTAACTAATCTCCCTGTCTGCTAAACTCTGCTGCTGTTGAAATAACTTTTAGCTTCAGGCAGCTAGGTACAATTCCAGACAGCGTGGAGAACACAGTCACAGTAAACTGTTTTAGAAGTAATTCTGCAGGTGTTAAGGTCAGGGCTGCCGCTACTTACACACGCATCATTGTTAGACCACCGTTAGTGCTAGCGATATCTATTTAACACCATTAGTGCTAGCGCTATCCCCCCCCATAAGGTTAGCCACAAAAAAAAAAAGTGTCACCTTTTTGGGCCATCACCAGTTTGCACCCCTGAATAAACAAATCCATGTTCTCCTCTCCTGCCAGTCTGAGCAGAAGTGGAAGCAGCTGGCAGAGCTGGCCATCAGTAAGTGCCAGTTCACCCTGGCGCAGGAGTGTCTCCACCACGCCCAGGACTACGGCGGCCTGCTGCTCCTGGCCACCGCCTCGGGCAACGCCGCCATGGTGGGCAAACTGGCCGAGGGGGCGGAGAGAGACGGCAAGAACAACGTGGCCTTCATGACCTACTTCCTGCAGGGGAAGTAAGTGTGCCAGGAGAGGTTAACAGCTTTTAGATTTAAACAGTTTTTAGGTTTAAACAGCTTTTAGATTTAAACAGTTTTTAGGTTAACAGCTTTTAGATTTAAACAGTTTTTAGGTTAACAGCTTTTAGATTTAAACAGCTTTTAGGTTAACAGCTTTTAGATTTAAACAGCTTTTAGGTTAACAGCTTTTAGATTTAAACAGCTTTTGAGAGTTTTGCTAAATCAAGTACATACATAGCCATCTTTGCTAATTTATTGATTTGGTATTGAAATACGTTTTGATCTGTTTGTAGCAAACCTCACAGTACGCTGTTATAATGCTCATGCAAAACGTTTTTATTTATTTTTTTACATTTAAATGTAGATGGACCATGACCTAGTTATAATATATGATCAGAATGAGTGTTTTATCTTTCAACTTCACTCTACCCCCCTAACTCCTAGACTGGACCACTGTCTGGAGCTGCTGATCCGGACTAACCGTCTGCCTGAGGCGGCGTTCCTGGCCCGCACCTATCTGCCCAGCCAGGTGTCCCGGGTAGTGAAGCTGTGGAGGGAGAGCCTGGCCAAGGTCAACCAGAAGGCTGCCGAGTCGCTGGCCGACCCCACAGAGTACGAGAACCTGTTCCCCGGGCTGAAGGAGGCCTTCGTGGCTGAGCAGTTCCTCAGAGAGACCTGCCTGGGCAACTCCAGGCCGGCCACAGACTACCCTCTGGTCACTGTGAGTTCAGAGTGTAGCTCGCTCAGGCTCATCTTCCATCAGAGAGTTTGTGAGCTTAGAATGATAAGGTTCTATCTCCGTTTAGGGCAGTTCAGAGATATTGAGCGTCAAAGTTTTTACATTCCATTATGTTTTGTGAGATGGAACCTTTGTATTTTATGAATTACTAACTCAACACATTTAAAAAAATAACACCACACAGGCATTAATAAACACCTAATGGATCAGATTATGTAAAAAACTCAACTTTGACAAAAATGGAGATAGAACCTTATAATTCTAATGTCATGAGTTGGTGTGATAATGTTGTTGTTTTTTGTCAAAGTTCACATAGACTTTCTTTCAAACATTTGAAATAATAATTTTCACTCATCTGTGCATTTACCAACTAATAACTGTAACATTTGTTTCTTCTCCAGCCCAATGAAGAGAGGAATGTCCTGGAGGAGGCCAAGGGCTATGAGGCCACAGGAGTCTTCCCCTCCCCACCCGTCACACAGGTTAGTCTGTCATTCAAACTACAGTCAATCTGGCCATTTTCTTTCATCCTAGACATTTAAGATCCCTATAATACCATATAAGGCCGTAGGTAACATAGACACGGCTGTTCTAGTGTCAACTGCCACTTAGATCCAACTGTCACTTTCAAATGAACCTCAGGATTCCTGTATATACCCTGGTATAAGACCATCGCTCAATAGAGATGAATACAAGCCCGGAGCTCATGAATAAAGACCCACATTTGTGACACCAGCTAGTCAAATCATCATAAACCAGTTGCCTAAGTCATTTAATGCATGTTTACATCGTCTGAAACTACAGATTGTAAGCTTTTAAATGATGTCATACATTGAAATTGTAAAAAAAATGAAGTCAGAAAAGTCACCATACAGAAAAGGAACCATAATGCTGCATAGCTGTTTGTGTGTATATGTGCATTATTGCGTGTGTAGTAGTGCTCATGTCTCTCTCTTTCTCTTTCCAGCTGTCTGACGACAGCAAGGAGACGGCGTCGGCTGCAGGCGTGATGGAATCCCTGTTGGCAGCAGTGTCGGCTCACAGGGCTGCAGCAGTAGCAGTAGCAGCAGCCATGACTCCTTCCGAGCCACAGCCAGAACCTGAGCCCACAGCTGCACAGGAGGAGGAGGAGGAGGGTGAGGAGGAGGAGGAGCAGGAGCAGGACAGCCCCAGCTCATCAGAGGCGCAGAAGGACAAGGTATGCCACATTTGATGGAAAGAGAGAAATTACACACAGCAATGCAATCCAGGAGTTGGCAATCAAGTAGTACTGGTGGGAAAAAATAAATGTTGGTTCCCAAATATGATATCACTGAGCTAGCGATTAAGTTTTTTTTTTTTTTTGCATTTTTGGTCTTAACCAAGTTACCAAAACAAAGGCATACATATTGATGTAGTGAAGTCTTTGAAAGGTTGTGACGTTAGAATTATAAGGTTCTATCTCCATTTTTGTCAACATTTAGTTTTTTACATAATCTGATCCATTAGGTGTTTATTAATGCCTGTGTGGTGTTATTTTTAAAATGTAGATTTTTTTGGGGTTAGTAATTCATAAAATACAAAGGTTCCATCTCACAAAACATAATGGAATGTAAAAACCTTTGACGCTCAATATCTCTGAACTGCGGAGATACTGCGGATATTCTAGAACCTTATCATTCTAAGCTCACAAGGTGAAGTCGAGCACGCTTTGATGCTGCAGTTTCAAAGCATGAGACGTTGATCACCATGTCGCTTTATAAGGCCTATATTAGCATCTTTTTGATGAATCACTCTGTACCCATTATAACAGCTGACATAAAGTTGTGGGTCTCTTGAGAGATATGCCAACCCCTGGTAGCTCGTTCCTCAATAAGTTGCACATTTTTATAACTATTTGAAAAAGAGTAGCCGTATGTATCCTTGGTTGGGTTATCTGATGGTGTTAATTGTCTATTTTCTCCTATAGGCCCTTGATGAACTTGACGATGATTTGGATAACTTGGAGCTGGACGACATAGACACCACTGACGTCAATCTGGACGACGACTTCTTAGACGACTGAAGACCCAGCATACCCACTTGGAATTTATTTAAGAGACCAAACCCCCTTTTGTATTTGTACTTATATTGTGTCCTGTTAGTCAAGACAGCAGTTGGATGACTTGGTAGATGATGAGGATGAGATCCTCCTAAGGACAGACTGAGATGAGATGAGATATTATAAACTGTACGTCTTTTGCAGACTCTGAATTTTGTACTTCATCCAGGAGTTGTGCTTTACTTACTGTCTGTGCATTGATCTATATATACTTAATTTTGTCCATGTGTACAATGGCAAATCACTTCATTTATGCCAATAAAGTTCAATTGCTGTACATTTGATAAACACTTGTGACTTCAATCACATCTTTCTTGTCCCCTGAGAGACACCATATTGAAAGTTGGATTTAATATCATGTTCTTTGTCCATTTGTAGTGAGTTTGGATAGTACTGCATAGTGACTCCTATGGGCAGTTAATGGATTTGATTACTTGAGATTTGATTACCACCAAACTTTATTTAGCATTATTTGTTACTTGTGTAAAGCCCAATATCCTTGACCTGTATGGGTGGGTGTAGACCCAGCAGCAAATCATCTATTTATTTGACATTTATTTATTTCTAACACTGGATTGTTTTGTTTTGCTGCTGTTTGCCTACACACACTAATAGGTAGTACATACACACTAACTAGTAATAGGTAGTACATACACACTAACTAGTAATAGGTAGTACATACACTAACTAGTAGGTATGGGTGTGAGCTGAACTACGCAGCATGATATGGGAGTTAAAGCCAACCAGCTTTGTAAACTCACTTGATTTGTTTACTAGGGAGTCTGCTCATGAAGCAGATATACAGGTATATAGCACTGTAGTGTCCAATGTGTACATGGCTAGCCATGCATACATGACTGGGGAGAGACAGCTTTCATTCTTTATCTTAAGTAATACCAATACCCCCGAATAAAAATCAGGTAGGCAGGTGGAGTTCCTGGAACACAGATCTGATTGGCGCAGGTCGGAAACTGCTCAAAATGTATCCTTTCAAACACGCTCAGTAAATTAACTTCACTCCTTTGAGGCTACTTTCTTCCTGGGATTTGCCCAGGCTTTATAAATTACAAAACAGCCAGACATGATAACCTAGATGACCAGTAGGTTCTATTCTAGCACAGTAGTTGTGTTGCCTGTTATATACTGCTAGGACACTCTTCTGCAATGCTATACCTTATGAAATACATCATCTTGTGGAGCTGGACCCGCCTTAGAGCAGACTGCACCACTAAGTATGTGGGGTCTGGGGATCCCTTATTATGGCTGCTGAGGGGAGTGACTTCTACAGCAGTTATCCCCATAGGCGGCCTTAACATCAGTAGATTCCTGATTGCAATAATACCTCATTGTGAGGTCACAATTAATACAAAATTCTTTCAAATTCAGTCAGGAATGGAATAACATTAAGACCTAGTAGGGCGGCATTGTGCCATAGGAGTCGATCTCCTCAGTACCCCACATACATACACTTCTGATACACCCAGGTTAGGGTTAGTAATTCCCCCCTTTTTTTCAGATACAAGCCATAATTGTTCTCCTTGTAAATATCTTGTTTAAATAATTGTCATTTATGTATTTGTGATGTGAACCGTGTCAATGTATAACTGTATGTAGTCATGGCCACAAAAGACATTGGCACACCTGCACTTCTCACAGAAAATTGTTGCAATTACAAATGCTTTGGTATTCACATGTTTATTTCTTTAGTCGTGTTTGCCCGTGAGGTGCAAACGATATATCAGATCACCGCCGTTTCAGCCAAATCCGGCGCCATGTAGCCTAGGCCTAACACACCCGTTTCAAATTATCAAATGGTCTTAAGTCTGTGTAATGACTTATTTAATCAGGGGTGTTAGTGCTGGGCTGGAACAGATGCCTGCACACGCAGTAGCACTCCAGGACCAGAGCGTCCAAAGAGTCCCATAGATGGGCAGCATGTTCTTTAGGTCATCTCCTTGAAGGCTCTCTTCTCTACATACCGTATTTTCCAGACTATAAGTCGCTCCGGAGTATAAGTCGCACCAGCAAAAAAATGCGCCATGAAGAAAAAACACATAAGTCGCACTTGACTGTCACATTTATTTAGAAATGTATTTCACAAAATCCAAGACCAAGAACAGACATTTAATCTGGAAAAGCAAGTTATTCAACTACACAATAGGACACAGAACAGGTTGAATAGGTGTCCGGTATGTTAACATAACACATTAACAGTTATTCAGCTACACAATAGCAGAAAGAACATCAGGGTTGCCACGCTACCTGGAAAACAGGGGAAACATGGAAATTATTGAGCCCTGTTCCATACCTGGAAAAGGTATGGAAACTGAGCAAAATTGAAAATTAACATGGAAATCTTGTGTTGTCCTGAAAAATGTGATGGGCTTTCTAAAACATTTAATAATTTAAGTAGTTGGCTTGGAACTGTCTGTGGCTTTATCAATGTTGGTTGGCAAGCACATGGTTCATTGTTGCAAACAAACATTGATGTGCTTGCTAGCTAGCTAGCGCTTGGAATGTGTTGCTAACGGTAATGGCCAATAGCGCTAATACTTCCTGATATAGTATTAGTATATAGTGGGGGGCGCAAGTTAAAACGGTCGTATCTCACCGTAGGAACGTTGGATTTACTCAGGAAGTGGTAGAAGTTTGACTGGCGGTCAATGCAAATGTGTGATCTTTGCTACTTTAATAGATGATTCATTTGCCAAGTGATCAGTATTTAGCCTGTATGGTAGTATATGTATGTGTGTGTGTGCATATATATATATGAAGATGTTATAACCTTGCCAATCAAAACCACCTGCATATCAATTATGTCTCTTCCTTCCTGACATAGCCATCCACTTTTTTCCCTCATTGTGTTACTAATGCCAAATCAGTGATTGCACTGTCCTCAAGGGGAGTCATGCAAACGGCCAGTTATCGAAGGAGGGGATTGCGCAGGTATTTAATTTTGATCATCATTATCCCTGCGTTAAAATAACTGACCATTAATAATACCACTAAAGATGAATTCACATACATAAACGGAGACGAGCTAAATGCTGCAGCTCGCATTTTGACTGGGTCCAAGAAATACGACCATATCTCACCAGTGCTGGCCTCCCTTCATTGGCTCCCTGTCCATGCTAGAGCGGATTTCAAGTTGCTCCTGTTAACATACAAAGCTATAAATGGCACTGCTCCTTCTTATTTGAAGGACCGTCTCGTCCCATATGTGCCCTTAATAAAGGGCTTTGCGCTCACAAGGCTCTGCCCTGCTCATTATTCCTAGGGTTAGAAGAAAGACAATCGGTGAGCGTGCGTTCTCTTTCCGGGCACCAACTCTCTGGAACCGTCTTCCACTGGATATTAGACAGGCAGAATCAGTAGAAGTGTTTAAAAATAAGCTGAAGACTAGGGCTGCAACAACGAATCGATGAAATCGATAAAAATCGATAATGAAATTCGTTGGCGACGAATTCCATTATCGATTCGTCGGGTCTTGTTCCATAACAAACCTACTTCCTGTGTCTTGCGGAGCTGTCTCGTGAGTAACGTGCAGTACCGGAGTCCAACAGAGACATTAGCCTGCGTACTGCGTAGCCTGCCCTGAAGAAGAAGTGATCTCATACTTGGCCAGGTGTGCCGCGGCGGCTCCATTTAAATCATGGCGGAGAAAACTACTCGAACGAAGACGTCCAAGGTGTGGGAGCACTTCACTTTAAAAGCTCCAGAAAAATGTATTTGCTGCAACCTATGCAAAACCAACCTTTCATGGCACGGGAGCACAACGGTGATGCGAGAATACCTCAAAAGAAAGCACGTGACAGTGATGGATGAAGACGGCTCAGCAGGGTAAGTTATACGTTGCGTTTTGAAGTGAGGATCGTTCGTTTCACTGGCACAGCTGTAGGCTGTTAGTTCTTCTCGTTTATCTAATAGATTCTCCCTCTTAATGACCTATTGTATTTTTAGCTTGCTATTCGCATTCTATGCCTTCAGCACCGGAGTATGCTCATAGTCACTTGTATTAGTAAGGAGATGCACTTGTGAGGTCTGGCTCCCCGCTGGTGGAATGAGCTCCCCCCGGCTGTCAGAACGGCAGAGTCACTACCCATCTTCCGTCGTAGACTGAAGACCCATCTCTTCAGGTTACACCTTAACTGCTCCTCCTGAGACATCTTCCGACCCTCACCACTACGTCTCCTAAAGACACCCGCTTTCCCCTCTACTGTGTCCCTAAGAACTTCTATTGCCCCCGTTGTACTGTTTCTCAGTTTCTCCAGTAATAATAAAAAATAAAAAAAATAAAAAAAAGTTTTAGTAGAAGGCGATAATAGGGAGAAGGTTTTTCCTCCTATCAGTGGCCCCGGGCCCGAGCTAGAGTACTCTTCCTGCAACGAATGGTGGACTGCTGATTCACATGCTTAGTATTCAAATGTATTGATTGTAAGTCGCTTTGGAATAAGGCATCTGCTAAATGCCAAAAATGTAAATGTAAATGGCGAAGCGTCAGCTAAATGACTTTTTATTATTATTAAGGACCCATTTTACCAAGCTGATGGAGAAGAAATATGAAGAGACATCCCAGGAAGTGAAGATTGCAATAAAGGCCAACAAAAGCAAAATTGCTCTCACCACTGATGTGTGGACAAGTGTAGCCACTGAAGCATACCTCGGCATCACATGTCATTACATCAAAGCTGATTGGAAGATGGAGTCAATTTGCCTCACCACCATGCCACTGCATGACAGACACACTGCATCCAACATTGCAGAGTGGTTGGAGGAGGCAGTAACCACCAGGTTTGAAATTCCTCCTAGCAAAATCATCGCCATTGTGCATGACAATGGAGCCAATGTTGTGGCGGCGGCTAACATACTGGAGGAGAAGCATGGGTGGATGTCCGTACGGTGCACTGGCCATACCTTGCAACTCGTGATCAATTCTGCATTGAAGCACCCAAGCATTGACAAAGCTATTGGGGCTGCAAGGTGTCTGGTGGAGCATTTTAAAAGAAGCGAGCTAGCCTGCACTAAGCTAAGAGAGAAACAGCAACAAATGGCCGCACCTGAGCACAGGCTTGTCCAGGACATAAGCACAAGATGGAACAGCACGTTCTACATGATAAGCCGACTGCTTGAGCAAAGGTGGCCTGTCACAGCAACGCTGTCGGACTCATCTGTCACTCAGAGGGGCAAAAGGTACCTGGATTTGAAACCAGAACAGTGGAACCTGCTGGGAGAGCTTTCCACAGCCCTTGAGCCTTTTGAATGCGCCACAGTTTTCATGAGTGGGGAGAAGTACATCACCATCTCTGCAGTACCTCCACTTGTGAAGGGGTTCCACTCTGGGTGGACCTTCCTACCCCCCTCCCCCTCCCTACACACCCAATCAACACCCACCTCCAAAAGGAAAAACCCAACCCCCCCCCCTCCCCCTAATGAACATCACTCTCCCCCTAGGTCCCCCTCCTACCCCAACACCCCGTAAGACACATAACCCCAGCACCAGCACGAATAAGGACACCCCCACCCCACCTGCCAACCTTAATCTTACGGCACTCCACACCCTACATGACCATCATGGTGATAAAACCTCCTGGACCCTCCACCCCACACATGACCATTATCATGGGTGATTCTAATCTTAGGAGACTCCCCCAAATCCAGGACAATAACATCCAGGTGGACACCTACCCAGGCGCCAGGCTTGACCATGCAACCGCAATTCTCTCAGGGATTCCCCGACCCTTCCCGGAGGTCAAAAGAGTAATCCTATCTTTTGGCCTCAACAACAGGGATAGGAACTCGAGTGAGTTACTGAATAAAATCCTTAAGAACATGGTTGACATAGCAAAATCCAAATTCCCAATGGCCACCATCTTTGTCCCCAAAATTAATTTCTCAATTGACTTACCTGAGGACCAGAAAATTAGACTAACTAACCTCAATAACTCCATTGAGGTCCTCAACCACATCCCCAGACTCTCTCCACAGGACTTCCACACCTCCCCAGAACTGATCCACTGGACACCCCCCACAGGGACCAATATTTGGGCTCTCTGGCAAGGCTTCCTATACTAGGGCCCCCCCCCAGTATAGACCCGGTTAATAACATCTCTAACCCCCATCACCCGGTTATGGGTTTTTGAAAGCCGGTCCACCGACAAAGCCTTTAGACCTACCTTAGCACCAATCCCTACATTATAACCCCCCTAATCCCCCTGTTACCACTACCTTCCAAACAGAAACAAAAAAAATACCCCCCCAAAAATCAGGAAGTCCACCCAGAGTGCAACCATCGAGTCAGCTCCGGTGCAGGCTTTCCAACGCACTGCTACAGAGCAGCTCCAACAGCGATGGCAGAGGGAGACTTCTTCCTCAGGCACGGCACCAAACACAGTGATCCTCTCCACTGCCCCTGGACCCGAGGTTCAAGAGACTTACGTTTTTAACACCTGAAGAAGTCCTGAATGTGCAAAGCAAAGTCCAAACACTGGCACTCTTAGTGAGAAGGGAGATGATGGATGAGAAGCTGCAGCAGCAGGAGCAGCATAACAGTCTCAGCGACCAAACCCTTGCCCCCTCCACCACCAGTTCTACTACAGCTGCTGAACCTAAAAATGTCTCTTTACTTGACTCACTCCTCGATTCTGAAAACAGCAGTGAAGAAGAGAGTAGAGAGCGGGAAAATGAAGATCTCACCAGCCAAGTGGGGAATTAAGTCCTCGCATACTTTGGAGAGAAATCCCTTGCCAAGGAACAAAGTCCATTACATTGGTGGAAGGCTAACCAGGATAGATATCCCACTTTGGCTATGCTAGCAAAGTCCTACTTATGCATCCCTGGCACCTCAACACCATCTGAGCGGCTTTTCTCCGCAGCAGGCAACATAGCTTCCAAGAAGAGAGCTAGTCTTAGCCAGGAGCATGTGGACATGCTAACCTTTCTGCATTGCAATGCAAAGTTCCTGTAGAAAGAGGAGAGTGGAACAGACTTGAGGTTCAAGTTGTGCAGTTGAGACTGTTGAAATTGTTCGTTGAAAGCACTTTGAAAACCACTGAGACACAAGAACACTTTATTTTTAAACTAGCATTTTCTTGTTCTAGCTAGAGTTCAACTATTTCTATTAGATGATTAGGAGTGTCTCATCTTCATCATCATCCTCCTCCTCCTCATCAATGTTGGTTCCACAGGGAGGGAGGGGCCGAGCAGGTTGTGTGAAGTAGTGAGCTTCAGGTTTAATACCTCTTTTCTACTGACAAATCTTCACTAAGTTAGTTTTGAGAAATTGGTTATTTGTTGTAACATTTCACAGTTGTCTTGTTTTAGTTCTCCATTGCTTACACCATTTGTATGAGACTGCCCACAACAATAACATTTTCAGCAAAACTGTCATTTCTGTGGCCTGGGGTGGTCCAGTGGTCTAGCACCATGGCCTGGGGTGGTCCAGTGGTCTAGCACTGCGGTCTACAGTGCACACATATGCCCATGTTGGCATGGGTTCAAATGTCTTAGCCTGGATATTAGACAGGCAGAAGTAGAAGTGTTTAAAAATAAGCTAAAGACCCACCTGTTTTGCGTTGTCTACATGTCATAGGCTGTTGTTTTTTTGTACTGTTGTAATTTATGTGTGTTTTTAAATTGAAATAGTTGTTTTTAAATTTGTTTAAAATTTTTGTTTTTACCTATTGTAAATGAAATTATATTATGGTGCGAAATTGTGTGTTTTTTAAATTGAAATAGCTGTTTTTATATTGTTTAAAATGTGTTGTTTTTTACCTATTTTACTTGTAAAGCACTTTGACGTAAAGTGCTATATATATATATACAGTATATAAATAAAGTTATTATTAATTGAAGTGTCGTAGACAATTCCTCAATCAAATCAGGTGATATCTGTCCATCAGCGGCACACGTCACTTCTCTTCCGTCACCGAAGACAAACTAGCACGTTTTTAGATTTGTTTCTAATCAATCCAAACCTTATTTTTGACCAGCCATCGACTGTCCTATCGATGTATTAGGCAACTTTGCAAAAAGGTTAGTACAGTAGGCCTACAACAAATGACCATAGCCACTGCTAAGTAGATAATGATAATGTGATGGTGAGCCCAGCTCACTCCAATATGATTAGCTAGATGAGGACTAGCATGCTCGTTAACGTGCTAGCAGCATGTTCATTAAACTGTCACTACCAGCTAGCGGTAGCCTAGCATGTTGAGTGATTCCCGAAGGTCCACGTGTCCCGTGGGATTTTGTGACAATGTATTTTGCAATAATCACAAAAAATCCCCACCACAAATCCATTACCCTCAAACATAACCTTAATTTTAACTCCATTGATTTCCTAGACACAACCTTCAAAGGAAATAATTTCCCCCTAACAGGCAAATTGGATATCAAAGTGTTTTTTAAGGACACTGATACCCATTCCCTCCTCCACCGAACTAGTTTCCATCCTCCCCACACCTTCAGAGGCCTAGTAAAGTCCCAATTACTTAGATTCCACCGCATCTGTACCCAGCCCAGGGACTTTGAGATGGCCACCCATACCCTATTTCAGGTCCTCCGGACCAGGGGCTACACTCGTTCCCTCCTCCACAAAGCCAAGGATTCTTTCCTAAAAACCCGCCCCCGCCAGGAGGGTACAATCCTACCCCTAGTCACTACTTATAACAGTAGCACAGTCTTAATAAACAACTCCCTTAAAAATAACTTTGTATCAATTTTGTCCAACCTAGACCCCTTCGATAAACACAGGGTGGTTTCGGCCTACAAGAGGAACCCTAACCTCCGCAATCTCTTGGTCCGCAGTAAACTCAAACCACTCAATACCCAGCCCGAAAAACACCACCACCACTTCAAACAATCTAGCTCTATTAAAACCAGATTAACACATTTGACATTTGCCACCCCCTCATCCCTGTCCCTACGGAGCCACAACTGCATTTATGCCATCAAATGCAGACTCTGTGGCATGACCTATGTGGGGGAGACGGGTAACTCCCTGGGCACCCGACTGACTCAACACTTATATAATATAACAAACCACCTAAAATCAAATACATTACTGGTACAACACTTTGGTTTTCATGACATTGGCTTCCTCACCCTGACGGGTTTGGACCACAACCCTACATGGACCCGCCCCCAGAGACAAAGTAGGGAGAGAGTCTGGATCGGTCGCCTCCAGACACTCTCTCCATTGGGCCTCAATGAGCATTGAACCAGTGCTGAACCCTACTCTCCCACTGGTTCCATTTATTTACTAGCTCTTCCCTCTCCAATTTCTTCTCTCCACAGACCTACCACCACCATGGCCTGGAAGAACAGGAATGTTAGACCTTCCCCTGACTACTGGCCCCAAACCCCAAAACCTCCTTCCAAAGGTCCATATGACCGCACCTTTCGGGGATTCCAAAAGGCGTTGGGGTATCCCCAATACCTTAACGCCTTATCCCGTCCCTTTCCACAAACAAGACCCCTTTACCCCCCTCCCCCTCCCCATACACACGACCAACACCTACCTCCCAACAGAACAAAACCCCCCCTCCCCCTGATGGATATCACCTTCCCCCCAGGTCCCCCACCTACCCTAATACCCTGTTGACCCCACAGGGATACTCCGCCACATGGCACTACTGGCCCGCCCCGTCCCACCATACCAGCAGCCCCGACCCCATTGAATGACAGGTATGACAAGCCCTCTCCAAGACCCCCTTACCCCCCTCCCCCTCCCCATACACACGACCAACACCTACCTCCCAACAGAACAAAACCCCCCCTCCCCCTGATGGACATCACCTTCCCCCCAGGTCCCCCACCTACCCTAATACCCCGTTGGCCCCACAGGGATACTCCGCCACATGGCACTACTGGCCCGCCCCGTCCCACCATACCAGTAGCCCCCGACCCCATTGAATGACAGGCATGACAAGCCCTCTCCTTACCACCGGCCCCAAACTCTACAACCTCATTCCAAACGACCATATGACCGCACCCTCCGGGGATTCCAAGCCGGGAACCCCTTATTCCATTGCCACCTCCCTACCCGTTCTCAATACCCCAAGGTCCCACTCCTACCCATCCCACTAACAAAACCTCTTTACCCCCCTCCCCACACACCCAATCAACACCTACCTCCAAAAGGGAAACCCCCCCCCCTCCCCCTAATGAACATCACTCTCCCCCTAGGTCCCCCTCCCACCCTAACACCCCGTAGGACACACAACCCCAGCACCAGTACGGATAAGGACATCCCCACCCCACCTTCCAACCCTAGTCTTACGGCACTCCACACCCTACATGACCATTACGGGGACAAAACCTCCTGGACCCTCCACCCCACACAAGAGACCATTATCCTGGGTGATTCCAACCTCAGGAGACTCCCCCAAATCCAGGATAATAAAATTCAGGTGGACACCTACCCAGGCGCCAGACTCGACCATGCGACCGCAATACTCTCAGGGATTCCCCGACCTTACCCGGAGGTCAAAAGAGTAATCTTATCTTTTGGCCTAAACAACAGGGGTAGGAACTCTAGTGAGTTCCTTAAAAAAATCCTTAAGGACATGGTCGTTATAGCAAAGTCAAAATTTCCAATGGCCACCATCCTGGTCCCCAAAATTAATTACTCAAATGACTTACCTAAGGACCACAAAATTAGACTGTTTGGCCTCAACAACTCCATTGAGGATCTCAGCCACATCCCCAAAATCCCTCCACAGGACTTTCACACATCCCAAGACCTGATCCATTGGACACCCCTCACAGGGGCTAATATTTGGGCTCTCTGGCGAGGCTTCCTAAACTAGGGGCCCCTTCTAGCATAGACCTGGAGAATAACATTCACTAACCCCCATCACCCAGTTATGTGGTTTGAAAGCCGGTCCACCTCTAAGCCTTTCAGACCTACCCTAGCACTAATTCCTAAACTATAACTCCCCTGATTCCCCAGACACCACCACCTCCCATAAAAAAAATAAAAAAAATAAAAAAAGTTTTTTCCCCCCCTACTTTTCACACACTTACCCCCTAACCCGGGGGTCGGCAACCTGCGGCTCTTTAGCGCCGCCCTAGTGGCTCCCTGGAGCTTTTTCAAAAATGTATGATTATATATTTAAGTAGGAGGACAAACATGACACAAACATTCTTAACGTTTTCCAATGCTGTAAAAATGTGCAGAATAAATATTACATTTCAACATTTCTGTCAACGAAGATTTGCGTCATAGCTGTGGTGCTATTGTTATTGTGTACAGGCCACCGTAGTCACGGTGCCAGGCAGGTGGCTGTTGCGAACGAACCGGCGGGTGTGTGATGGGCCATGGATCCCAAAGGGAAAAAGAGAAAGATCGCTGAGGAGAACAGAGGATTCAACAGTTCTTGGACCGAATCATTTGCTTTCATTGCCAATGCGGAAGGATTGCCTGCATGTTTGCTCTGTAATGAGAAGTTGTCAAATAACAAAAAAAGTAATTTGGAAAGACATTTCCAGGGAAGGCATGCTACATTTGCAGCCGAGTACCCAGTTGGGAGTCAAATAAAAAGTGCGATTGCATTACTTCTGGAGAAATTAGAAGAGCACAAAGATCGATTTAAGAAGTGGATTGCATCTCCAAACTCCACTACTGCTGCTAGTTTTGTTGCAACCCGGGAGATAATAAAGCGTGGAAAACCGTTCACAGATGGTGACTACATGAAGGATTCATTCATTAAAATAGCAGAGCACCTATTTTCAGACTTCAAAAACAAAACCGAGATAATACAGAAAATTAAAGACATGCCTCTCTCCGCAAAGACAGTGAAGGAAAGGGCCATTCAAATGGCAGGCAACATCACCAATCAGCAAATCAAGGACATGAATTCAGCTCCAGCATACTCAATTGCCTGTGATGAGTCGTGTGATGTGATCGATATTGAACAGACAGCGCTGTTATGCAGGTATGTGAACTCTGATGGGCCGCAAGAAGAAATGATCGAATTAATACCACTGAAAGGCCAAACACGGGGGGAGGACATATGTGAGGCTGTGCTGAAGTGTTTAAATGACAATGGAATAAACACCAACCACCTGATTTCAGTGTCTACAGATGGGGCGCCCAGTATGAGAGGATCACAAAAGGGGTTTGTGACTTTACTACAGAAAGCGTTGGGTCGAAATCTGCTTGCATTTCACTGCATCTTGCACCAAGAAGCACTGTGTGCACAAACATTCCCGCCGGAGTGTATGGAGGTGATGACCATCTCGAGAGGTGACGCAATGTATGTTTGGAGTACAGAATGTCAACAGGCCTTTGTTAATGTTAGAGCTCTTCTTTGTGCTGCTCCAGTGTTGGCTGCTCCTCTTATGGATGAACCCTTCAAGTTACAGGTCGATGCCAGTCACGTGGGAGCAGGGGCGGTGCTTCTACAGACCGATGAATTTGGCATTGACAGACCTGTTAGTTTTTTTTCAAAAAAGTTCAACTCTTGTCAGCTCAATTATTCAGTAATTGAAAAGGAAGCCCTTGCCTTGGTCTGGGCTCTCCATCATTTTGATGTGTACATTATGTCCGGTCTCGCTCCATTGGTAGTCTTCACGGATCACAATCCATTGATCTTTCTAAATTCTTTAAAGTGCCCTAACCAGAGACTGATTCGCTGGTCTTTATTTTTACAATCATATACTCTGGACATACGTCACATAAAAGGGAAGGACAATGTAGTGGCAGATGCATTGTCCAGGGCCCCTTGTTAAGATAATTGTTTTTGTGTTAACTAATTTCCTGTTTTTACCCTTCTACTGTTCCTGCTCCTCTTAATTATGGCTTCATTGGTACCTGTTGCCGAGGTTGGAGTAATGGTGGTTGGTCCTGAATACAGAGAGGCCTCCTGCTGGACAGGGTTACTAATCAGTAGAATGCAGGTCAGCTGGTGGACAGCTGATTGTGCCCCACCTGGTTCCAGGATCCAGGGCATAAGAGACCCATGCAGGCCTCAGTGGAAAGAGTGCCATTCTCACTGCCCTTATAGTTGCCCTGGGTGGAAAAGCACAGACCACAAACACAGCATCCTCCCTGAAATGTTTTGTGAAAGAAGGAGAAAGCTCTGCCGGTGTTTCCATCACACTGCGGAACAGGGGGAAAGACGCCCACAAACCCGAGTTGTTTGGCTCGGCCATCATTGTGGACCTCAAGATAACCCGCAAGGGTCTGAGGACTTACAAAATCAAGAACAAAAGTGGTCAGGTGGTCTCCACGAAAAAGGAGGAGCTCATGAACATTCTGCATACCTTCAACATCTAACTATCTTAACTCAAGAGATGAGCAAGCATTTTCTGCTTTCCAAATGTGAAGGGGACAAGTACAAGTTCTTTATGAAAGTCACACAGCTGGAACAGACGAAGGAGAATCTGAACTACATCATGATGACAAAGGATGTCATCTTGACCACAATAGCAAAAAAAGAGGAGAACTTGGACGACCTCAGAAAGACGTGTTTGGAAAAACAGGATAGGTGCAAAAGCCTGCCGTCGCTGGAAGACTTGCACCCTAAACTGAACGAGCTGATGAACCAAATGGCCTGGGCTCTGGTGACAGAGATGGAGAAGGAGGTGACGCCCCTGAAGGACAGGCTTGAATCAGAGGAGAAGTCCACTGCCAAATACGATCAAAAAGTGGACGAATGGAAGGCCAAGGTGGTGGAGGCGGAGAGGGAGCTCAAGGAGATCAACGACCAGCTGGAGTCCAACACTGTGAGGGTGCAGGAGATGCAGCCCCAGCTGACTGAGCTGGGGAAGGAGGGCCAGAAGAGCAGAAAGCTCTCCAACATCGCTGGGACCAGTGTGCGCAGATCCAAGACCAACCTAAGAGACCTGGAGAAGGACAAGGATCAGCTCTCCAGGAGAATTGACGAGCTCAAATTGAGTATCAGCCAGGCTTCGGAGACCCAGGTGCGTGCTGAGCGGATGGAGCGGCTACAGACGGAGCTGGACGCTCTCAGCTTCCAGGACTCCACCTTGGGACAGCAGATAGACCAGTTTCAGCTGGCTGTGGCCCGCGCCAAGGAGGAGCAAACCCGCATGTTGACGGAGGAGCAGAACCTGAAGCAGTCTGCGGATGCCAACGTCAGGAACCTACCGGGACACACCATGGTCCATCGCTCGGACCGGCTGCGGCGCTTCGGGGAGAAAATGCCCGCCTTACTGGCTGCCATAAATGATGCCCACAGGAGGGGCCAGTTCAGGAAGAAGCCACTGGGACCGCTGGGTTACCTTTTCCGTCTGAAGGACCCAGAGCTGGCCCTGGCAGTGGAGGCGTGTCTGAAGGCCCTGATGTTGGCTTTCACCTGTGACAACCATGAGGACGAGAGGGTGCTGCAGGGCCTGATGAGCAGATACTACCCCGCAGACACGAGGCCTAACATCATCACCAGCCAGTTCTTCCCCAACCAACACGACACCAGCAGGAGGGAAGTCTACCACCCAGACTACCCTTCAGTACTGCAGGCCCTGGAGATAGAGGACCCAGTAGTGGCCAACTGCCTCATCGACCAGAGGAGCATAGAGACCGTCCTGCTGATCAAGCACAATAGCGCAGAGGCTCGCAAGGTGATGCAGAGACAGCCTCCTAGGAACTGCAGTCATGCCTTCTCGAAGGACGGAGATCAGATTCTCGGAGATCAGACGGAGAACAACCCCTTCTATCCCTCTGATCAGAAGAGGGCCTCCTACCTCAGCAGTGACGTCGAGGAAGAAATCAGTGCCAGGCACCTGTGGGGGGAAATAGCGAACCATGTTGCCCACATAGATCGCTTAAAGCAGCAGATGAAGCGGGTGGATGAGGACGTCAGGCAGAACCAGGGACTCCTAAAGAGGGCCTATGATGACAGGAAGAAAGCTAAGGATAAGTGGTTCCTCGTGGAGATGGAGATGAGTGACTTGCGTGACTTGCAGAACGTGGAGGAGCCGCAGTCGGAGGACCTCAACCCACTGGAGGAAGAGCTGCAGGAGATCATTGTGAAGATCTCTGTGTCGCGTGCTGAGAAGGATGCCGCTTGCGTCCAGATGGCCCAGCTGAAGGCCTCCAGCGAGGAGGCGGAGCAGAGGTACAGACAGCACAAAGACACCATCACCGCTGTGATGGAGGAGGCCGAACCCATCAAGGGGGAGCTGGCTAGGACAGACCAGGAGGTGGAGAAGAGCAAGCACCATAGGAAGCACCACGAGGAGAGACGCAAGGCCCCCTTCTAGGCACCATTATTTGTCTTATTTGTTTGTTCCTTGTTTCACACCATGCAACACTCACCTCACCACTTTCCACTACACTCACATTACACCACTGATTTACTGACTACCACACCTCATCTTATTATTGTTATTAGCCTCATTTAGTTTATAATAAAACATTTATTTTCATTACTTTAAAGATCGTGTGTGTGTCTCCCGTCTTTTGTCATGGTCATGAGCCTGGTGAACAAGATAATTGCAAAAGCATTAAACCACCGTCAGTTCCGTGCATTGCTAGATGAAGTTGACAGCGAATATTCCGATCTCCTGCTACACAACAAAGTCCGATGGCTGTCCAGGGGTGAGGTTTTGCGTCGCTTTGTTGCTTGTTTAGAACACGTGAAAACATTCCTGAAAAGCAAAGACCTGAACTACCCGCAACTGGAAGATACCGAGTGGCTGGAAAAACTGCACTTTATGGTGGATATGACAAGTCACCTAAACATGCTGAATAAAAGTCTCCAGGGGCGGGGAAACACTGCACTGCAAATGCTGGAAGCTGTTTTGTCATTCGAGCGCAAGCTGACTGTATTCGCCAGAGATGGACAGCGAGGCACGCTCTCTCACTTCCCCTCCCTGAGAGAGTTCAAAGAAGCCCATCACGATCACACACTCAACGGTGATTATTTACAAGGTGCTATCGTTGATATGCAAACTGCATTTGGGAGCAGATTTAGCGAGTTCCGAAAGGAAAAAATGTCACTATCTTTCCCTGTCACACCCCTGGAGATTGACCCGTCCTTATTGAACACATTCCCAGGAGTAAATCAAGCTGACCTTGAAATGGAAATGGCCGATATAGCTGACAAAGATTTATGGGTGTTCAAGTTCAAAAGTCTGACAGCCGAGCTTGAAGACGTCACTCGCCAGAAAGCCCAGCTTGCCCAAAGCCACAAATGGAGCGAAATTGAAAGCCTCCCAACACCCGAGAAACTTGTGTTTGAAACATGGAATGCTCTTCCTGACAGTTATAGGAACATGAAGAAATATGCATTTGGAGTATTATCCATATTTGGATCAACATACCTGTGCGAGCAGATATTCTCAAACATGAACTACATCAAATCCAAATACCGCACCCGCCTCACAGATGAGAGCTTGCAGTCCTGCGTGAAGATTAAAGTTACATCTTACATGCCCGATGTTGAGAAGCTGTCCAGTGAGGTCCGAAAACAGAAGTCACATTAAACGGGTAAGAACACACTCCTGTCATAGGCACATATTTAGTAACAAAGTGGCTGTTTTTATAAAGTGATTTTTTTTACCACCGACCCCAAACCAGACAACCCCATCCCAAACGACCTTATGACCGCACCCCCCGGGTATCCCTAGCAAGGAACCCCTTATTCCATCTCTACCTCCCTACCCGTTCCCAATACCCCAAGGTCCCACTCCTACCCATCCCACTAACAAAACCTTCCTACCCCCCTCCCCCTCCCTACACACCCAATCAACACCCACCTCCAAAAGGAAAAACCCAAACCCCCCCCCTCCCCCTAATGAACATCACTCTCCCCCTAGGTCCCCCTCCTACCCTAACACCCCGTACGACACATAACCCCAGCACCAGCACGAATAAGGACAACCCCACCCCACCTACCAACCTTAATCTTACGGCACTCCACACCCTACATGACCATCATGGTGATAAAACCTCTTGGACCCTCCACCCCACACATGAGACCATTATCATGGGTGATTCTAACCTTAGGAGACTCCCCCAAATCCAGGACAATAACATCCAGGTGGACACCTACCCAGGCGCCAGGCTTGACCATGCAACCTCAATTCTCTCAGGGATTCCCCGACCCTTCCCGGAGGTCAAAAGAGTAATCCTCTCTTTTGGCCTCAACAACAGGGGTAGGAACTCGAGTGAGTTACTGAATAAAATCCTTAAGAACATGGTTGACATAGCAAAATCCAAATTCCCAATGGCCACCATCTTTGTCCCCATAATCAATTTCTCAATTGACTTACCTGAGGACCAGAAAATTAGACTAACCAACCTCAATAACTCCATTGAGGTCCTCAACCACATCCCCAGACTCTCTCCACAGGACTTCCACACCTCCCCAGACCTGATCCACTGGACACCCCCCACACGGACCAATATTTGGGCTCTCTGGCAAGGCTTCCTACACTAGGGGCCCCCCTATGTGTGGAATGACACATAGGGATATTATTGTGTTTTGTTGCTCAGGTCCGAGGATGGCTGCGTTGTATTGTGCGTGTCAAAAGAGAAGAGGATGCTGCTGTGTTTTACCCTTGACTAGCAGTTCTGTTCAGTTCACTTCACTTCAGTTCTAGCACTGACTTACTTGGCATTGGCAGAAAACTAAAGAGAAGAGGATAATGCAGAGAAATCGAACTTAAACTGTATTATTTAAATGTAATATACTTTACCTTTTCAAAAGGCTGCTGTTTTATTGTTTATAATTGCAGGCTGCGTTTTATTGCACTGTTTGCCCAGATAAGGGGGAAAAGAGAAGAGGATTGTATTGTATTCGACTTATATGTTGTATTCGTATTGTATTATTGAGGGTTGAAGAGGACTGCATTTTATTACATGGGGAGGTCTGAAATTACAGGAGGCCTATTATGCACGTTCCATTTTGTTGTTGTTTTTTCGAATCCTCAAAATAAAAATCACATCGAAAATGTGATTTCTTTATTGTAATTCTATAATTTCATCAATGCAACGAAACATAATACATTAATATTGTAATGGAAGTTAAACTTAAAGCACCGTCGTACAGCAGAGTAGTCACGTGGTGCGTCATTCTCTCCAGGGTGCGCTGCAGCGAAAATAAACATTTAATCATGAATGCTCATTATGTATTTGTAGCCTACCTAGTCATTTTTTTTTATAGTAGGCTAATATAGCTAATATAGACACTTACAGCATGTGTTGCCTTCATTATAAGGCTTATATAAGGCTTTAATTTTTTTGCGGCTCCAGACAGATTCGTTTTTTGTTTTTTTGGTCCAATATGGCTCTTTCAACATTTCGGGTTGCCGACCCCTGCCCTAACATATCACTTATTACTATTCACCTTTCACTTACTACCTATCACCTGGTACCCATTACTTATCACCTATTACCTTTCAATACTTGTAACCCTTACTTACCACTTGTTTCTTTTTACCCTTTACTTACCACCCCTTACTAATTACTTAACACATATTACTTATTATATCTTTATCACTATTAGGACTATTATTACTATTAGGATTATCAGCATTATTATTATGATTATTATAATAATTATTATTATTTTCATTACTATTACTATTATTAGCAGGGGTGCACATAACTTTTTGGGGCCAGTGCTCAGAGGAGCACCTAGGGATGCTGCTTGGTGCTCCCCGAGCTCGCGAGTCACGACCCGTCCCATGGGATGGATAAAAAAGGGATACATGGATAACTTATATTAGCAAAACGACATTTATTCATAAATAAAGATGAACGAACTAATTATTGTGTGCAAAACAAAAGAAACAAATGCAAAATCAAATGACTGCTCTTTAAGCATGAAAGTCTGTCAGACTCCTTTAAACACAATGAAATCAACTGACATCTCTTTAAGCACTAACTGAATGTCTGTTCTTTAAACACAATGAAATCAACTGACATCTCTTTAAGCACTGCTCTGTTCTGTAAACACTGAAATCAACTTTTCAACAAAAAGTTACAGCCTAAGCATTTATTTATGCTACAAGCTTAATCATCATCATCACTGCTCTCTTGACTGCTGTTATTACTGTCCTCAATTTCAACCATGGTAGAGGATGTTGTAGGCTATCACTTTAAATAGCTCATTATTTTGATTGTGCAACAAAGTCTTTTTTTTTTTCTTCTAATAGAATTCCCAACCATATTCCCTGGGTCAGGGGTCTAGGTGCGATAATGAAGCTGTAAAACAAACGTCTGAACGTTTGAAAGCTTCAGAGAAAAGAAACGTGAAGTCCCTTGGTGTTGTTTTTCCTTTTAGCGACGAGTCGTTCGGGACAGAATTTTCACGTGTCGGCGTGATAACCGTGATAACCGTGCGATACGCGATACGCGGAATGAAAGTACGAGTTACGATACTTTCCGAATGTTTTCGTGAGGGGAGTCGCCGTGGTCGTCGTCGGTCGACTGTTGTGATGGATTACTCGTCGGGCCTTCGGCTGAGGGGACGGCAAATAGTTACTTAGTGGGGCTTGCAGTGATGCAGCAGTCAGCAGTCAGCAGTTGGATTTTGAGGAAGTAAATTCCTCTCCCAGCGCTTCCAGCTGTTGGTGCGCAAGAGCGCGTTCATGCGGCTGATCTGCCGCGCAGAATGCATTTTGGCGACGCATGCGCACTGGCGCACCAGTTATGTGCACCCCTGATTATTAGTATTAGTAGCAGTAGTAGGACTCTTCTCTTATCGCCTCCACTTATTACCCTCTACTCATCACTTATTACCCATTACTTATCACTTATCACCTATTACCTCTAGCTTATTACTCAGTACTTATCACCTACATGACCATTATTATTATCATTATAACCACAATTCTAATTCAAAGAGTTATTCATGATTTTATGATGATTTTATTTACTATTTGAATTCACTATATGAGTACTTTGTACGCACTCATTTCCCAATACGAAAGGGAAATTCTATATCCCCCCAAAACAGTCTGTTTCACTGGTAGGGAAATTATCAGCGGTTTTCTGCGGATTCGCTGTGTGGTAGTTCGGCGAACTAACACGGTTCCCGGGAATAAAATTGACAATTACATTGACATTTATGATCAAATAATGGTTGTGGTAATGTATTATTAGCGACCCCCACAGATGTATGATTTGACTGCTTTCATGGGAGCTCAGACCTTCCTTATGGGAGCTCATGGCTCCCACATAACTCGAACCCTGATGTTATAGCTAGCTAGCTACAATTTATTATCAAAATAATGAACAGCAAGCTAGATCCAAAACTAGGGCCGGTGGAGGAGGGCAAGTGTCACATTGGACAGACTACCAAAACAGAAAAATAAAGTATCTTAACTACAGCAAGTGATAGAAATACATTATCTGGAGATTCAATAAGGTAGTTGTATATGTCAGGATATGGGTTAGGGCAGGGGTCTCCAACCTTTCTTCGTCCGAGAGCTACTTTGAAAATGTTTTAAGTGGTCGAGAGCTACTCATATCTTATTACTTACATTCATTCTCATAACGTATCAATACACAGAGATTCTTCACTAGCATGCTGTTTCAAATGTCAACGTGTAAGCTCACTATAGTAGTAGCAGTGCATTCTGTATCCATATATCAATGTATCACATCACCTCCATTCACTATCAAAAGCTTATAATTGTATGGTCCACATGTGTGTAATAAGTGCATTCACCTTTTCTAGTCTTTTCAGTCAGAAAACATTAGTATTTTTAGTATCTTCTTTTGTCTCTTTCAAAAAAATGTGTGCATGTGTGTAATAATTAGTTAGGTTAGTTGGATACACTCCAGCATTCACTCATTCCTACACTTGAGATGACTGTCACTGCATGGAGTCTACAAGAGTTGTGTATGCTGGAGTGTATCCACTTAGGTTCACTCTTATATAGGGTTGGGTATCGTTTGGGTTTTATCCGGTACCGGTACCTAACCGATACTTTAAAAACGGTACCGGTACCGAAACGGTACTTAATTCGGTACTTTTGATTTTTAAAAATGACATAATATATATATATATATATATATAATAATAACACGGTCGACAAAATTAAACAGCTTTTCACTTTTTTATTGCTGAGGCACAATATACGTATTAGTTAAATATACACTCAAATTAAAATAAATGAAAATAAAACTCCTGCTGACTGAGGCACAATATACATATATATAATATTACAGTGAAATATACACTCAAATAAAAATAAAACTCCCACCTCAGCAATTATTTTGCAAAAAGATCAGCATATTTGCCTTCTCTGGCAAAATACGACACCTCTCTTGACTTTTTTATTGTCATTTTGACTTTTTTTTTGTTTTGACCTAATTGTCTAATGCCATTAGTAATGGCACAGATTTATAAACATAAAGTAAACAAATATTGTTTGCTCGTCATCTAGGCCTATAACTGACTATATATAATACCACTGGCTTGTTTCGATTATAGTTTAGTTCTGTTTGATATTTCCGTGGATGTTATTGTAGCACTTACAAGAAGATATACCGATGATTGTCCGCAGAGAGCTGCGTATGCAAGACAACACTGAGAGCGAATCGAGTAATAAATGATCATTAGGCCATTTGGCATTCATTTCAAGGACTGTCACGTCCAAGAGAGAGGGATGATTCAGATAAACACAGGTGAATTGCGACGGTGGTCACAAACGCGATTGTGTGTGTGTGTTCACCTTTCCTGAATCCTGACTACTGTCTGAAGTGTTTGGGGGTGCGTTCGTAAATACGCTCAGGAAATCCGACCAGCACTCGTAGAACGCCTCTTGTCCAATCAAATTACTCGGTCGCTTTATGACGTTGAGCCCAGTGTGCGCTCCGTCGCTCTCGGAGCGAATTTACGAACGCAGCCCTCGCTGTGTTGCAGCTGGAGCCACAGAAATGGCGTCATCCCGTGCTTTATCTAGCGCAGTAGACAGCCTGTAGGAGACAATTTTGTTGGAGCTTTTGTTGTGAGGTCTTCTCGGTGACCTCGTAGCTAGGCTAGCTAGCGAAATTCGATAATATGATGATACACAACTGCTCAGCTCACTACCACGACACGCACTGAGTGGAAATTTAACAGGCGATGTCACGTCACGAGTCACAAGTTGACTGTTGCATGACACCGGACACCAGGGGGCGAGATAGAAAAGTACCGAAATGAGGCACCGAAATCTCCTTTGCAATTCGGTTCGGTACTATACCGAATGTAAAGTAACCGGTACCGATTTTCGGTACCCAACCCTACTCTTATAGAGTCATTTAAATCCTCATCTGTCAGTCTTGTTCAGAAGTAGTAGATTTCATTACATTCATATCAGAAAAATCTGATTCTCAAAGGCATGTAGAGCCAAATAAAGCAAATACTTTCAGGGCTGCTTGGTGAATATTCTTATAGTTGCTTGGGTCTACCAGGCTCCAGAAATGTTGTGAATGTAGCTGGACATTATTCTGGAGCTTTATAACCCCCATCTCCATTTCTCCAGGCTTGACACTGACTGAACAGTTCAGCTATCTGCTCTCAGTGTTTCCGTTGGTTGCTGCCTTGGGGGGGGGGTGGCATGGACTGTGGCATAATATGTGGTCTTCACTACCTGTCCACTTTCTCACCTGGTTCTTGCTCTCTCTCTTTGGTGTGCCGACACCATCCTGCTCTCTCTCCTTCTCTCCCTCTCTATCCTCCTCTCTCCCTCTTTTGCTGTCAACCAAAAGGCAAACATAACAACCAGAGTATGTATAATTTAATAAGAGATATAAATTGATCCATATCAATTCATAACATAATTCGAATTGAATATTGGGTTGCTGAAAAATAATATCTATAGAAAACAGACATTTTCAATGAGTGAGGGTTTGTTCCAATGCTTCAATCCACTGTCCATGTACTGTAAATATACCATTATGGTATTACCATAAAGCCCAATTCTAGCAGAATAAGAAAGATTGTATATCTACTTTAAGTAAAAAGTGCCTCCAGTTAGCTCTTTAGCTGGCATGTGTGCAGCAGACTAGCTCATCTCATCACCTCTGAGCTAGCTAGCTAGCTAGTTCTTTCACACTATTCACACCATGGAACTATAATCAGACACTAGTCACAATAATAACAACCTTTCTCTGTCAGAACACTCAGCAAGTATATTTGCTAACGTTTCAACTTGCTTACTTTCATCTGCAGACATCTCACCCTGCAAAAACTCTTGTGTCTCGCGCACGCACACTTGCGCAAAAAGTATATATTCTCCAGCGCTGGTACAGCGCGAAGCGAAGTGTGGAGACAGGTCTGGCTATGCGAGACTACTGGCGGACTAATGTTACCAACGAGCTCATGGGCTTGCCACTCGCTGTATAAGCTACACTGCCTTGCTAACACCGAACTCTGCTTTAGCTCAGTAGTAGTAGTCTTCGCTACAACGTATCACATGACGACGTGTTGACAGACGGTAGATTTGATTGACAGCTGATATCATTTTTTTGTGTTGGAGGGGGTGGGGACATCAGTAAGGGATTGACATTGGAAAAGGTTTCCAGGGTGAATTTATTAGTTGTCGTTTTTTGGGGGAAGGCAGCATCTTTTTTACCAGTAGCTCGCGAGCGACGTGTTGGAGACCCGTGTTTTAAAGGGACCTTCATGGTAAATAGCGCTATTTTTAGAACTTGCCCTACGGGCGACTCAGGTGGTCTCTGCGGGCGACCAGGTGCCCGCGGGCACCGTGTTGGCTACCCCTGGGTTAGGGTATGACATCTCAGGGTTGGGGTCGTTCAGCCACATAGATGGAGGCAGACTGAAAGGACACATCAACCTCTATTTCATGATTTTTAAAATGTATAACGACATTGATCGGCAACGACACTATAAAATAGTTTGCCTGACTGGCCATCGGATTTGGGCTCCTAATAGCTAAAAAGTATAAAAGTAGCAAAGACCATACATTTGCATTGACCGCAAGTCAAACTTCTAACAATTCTACCACCCAAAAGGGGCCGTGATCGTTCTGATGACAGGGAGATGACATATGACGAATTGGAATCACCATCATCACCTATACATTTTAGGGAACCAAGTTTTTCAGCCCAGTGGTGTTCTAGGCTGGAAATTAGTTCTAGTTTAATACATCTACACTGAGCTATCAAAACACTGGTTAGACAGCTAACTATCTCTAAGCATTTAATAAGAGCTGATTGCACATCTAGACTAGACTGCACATCTAGACGGCACATCTTTTAAATCAAGTAGTCAGGTGTCCTCTGGGGGTGGGCGGGTGTGTAGGACGGGCGGGGGCGCAAAGTTTTAACGGTCTAGATATCATCACAAAACATGGTACCTGGAAAATCAAGAGGTGGTATGGAAAATTATTTCAAGGCAAGCGTGGCAACCCTGAACATACCTGGGAGGCTGAATAGGCTAAATTAACATAACAAGCCAGCTAGTCCAACAAGCAAGCTCACGTTAATGTTTCAGTTAATTTCTTCAGTGGTACAGGAGCAGCATATAGTTGTCACAAGCCCAGAGCGCCCTCTCACGGCTGTACGGCTTATAGTCCGGAAAATACGGTACTTCAGCTTGTCTCCTCTTGAACCTGCAGGAGAAAGAGCAGAACTATCAGGCACTGTACTTGCTAAAGCATCTCTACGATGAATTGAGAATCAAGGACCCCAATTGAAATAAGCCAGTGGCTTTCTTGGGTTTTTATCCTGTTAGTTGACCTTGTATGTAATATGTACTTTCATGTACCTACTTCTGCAAATCTTCTAATAAAGTTTTCAATCAATCAATCAAACTCAGAGGGCGACAAGTACCACAATCCACTCACACAGCTTAACATTTCACCATCAAGAAAATGGATGTGTACACAACGACACTGCACACACACACATGGTATGAAAGCCTCCTTCCAGTCGGTTTAATTAACAGTTTAAATAATGTGCATTTGTCTTGAAACAATATCATAATTATTTATTCCCCCCCCCCATTTATGTCGTCAATTCTGAACAGTCATAAGGCCAGACCGAAAAAAATATATATTTGAACTGGCAATTCCATTAGACGACTTCATTTTGGCCTGGCCAAAACAACGCCATTTCAGAAACTGAAATGGACTTACTTGGCTCTCTCTCTAGGCTCAATTCTGTTCCTCTTCTCTAGGCTCAATCCCGTTCCTCTTCTGGAGGCTCTTGAAGCGTCCTTGAGGATGCTGCCCTCTGGCTGCAGCATTTCATGTTAAGATGGAAAAAACATGAGTAGATACATATTATATTTTCATCAATTAAGCCAGCTCAGTTTAACTATAGATATTGAGGTATTGTTCACTTAATGCGACTTCTCTGCTTAAATAAAAAATATTCTGAAACAACAACAATGTCTTTGTCCATCATACTTGTATGTAGGTGCCAAACCGAAATGTTCCCAAACCAGAGATTTCAGGTTTTAAGGTATTAACTCCATGGATGGAAGGAAGGCTCATCATGGCAGTTATTGAAAAGAACAGTGGTTATATTGGTCACTGAATATTTTTGAACGGCCAACATTTTTATTTATCATTTTGTGTTATTACGGTATTTGTTACACTTACTCTAAAAATGTTTAATAAATAAGTGAGGGAATAAAAGTTTAGTTAGCCTAATAATGGTGCACACTTATTTATTAGACAAATGGGTTTGAGGCAGGGGACCAGCATCGTCATCCTCAGATACCCAAGAAGTCATTTACACAACGACCCCCTGAGCTCCATGGTCATCTTCACATTCCCAAAGGAATACTGTGAGCGCAAGGATGCGATCATCACTGGACAGAGCGTGCCATGCCTCGTACTTATACAGGGTATATACAGGAATCTGGAGGTTAATTTGAAAGTGACAGTTGGATCTAAGTGACAGTTGACACTAGAACAGCTGTGTCTATGTTACCTACTCAGGGTATATACAGGAATCTTGAGGTTAATTTCAATACCTTGTCAATATTTTTCCAGACCTCACCGCCACTTCGAGCTGTAACCGTTTACATCAGTGACACCTTTAACTTAACAGTTTTAGTTTGCAATAGACTAGACCACTATCATACAGAATTTCCGGTTCATCTTTGTTTTTTTAATAAAACTAATAAATTCACGAACTTTTACTAGTTTTTAGGACTCAAACTCTTTGGACAGAGTCTAATACAGAAAAATACCTACAAAATTCAAGACCTCATAAAATCATGATAAGACTTTTTAATACTTAAGGGTCTTGATTTTCCCAAAATTGATTAATCAACTTTTAATACTTTTCAAGACACCGCAGATACCCTGTTATAACAGCAGACTGGAGCAGACTCCAGGTTAAGGCGTGAGAGTGGGTGAGGGAGGGTAGGATGATGGGAATTTTAGATCAGGATGATGTGGGGTTTAGTTGCCTAATTAATTGTGCACACTTATTTATTTTCTGTTTAGTTAAGTTAGACTACAAATCCTGCTTATGTCTGTATTCATTTGTTAGGGATGGGAGGAAAGGGGAAAAATGTTTGCCATGTTTTAAATTGTGATTCAATGTACAATTTGATGTGATTTGCAAACTGAAAATCAATAAATATATTGTTTAAAAAAATGTGCGCACTTATTTATTCCTCTGAGAAAGACAACATGTTCCTTTGTTAAACATTCAGGTTTAAGGTTCAATAACATTTTGGATTGACTTAGAACATTGTATTTGTTCAACAATAAAAAAGAATCCTGAGGAATACAATTTGCCTAATAAATGCACACCACACAGTGTATACATTTAAACGTTTTTGATGTAGAAATGTGCTACCCTCACCTTCACAAGCTTCTTTCCAGTTTGTTCAAGGAACCAGGGATCTGCAGTCTCTTTGGCTTAGAAGTGGAGTAAAAAACATTGTCACAAACACACAATAGACAGCAAAATCAATTATTTCAAAACAGAGGAAAATGATAATCTGAGCCACTTGTCATAATTCAACAGCATCAATAACTACTAGCCATGTCCCCAACTCACTCTCTCCTCCCCACAGGTCATAGTAGTAAGTAAGTAAGTAAGTAGGTAAGTAACGTTTATTTATATAGCACAATTTACAACGACAAGAGCCGCCCAAAGTGCTTAACAGATCAAATATAAAGAGAAAAACAAGATAAGAGATAAAATACAGATTAAAGAAAACTGATCAAATAGAAAAATACAGTAAAAGCAAGGTGCAGTACAAATAAAAGTGCAAAGAGTGCAGTGTCGGGAAAGCCGGCTCACCTCAGGTCAAAGGCCAGGGAGAGGTTCCCTGGGTTCTGTCTGGGTGGTTGTTTCTGTGACGACCAGCCTGAGGTTCAAGAGCCGCTTCTGTCACCATGACAACACACCCATGGCAACCAGCTTCTCAGAGTTCTGGGCAATGCGTCGAAGTTTCTTAGCGTTGGGCTACTGGTGAGCCAAGACACTGGGGAGGGGGAGAGACAATGTTTTAACTGAGGATGTTGCTTCCTGTCTCTTTTTCATAGTAGGCCTGTGTGTTGTGGTATGTGTCTTTATCTTGTCATCATGTGATGTATGCATTACTTTTTATGCCCAGAAATAATAACTGGATAAAAGATGAACACCGCCCTTTCACTTTTTTTCAACATGGCCGTTGTTCAGACATGAACTAAAAAAAGAGTTAACCGGGTAGGAAGTACAAGCACATGATTAGCAATGCCATGAGATTCTTTAAAAGCTGTGCTGCTAATACAGACGTGCTTAAATGACAATCAGATTCAAGACCTAGGAGACCACAAACTAGATAGTCATGTCATTATTATCTGTCTTAAATTGTTTGGTTGGATATCCATTCACTGGCTAGCTATCGTAGAATGTTGCATTTAAGTGACTGTGAATAAAGGGAATTGCCATGCATGGTTTGTGTACACTGCAGTGGCGGACTCGGGCTGTTTGAAGGGCAGGGGGGACGAAAAGAAAAAAAGGGCACCTACTACACAACATGGGACCCCATCAGTGCACATGGTCAAGTTTAGACCATTGGAAGGGCAGCCAATAGGGCACGTCCTCTAATTCTGCCACTCAAAAGTGCACTTTAGTGCAACATTTTTAAACTGTGGGGGCACATGGTCAAGTTTAGACCATTGGAGGGGCATCAATAGGGCACATCCTCTCATTTTCGCCACTCATAAGGGCATTTTTACCACTCAAAGGGGCACTTAAGCGAGACTAATGGGTTTGAGGCGGGGGACCAGCACAGCTCGTCATCCTCAGATACCCAAGAAGACGTTTACACAACGACCCCCTGAGCTCCATGGTCATCTTCACATTCCCAAAGGAATACTGTGAGCGCAAGGATGTGATCATCACTGGACAGAGCGTACCATGCCTCGTACTTATAGAGCAGACTCCAGGTAAAGACAGAGCGTACCATGCCTCGTACTTATAGAGCAGACTCCAGGTAAAGACAGAGCGTACCATGCCTCGTACTTATAGAGCAGACTCCAGGTAAAGACAGAGCGTACCATGCCTCGTACTTAGAGCAGACTCCAGGTTAAGGCGTGAGAGTGGGTGAGGGAGGGTAGGATGATGGGAATTTTAGATCAGGATGTTGTGGGGTTTAGTTGCCTAATAATTGTGCACACTTATTTATTTTCTGTTTAGTTAAGTTAGACTACAAATCCTGCTTATGTCTGTATTCATTTGTTAGGGATGGGGTGGTGGGAGGAAAGGGGAAAAATGTTTGCCATGTTTTAAATTGTGATTCAATGTACAATTTGATGTGATTTGCATTTTTGATGTAGAAATGTGCTACCCTCACCTTCACAAGCTTCGTTCCAGTTTGTTCAAGGAACCAGGGATCTGCAGTCTCTTTGGCTTAGAGGTGGGAGTAAAAAATATTGTCACAAACACACGATAAGACAGCAAAATAATCAATTATTTCAAAACAGAGGAAATTATAATAATCTGATCCACTTGTCATAATTCAACAGCATCAATAACTACTAGCCATGTCCCCAACTAGGGTTGGGTACCGAAAATCGGTACCGGTAGGTACCGGTTACTTTACATTCGGTATATACCCGTACCGAATCGCAAAGGAGATTTCGGTGCCTCATTTCGGTACTTTTCTATCTCGCGACGTCACATCGCCTGTTAAATTTCCACTCAGTGAAAGCAGCGAGTACGGAAGGATAACGAGAAGGTTGCTAATAGCAACTTCCGCTAGCGGGTTGGCGTAACGCGACGCTCGACTTATGGGTGTGTTCCGTAAACTCGTTCTGGAATTCTGATCACCACTCGTGGAATGCCTTCTGTCCAATCAAATGACTTGCTCCCCTTATGACGTCGGGCCCAGTGTGCGCTGCGACGCTCTCAGAGCGAGTTTACGAACGCAAGCCTTTGATTGGACAGTGCACTCCAGGATTCGACGCGTCTGTTGATGACGTTGTGCGGATGTGTGGCTGCGTCTCTGCGAGGAGGACAACATGATCGGGGATCTCCTGATATTCGGGTACTGTCCTTATCCTACTACTGTGTCTGAAAAATCAATCGTCATGTCAGCATGGACCAGAGAGGGGGAGGGGAGTAGTAGTAGCTGAGCGGCAACAGAGTTTGGATTTTGACGAGGTGGAGGGCTCCAGTTTATCAGAGTTATATTTCCTCTTGGTTCTGGGGGCTATGCAGGCCTCTTCACTAGATCCCTTTTCTAAGAATATTCTGATGTCCTTGAGGGGCTGCCGAACAAGTGTGTACTCGTATTCGACATCAGTACCAACGATAGGCACCCCCAGCTTAATGGAGTCCCCAAGGCTCAGGAGTTTTATTTTCATTTATTTTAATTTGAGTATATATTTAACTAATATATATTGTGCCTCAGCAATAAAAAAGTGAAAAGCTGTTTAATGTTGTCGACCGTGTTATTATTATATATATATGTCATTTAAAAAAATCAAAAGTACCGAATTAAGTACCGTTTTTAAAGTATCGGTTAGGTACCGGTACCGGATAAAACCCAAACGGTACCCAACCCTATCCCCAACTCACTCTCTCCTCCGCCACAGGTCATAGTAGGTTCTGTCTGGGTGGTTGTTGGCTACAGGCTGTTTCCGTGGCAACGTCTCTGTGACGACCAGCCTGAAGGTTCAAGAGCCGCTTCTGTCACCATGACAACACACCCTTGGCAGCCAGCTTCTCGGAGTTCTGGGCGATGCGTCGAAGTTTCTTAGCGTTGGGCTACTGGTGAGCCAAGACACTGGGGGGGAGAGAGACAATGTTTTAACTGAGGACGTTGCTTCCTGTCTCTTTCATAGTAGGCCTGTGTGTTGTGGTATCAGGCATGAAAACAGGTCGGGGTGAAAAAGGTGAGAAGGATATGAGACCCGGATCCTGCTAGGGCAGTCGGAGACTGAGAGCCAAAAAAGATTATTGGGGTACCAGAAAGAGACACATCATACATGCGGGCTCACAAAAACTCTCCCTCTCACTCTCCCTCACTCACACACACACACACACTCCAATAGGCTACGAGACCAGTGGCGTCATTTCAGCAAAAGCCACGATATGGCATGGTACCGAATGGGGGGGTAGAGGTGGATTTTTTCCCTCCAAATCAGTTATGCAATAGTCAATTTTAGTGAGTTGTTTCTGTACAAAAACGAAAATATGAATGTATAATTAAGTGCAAATAAAGTATCTTTACATGTTCACATGTAAACATACACATATGTTGTATAAGAAACTAGACTGACAACTTCTCATGAAATGCGCAACAGTGCAGCTTTAATATAAGCTAGTACAGTGTTTCCCAAACTGTGGGGCGTGGGGGGTACTGCAGGGGGGGCGCGAAAAAATAAATAAAATAATAATATATATATATACGCAATCCATGTGCACCCAAGCTCAACACATATATACCATATATCTGCCATATATCATACTTCCGTTATATATCGAACAATATGATGATAAATAGATATAAAACGGAGGTATGATATATATGGCAGTCTCACGCGCCTGTCACGTCTCCAGTACATTAGAACTTCGCATCCTTTGATGCATATGGCGGGATGTAAGGATCTTGTAACTTCGCAAACAAAGGCAGAATTGAAATAGTTTACTCTATGTTCAACTGCCGCGGCGAAGTTACAGATCCTTACATCCCGCCATATGTATCAAAGGATGCGAAGTTCTAATGTACTGGAGACGTGACAGGCGCGTGAGACACAGGCGTGTGAGACTGCCATATATGTGCCGTTTTATATGTATTTATCATATTTATATCATCAAGGATCTTGACGGGATGTAAGGATCTTGTAACTTCGCAAACAATGGCAGAATTGAAATAGTTTACTCTATACCGCTCCGCCCTTGCCCCCCCCCCCCAAAAAAAAAACCCTCAGCGGATCTATATGACACCTATTTTGGATTCAAAATGGCTAATTTCGACGAAAGGTGAGCGATTATCATGCCTGCATCCCAACAGACACTATCTAGAACAGCCAAATCAAACCCTGAGGGGTATTCCATCAAGTTTGCTAAAGGAAAATCTAGGCTTATTCTGATTTCCTTTAGCGACGTTGATGGAATACCCCGCTGGTCATTAGACACAAGCAGTTTCTAAACACCATGGTTGACACCAGTGGGTCAAAGTGACATGGAACATTGACAGGGTACATACCTGCCACAAAGGCCTCCAATCCCCCGGTTATCTTACGAGGAGGCAGCGCTAGAAAACACAACAGTTGGTGTCAAGTCTAGAGATCCTGAGGTGTGGCATAAACATGAACACATCAAGGATGTTCTGGGATCAGATAGCGTTTTCACCCATTAGTCTTCACAATGGGAGGGCTGTCCACCCAGATATGCCCCTCCATCAGAGAGAGCGGCCACCTTACCCCTGTAGACAGGCTCATCAGTGACTGGGCTAACTCAACAGGAGAGCTGGGGGAGGCCACCAGGGTATAGACAGGGATGGTGAACAAACTAGGCTTCTTCACTTCCAACATCCCATAAAGCAGGGGGGCTCAGAGAATTAACCAATCAGTCAGCTTTACATCAGACTGGGGCGGTAATAAGAAACATCACTTCTGGAGCCATGGACCAAGTTCAGACCAGAAAGAATGACAGGGATAATGAACAGTGGTCATAGTGATCAATACCAACCTCAGCATCACTCAGCCTCCTACAGTCCATGGCTGGAGGAGACATCTCTGGAAGACAAGAACATGTGATTAGGAGTGAAGTGTTAAAAGCCTTAGGAAAACTCAACTGAGGTCAGCCATTTTAAAATCTGAATGTTTATGCAGTGGCCATTTTGTATCATGCCAATCAACTAGTCAGCCATTTTGTGTCTCCTCTGGCCCCATCAGACAGTTGATAACCCCAACAGGCCCTCCCCTTGTTGCCCTGGCAACACCAGTGGGTCCACCTTTGCAGGTTCTGGCGTCAGCCAGGGCGTAAGACACGTGCAGGGTTTCATCACCAGAACCAAGAGGGACTCATTACACATGTACAAGTTTGAATCGAAACGCAACGGCCTACAACCGCACTCCAACCCATTAATTAATCTTTAACCATACAGCAGAGAGGTTTACACGGCAGCCTGCACTTCTAGAACTCGCCACACAATGGGCTTAAGTGGATACATGAGATAACCTCTTCCCCAACTACAATATCAGCGAAATGAAAGCATCCGCCATACTACAGTTGGGACATCCAGACACGATGCTACTGAGCTCCAAAACTCACCTTGAGTAGCAGTGACATCACAGCTCCACACCAGGCAACAGACCTAGAAGAGACATTGGTTTAGTCAAAGGGACGGGGTCTGGGTTCCCAGGCCTCTACTGCATTTAGCAGCAATCTATGCCAAAAAAGGGGCCGCTACAATGCCCGAAGAGGTTTTTTGATATAGTAGAGAAACTGTACAGGGGGTAGGGTTCCTAGGCCTCTGCTGTAGTCAGCCATTCAGTTTCTCAGCACGAGTTCAGACGAACCAAGATTCCAAATGTATCTCATCAGTTACAGCAGAGGGCCAGCGGTCAGGAGGGAGAGTGCAAAACAAACATTTACATTTACATTTTTGGCATTTAGCAGACGCCTTATTCCAAAGCGACTTACAATCAATACATTTGAATACTAAGCATGTGAATCAAACAAAGCTGATCTCGAGCCTACATCTTTCAGTACCATGTAGTGAGCCCTACACAGATGGCCTTGACATCTACAATGTTCAGCATTTAGCAGCCACCTTTACAGAGAGTGACCTACTTAAATACATTTGTGTAAGTGAATTATCTACCCACCACCAGACATGGCAAGAAAGAGTCATCTATGCCAGAGGCTATGGAGTACGGGAGTTTTTTTGTTTTGTTTTTTTAGACTGTACAGGGGCTAGAGGGGATGAGGTCCTAGGAGGGACAGTTAAGGGGTAGCCTGAAGAGTCTTTAGTCTATGGTGGAAGACAGGCATCAGACCAACTTTTGGTGAATTTAACAGGGTTGTAATGACACGAAAGGAGATCACATTCTAGAGCAGAGGCTTACCAGCTTGGCACTGCCTTCCACTGTGGCCATGTTACTGCTGCATACCAGTCCACCATTGGACACCACAACTGTTGAAACAGAAAAACTTTAGTTTTACAATCAAGAGGACAGAGGCAGGAGGGGGTCAGAGTTTCTTCTCTGCAGTACATCAGGTAAGAAAGTTCTCAACAGGAATTCAGACGAACGAGAATGTATATCATCATGTGGTCGCAGGGAGAAGCACAGGAAGGTAGAGGCTAAGTGGGAGCCCCGGGACGACCCTAATGTTAGCGTTTTGAGTCGCGACATGAACAGGGTGTCATCACTCGGCCACCCCAAGAATCCCACTTTGCATCCACCCTGTCAGCATAAGACCAAGACCAAGACCAACAACTTACCATGGAGGTGTGAGTACCACAGGTGACCACAGGGGGGCAGCATAGACTGGAGGAAGGGAAGGATAGGACAATGAGTGACAGATTAAACAGCATTGAGTGAACTACAGGGGCTAGGATACAGTCACTCGGTTGTTCGTGTCGTTTCACATCGGTTCAAAGTGAGCTAAGTTCATCATCATTGGGACTGTGCAACTGTGCAAGTAGTCAACCATTAAAAAAACTGATTTTAATACATTTAATTCTACTTTGTACTTAAAAGCATGGCCAGACAGCAACCAATGGTAGATCAGTGTCCCACCTCCGTGGGGAGAGAGTTGCCATAGTAACAGTGGGGATGGAAGGAGTCCTTACCTGTAGGGAACTGAGCTGCTCCTTCAGACACCAGCGCTGCTCCTGTTGGTCAAGAGAAAAACGTTGTAGAATGGTTGGTCACAAACTTTTCGTTAGGGAATAAAGGGAATTGCCATGCATGGTTTGTGTACACTAGTGTGGGGACTAAATGGATTTGAGGCAGGGGACCAGCACAGCATTACACCATTACACCACATTAGTAGACCAGGAAGCAGTATTCTAGTGTATTGTGGTGCAATTAATAAGGGCCATTCTTCCCTCTTCCCGTCATTAATAGTTTAATCAGATGACAAACCTCCTGAGTTTGTGTAATGGGGAACTCTGTTCATGGGTCTGTTTTATTTAAGGGCCGGCTGTGGCGCAGGAAGTAGAGCCGGCGTCTAATGATCGCAAGGTCGCAGCACAGCACGTCATCCTCAGATACCCGAGAAGTCGTCTACACAACGACACCCTGAGCTCCAAGGTCATCTTCACATTCCCAAAGGAATACTGGGAGCGCAAGGATGCGATCATCACTGGACAGAGCGTACCATGCCTCGTACTTATAGAGCAGACTCCAGGTAAAGGACAGAGCGTACCATGCCTCGTACTTATACAGGGTACATACAGGAATCTTGAGGTTAATTTCAATACCTTTTTAAAGTCTCACTCTCTCCTCCGTCACAGGTCATAGTAGGTTCTGTCTGGGTGGTTGTTGTTGGCTACAGGCTGTTTCCGTGGCAACGCCTCTGTGACGACCAGCCTGGGGTTCAAGAGCCGCTTCTGTCACCATGACAACACACCCTTGGCAGCCAGCTTCTCGGAGTTCTGGGTGATGCGTCGAAGTTTCTTAGCGTTGGGCTACTGGTGAGCCAAGACACTGGGGGGGAGAGACAATGTTTTAACTGAGGATGTTGCTTCCTGTCTCTTTTTCATAGTAGGCCTGTGTGTCGTCAGGGATGCAAACTGGTGATGGCCCAAAAAGGTGACAACATTTTTTTTTGCCTGAAAACAAAGAACATTTATGAACATTGTTGACCTATTTTGAGGTAAAAACGGCTAAAAGGTGACAGGTTTGAACTCCTGCAAGCTACTCAAACTAGCAGGGGAAGGAAGGAGCAAGCTTCTCTGTCAAAAGCCCTAATACTAATAATAATTCACATTTTTAAATGTAAAAACATACAGAGCTATAGAACACATACAATCGACGAGACCACAAATGACGTCCACAAGACAGAGGAAACAAAACCAACAACAAGCAAAAGCCCAAACTAGAAGGGACCGAGAGACTTTCTACACACGACACACTACTGGGCCGACCCAAACCAAACCTGGGCCGACCCAAACCAATGCTGCTGGCTCAGGCGGTGTCTATCCTCAAGGTCCTTTTCAGCATCTATGGTGGGTCTAACTGGACCAGCCCAGATCGATCTGTAGTGTGAATGAGGGTTTCGGGGGGGGGACTTACGGTGTGTGTGTGTGTGTAAGGGGGGGAGACTTACGGTGTGTGTGTGTGTAAGGGGGGGGGCAGACTTACGGTGCACGTTCTCCTGGTCTCCCTGCAGGTCGTACACACGGATTGGTTCCCCTGAGTGGATGGTGAACTCAGGGTTTCTGTCCGTTTTGGATTTGTACCATCTGTTTCCCCCACTTCTCCTCTGGTACAGGACAGCACATTTAGATTGTTTAATCTCCAGACCGGACCAGTCTAGAAATGTGTGTCTGTTCTTGATGACACTCTCTTCACGAGACGCCAGCTGCACATCGTCGGCGTAGCCTTGTACAGGGTTGGGGAAAGCACATTGGGTGGGGCACAGGCACACAGCCACGTAATCCACCCGTTGATGGCAAGAACAAAATTGATGGCACTCCACGGACAGCCTGTTTTAATGCCTACCTGGAGGGGAATGGGGTCTGTGAGGTGTTTTCCACAGATGACCTGTATGAAGGAAGAGCTGTAAACATCCTTAATAATGTCAATATACACCTGAGGTAGTTGGATTTCCTCTAGGGCTTTGATCATGACATTATGGGTCAGAGTTCCAAAAGCATCCCTGAAGTCAAGAAAGACAGAGTAGAGTTTGCAAGATTCATGTTTGAAGTCATCAATCCCAGTTTTCAGACAAAATACATGTTCATTCATTCCCTGTCTGTTGATGTATGCTTTCTGCTTTGGTGACAGAATGTTATTGTCCACTAGCCAGGGAAGCACACGAGACAGGATACATTTGATGAACACTTTGTAGATGGTGGGTAGGAGAGAAATATCTCTCCATGTTGATGGGTCATCAGGTATATTGTCCTTTTTTGGGATGCGATGAATCATTGCTCCTTTCCAGGACTCAGGCACTCTTTTATTTTCCAGGCAGACATTAAAAATAGTTGTTAACGTTTCACATGTCTGTGGAGTCTTAAGGCTTTCATATGTGACCCCATCCGTACCACAAGCCTTGTTGTTAGGTAGGCTGTGTACGACGGTCTCTACTTCAGCCTGTGTAAAGTAGGAGGTGTCTGGAAAGTCACTAGGTTGGACTAATTGTAGGCTACTCCAGGGTGGTAACGGGAGTGGGTCGCTAATTGATGTCTGGCTTTGACATTTATTTTCATAGTGGGTTTTCACCATTGTGATGTCACTAGGACAGGGGGGCGGTTCGGGGTACTCACTGTTATTTAAAATGATCTGGATGGCTTTTGATCGTCTGCTCTGCCACAGGGAAGCCAGTTTATTCCTGCTCACTTGTTTAGAGCGGCGCTCCTGTGCTGCGCTGGAGCCAAGCTGAGGCTGGATAGTGTCTCGGATGAAACACAGCTGAGCCTCAATCCAATCAGCAGTGGAAGATGGCGTTAGTATTCCAGGGAGTGGTTGGTTGAGAGGAAACTTTCTCAAGATCCGCGTCACGTATTTCAGAAACGGGAACCCGATCTGTTTTCCTCCGCAGCTCACAGTTGTAAAAACGCCGTTCTTGAAAAACACGCCGTTCGGTGTCTTGATCAGGCGTATCCAGTCCCCCGGATCCCCAGAGGAAACGAAGCGCCTCTCCTGCCGCGGCCTGGTGTTGAGTTGGGCTCTGAAGGTCCTCTCGCTGTCCTGGAACACCGCCCATTGTTGTTGCGACAAGCGGTCAGGGCTCGACATTAAGGCTTGTCCGCGACAAGTACATTTTATGTTCGGACAAGTGGACTTCCTCCTGCAGTTGTCCGATGGACAAGTCAAAACAAAAAAAGAAACCAATATGTATTAATATCTGCAAACATTAATTCCTCCTTCCGATCTGAATAGTAAAAGAAAATATTACAAGCAAAGCGATGCCGCGCCTCATTGCCACTGAGGCTATTTCAGTCTCTCGTAGTTCGTTATCGTCATAGTTCGTAAATTCGCTCAGAGCGCCAGAGCGCACACTGCGTTCAACGTCATAAAGAGACCAAGTAATTTGATTGGACAAAAGGCATTCCATGAGTGCTGACCAGATTCCAGAGCGAGTTTACGAACGCAGCCATAGTGTAGGCTACGTTGTGGGTTCCTGTCACTAGTGCCATTCGCGTGAACGCATATTCGCTTCTTCTCAATGCCGCTTATTTTCATGTAGTTCTATATTTTAGGTTTGAAGTTTTAAGACCAGCACATCGCAATGCGAACTTCAGAATGACACTAATGATAGATTTCTCAATTTGAATATAGGATACTATCCAAAAGCTAGCAAATAAGATTGCTTCCATTGGGGAGGGACTATAGTTACACATTTTTTTGTCAATATTCCTAGATATTCATCCCTTTTGTGGCCAATCTTAATCTAAAAGGGTTAGGGTAATCACTGATTACCCCATCGTAATCATTTAAAATAATTACAAAATATTGTTTAATTAATACATTTGAAAATTAAGGATACATCAACATCATACATCAAATCAATAGTAGTCAAATGTGTTATTTGCATACACATGCACTCACTGGCCACTTCATAAGGCACACCTTGGGGTTGGACCCCCTCTTTTGCCTTCAGAACTGCCATAATTCTTCGTGGCATAGATTCAACAAGGTGCTGGAAACATTCCTCAGAGATTTTGGTCCATATTGACACTATAATATCACGCAACAGCCCGTCTGGCACCAACAACCATGCCAGGTTCAAAGTCACCTTTATTTCCCATTCTGATGCTTGGTTTGAACTTCAGCAGATCGTCTTGACCATGTCTACATGATGCCTAAATGCGTTGAATTGCTGCCACATGATTGGCTGATTAGATATTTGCGTTAACAAGCAGTTGAAAAGGTGTACCTAATGAAGTGGCCGGTGAGAGTATAATATATTATTATTAATATTATTGCTTTTTCAAAATCTTTGGATTTGGACAAGTAACTTGAGCTCTCGGACAAGTAAAAGATAAGTTCACTAAAAGCTTAATGTCAAGCCCTGAGCGGTGTTGGTACGCGGAGAGATCTGTGTCCACTGACAGTCCGTTCATGTGCGCCAGGGAAGGGTCGGCATTCTCCGGTAGTCTATAGACTCTCCCGCTGAGCAGCGCCCGCTTGAACGCGAGCCTCAATACAGTGATAAAAAGCATTGTCAAAGCGAGTTTTCCAAGCACTGGTTGCATCTTCTACATTAACGATGGCAGTTACAACGGGTGTGCGTGTGGGTAGATGTTAATAAAAAGTTATTTAGGTTTAGATGTCGAAAAAACTCAAACAACTTTCACGAGCTGTGCGGCAACCGGCCCGCTCCCCAGCTGCTGCTGCGCGCGCACATACACACACACACACACCTGTTTAGGACACGCTGAGCTAGTATAAAGGCTTGTCCCCCAAAAAAATACATCAAGGTTTTCTATCAAAATCATGACCCTTTCACCCTTTGTATAAACACCACTGTAGTTGCAACTATTTGATGACAAACACTCAAGTATTATTATTATTATGATACATGCATTAATAAAATCAGACTTCCAAGTTGTGGGGTCCCGCAAAGTCCAGTGGAGAGAGGGGGCAGCCCTGCTACCTGATGTCCACTGGGTGAAAGAGACCCTGCTTTACTCTGTGACGGCCTAAAATCCCAACTGCCAAACTCACAGCAGCAGGAGGAACAGGCGTCAGGGTGTGTGTGTGTGTGTGTGTGTGTAATGTATAAATATGTGTGTGTGCCATCAGGAAAATAACCATGTTTCTGACTATGCGCATGTAACTGGTGTTTTAGAAAGGAGTGAAAGCTAGATTCAGTTTCTCCTTTACTTAACAGAGGTCAGGGTCAGACCAGGTCTTAACAGGAGTCAGTGTTAGACCAGGTCTTAACAGGGGTCAGTGTTAGACCAGGTCTTAACAGAGGTCAGGTGTCAGACCAGGTCTTAACAGAGGTCAGGTGTCAGACCAGGTCTTAACAGAGGTCAGGGTTAGACCAGGTCTTAACAGAGGTCAGGTGTTAGACCAGGTCTTAACAGAGGTCAGGGTTAGACCAGGTCTTAACAGAGGTCAGGTGTTAGACCAGGTCTTAACAGAGGTCAGGTGTCAGACCAGGTCTTAACAGAGGTCAGGTGTTAGACCAGGTCTTAACAGAGGTCAGGGTTAGACCAGGTCTTAACAGAGGTCAGGTGTTAGACCAGGTCTTAACAGAGGTCAGGTGTTAGACCAGGTCTTAACAGAGGTCAGGTGTTAGACCAGGTCTTAACAGAGGTCAGGTGTTAGACCAGGTCTTAACAGAGGTCAGGGTTAGACCAGGTCTTAACAGAGGTCAGGTGTTAGACCAGGTCTTAACAGAGGTCAGGGTTAGACCAGGTCTTAACAGAGGTCAGGTGTTAGACCAGGTCTTAACAGAGGTCAGGGTCAGACCAGGTCTTAACAGAGGTCAGGGTCAGACCAGGTCTTAAAAGGTCAGGGTTAGACCAGGTCTTAACAGAGGTCAGGTGTTAGACCAGGTCTTAACAGAGGTCAGGGTCAGACCAGGTCTTGGACTCACCCCTAGGTTCTCCAGCAGCAGCTGCATGATTTGGTCACAGTAAGGCAGGATGTTGGTCATCAGGGCTCGACATAGGTCACACACCAGTCCCACCGCGGCCAAACACACCTGGAAGAGGGAGAGAGAGAGAGGGTCAGTGTGTGTGTGTGCAGACACCTGAAACAGGGAGAGGGGGAGAGAGGGTGAGTGGGTGAGTGTGGGTGTGTATGTGCAGACACCTGAAACAGAGAGAGGGGGTGAGTGTGTATGTGCAGACACCTAAAACAGGGAGAGAGGGTGAGTGTGTGTGTGTGTGTGTGTGTGGGGGGGGGTGACAGAGGCAGGTCTCACTAGCCAAATCAAAGCCAGACACCTGAAACAGTGAGAGGGAGTGTGTGTGTGTGTGTGTGTGCCAACTCCCCCAAAGAATGAACACCTAAAAGCTCCTAAAACAGTATGTTGAGTGTAGGGTCCCGCAAAGTCCAGTGGAGATAGGGGGCAGCCCTGCTACCTGATCTCCACTGGGTGAAAGAGACCCTGCTTTACTCTGTGACGGCCTAAAATCCCAACTGCCAAACTCGCAGCAGCAGGAGGAACAGGCGTCAGGGTGTGTGTGCGGGCGTATAAATGTGTGCGTGTGTGTGTGTTACCGTGTCCACCTGAGCCTGAGGCCTGCTGCAGGGTGTCCAGGACGATCTCCAGGTACTTCTTGAACTCTCCGCCGATGGCCAGAGCGATGTCTCCGAACGCAGACAGGATCTGGGGCTTCACCGACCGATGCACGTTCTCATTCTACACACACACACACACACACCTGTTTAGGACACGCTGAGCTAGTATAAAGGCTTGTCCCCCAAAAAAATACATCAACGTTTTTATCAAAATCATGACCCTTTCACCCTTTGTATAAACACCACTGTAGTTGCAACTATTTGATGACAAACACTCAATTATTATTATTATTCTGATGCATGCATTAATAAAATCAGACTTCCAAGTTGTGGGGTCCCGCAAAGTCCAGTGGAGATAGGGGGCAGCCCTGCTACCTGATGTCCACTGGGTGAAAGAGACCCTGCTTTACTCTGTGACGGCCTAAAATCCCAACTGCCAAACTCACAGCAGCAGGAGGAACAGGCGTCAGGGTGTGTGTGTGTGTGTGGAAAGAGATGTTTGAACTACTGTGTGTTGATCATTCTAAACACGGAGTAGAAGGATTACGTACCCTGCGATATATTTATCTAACTTAGACATGTGTGTGTGTGTGAGAGAGAGAGATGTGACCCACCTGATATTCAGCGTAGTTCTTCAGTCCGATCCCCAGGAAGGGTTTGAAGGCATCCATGTATTTCTGGAAGTCAGCGCCCAGTACTGGAGACACACACACACAAAGATATTAGACCACCATTTTGAGAAAAGACTGTGTGTGTGTGTGTGGTGGGGGGGGGGCAGAGGTTATTAGGAGACATGCTCTCGTCTGACGTATTTTAAGGCGGTATGAGTTTTTTTTTAAGGAAGTAAACAGACCTCGCGTTTCCATAGCTACGATGCATAAACTTCCCCTTTAAGAGTTGCACTGGCGGGAGGGAAACCGTTTCACTTCTTAAAATAATCGTGTGTGTGTGTGTGTGTAGGTCTCAGGTATTGTGGTAGGGTTATAGTGGTATGCGTCTTTATCTTGTCATCATGTGATGTATGCATGTGACTTTTTATGCTCAGAAATAATAACTGGATAAAACATGAACACCACCACTTGTTTTCAACATGGCCGTTGTTCAGACATTAACTAAAAAAAAGAGTTAACCGGGTAGGAAGTACAAGCACATAATTAGCAATGCGATGAGATTCTTTAAAAGCTGTGCTGCTAATACATACGTGCTTAAATGACAATCAGATTTAAGCCCTAGGAGAACACAAACTAGATAGTCATGTCATTATTATCTGTCTTAAATTGTTTGGTTGGATATCCATTCACTGGCTAGCTATGGTAGAATGTTGCATTTAAGTGAGTGTGAATAAAGGGAATTGCCATGCATGGTTTGTGTATTGTGTAGCTACAATTCATTCATTCACTATGTGGGGACTAAATGGGTTTGAGGCGGGGAACCAGCACAGCACGTCATCCTCAGATACCCAAGAAGTCGTTTACACAACACCCTGAGCTCCAAGGTCATCTTCACATTCCCAAAGGAATACTGTGAGCGCAAGGATGTGATCATCACTGGACAGAGCGTACCATGCCTCGTACTTATAATAATAAAAACGTTATTTGTATAGCGCTTTTCCTGCAAACGTTGCTGCTCAAAGTGCTTTAATCATTATATAATCTTAATTTAATTATTTTGTCATTTAAAGGCAATATTAAAAAGATGGGTTTTTAGTCTTGACTTGAACATTATGTGCTGAGGTTGCATCCCTAATGTAAACTGGCAGTGCATTCCACAATCTGGGTGCATAAAATGAGAATGCAGCCTCACCAAATCTCTTCTTTTGTACATGTGGTACACAGAGAAAACCCGCGTCAGAAGACCTGAGAGCTCTATTGGGCTGATATGCTAGCAGAAGGTTGAATGAATGGTCTTTGTCATTAATACAGTACAGGTACCATACAACGAAATTTAGGAGGAGGGGCTCCCCTGGTGCTTGGAAAAAAGACTAAAAACAAGAGGGCCACGGGTAAAATAAAAAAGGGGAAAGAGCTGGTTTACATAAATAAAGGCTATGAACACTATCTACTATACTATACTACAAAACACTGTGCTGTACTCTAATGCTATGCTATAAATATCCTAACTTTTTCCTATCTCTGAACCTTATGTACACAAGGGTTATAGAGCAGACTCCAGGTAAAGGCGTGATACATAGTGGGTTAAAGGAGAGGGACAGAGGATCTGTGAAACTCACCCTTTGTTTAGGTGGAGGGACGAGGGAGTCCTGCTTCAGTATCAGATCAGATCTATCCTCGGGGGCTGTGACGCTTTTCCCTTCCCGCCTCGTTGACTTCTAACATCAAAAGACATAAAGAGATTACATTCATGACACTGAACATCTTAAGCCAAGAACACATTTTAAAATGGGATATTGCTTCCAGTCAACACAGCAAAATGTATGTAGCATTTCTACAAAGAACAGGCTATCACCATCTGGCCTTTCAGATATAATCAGACCTCTGTCAGATAGCAAAGAAAACACGTGTAAAAATGCGTCATGTTGGTGTGTTGTTGTAACACATCATCTAACAGCGATCAATCGGTTGCTTGTAATGTGTAATATAACTTTCGATAACAATGTTTTGCTAGGTAGCTATGCTATGCTAACACATGCATGCGCTTACCTCATAGCCCTCTCTCTCCTGGAGTCGCGAATCATCCAAAAAAACTCTTCAACATCTTGAATGTTAGCTACTGTGTTCGTTCCAACTCTTTTTCTTAACACGTCTTCTCCGGCCACCGGTCAAGACATTGGGGTCGCTCGACAAAACTTAAATGATAGAAATCCAACTTCAAATCCTCCCGCCACACGTTTGTCTGTCCTGACCGCCGCCATGCTGGAGAACGTCTGAACAGACACGGAAGTGCGGGTTTCTTTATGCACAAAGAACGCGATGAGGGCGTACGTTCGGCCAATCAGAGGCAGGTGGGCGTGCATTACGCTGAATGCGGGTACGAAAAAAAATAACGCCCCTGGGCTGTGTTCGAAATGGTATACTAGCATACTGCATACTAGCATACTGCATACTAGCATACTGCATACTAGCATACTCAATGAGTATATACTGCATACTGCCTACTAAATTCATAATAAGTATGGCTGTGTTCGAAATGGCATACTAGCATACTCAATGAGTATACTACATACTATTCATAATAAGTATGCCAATACCAGCCGACCGTTCACACTGCAGTATGCATACTGCATACCAGAATGCATTTCGCACCGACCGGCCCGGAAGCGGGGGATTTTAAATCCTCCATTTTAAACCTCCATTGGCTAAACGCAGTAATTTGGACTCTACATGTGTTAACATGTAATTTTATGAAGTTTTAATATGTTTTCAGGCAAGAAAGTAACCATATATAGTAATATATTCCAGAATTTTCTAACAGGGACGCTCTGAGCACTCTGAATTTCAGAACGACCAGTGGAGCACCCCGGGTGCACTGCGGCACTCTCAGAGCGTATTTACCAATGTACCCTGGAGGTCAGAATGAACCTTCAGAGACTACAGAGATGGATAAGTCCCTTTCAAGTTTGACAGAGGTTAAAGAGACTGGAGGGAGGAGTCTTCTCTCAGTAGGACCGAATTAACAGAGACCAGAACCGGTGTAGACTCCGGTTCCATTAGACAGCCCAGAGGAAGGAGTAAGTCCCCCTCTCAAGATACAACTCTCAAAATCAGGTGGGGAGACAAAAGCCAAAAGTCTCCAAAGTCGCCCAAAATAACAGCAGAGTGTGGGGGGAAAAAGCCCAGGGTTGAATCCTCTATCCCCTGGTGTTACGTTTAGCTATAAAGCTCAATGTGTAGGATGGTGTTGGACCCAAGTGCGGTGCGGCTCAGATAAACAGAGTTTGTTCTCTTTACTGAGATAATCAAGTGTCATCCATAACAGGGCAATTGTACAGGTCAAAAGTAAAGGAGAGCAAACAAGGCTCCGAACGGCGAGTAAATAATAACTTCAATACAAAACAACTTGCGACTCGAGAAAACAAAGGAGAGCAAACAAGGCTCCATAAACTAACAGCAAGAGTAACACAAAATAACAAAACACTATAGACAGTCAATGTACCTGGAATGAGCGACAGGCAAGTCCTCCAGGACCGGTAGGACAAGGTCAATATAGTACAAGATATTTCCACAGGATAAGCAAGGGTTTCTCACCACGCAAACAACTATTGGAACGACTGACAAGGGAACAGGGAAATGGGACACACCTAACTAACACATACAAACACACACAGGTGACAATAATCAGTCAATCAGTCCAGGGGATATGTAAATGCTCTACATAACCAGCAGGAGGCATCGGGGAGTCATCCTAGCTGACCCCCCTCGTAACACCCTGGACCCCCAGCCCCAAATCCAAAAGGAAAGCTCATGATGTCACACCTGCTATCAGCCGACCAGAGAGGAGGTGGGGGAGAGAATGAACCAGACCAAGGCCCTATCCTGCTCCCTTTCAAACCATCCAGGACTACAGTGCAGCTGGACAGCTCATATAACTCCACACCTCTAGAGTTCTTCCAGGTCTTCTTTGCTGAATTATGTTATAAATATTATTATTTGTTCAAACACCAACAAGATTGCCAAGAGTAGAGAGAAACCAGGAACTGTATGCCCCTTGGAAGAAATCTACAGATACCTCAGCATTGTCATCTACATGGGTTAAGCTGAATGTTCAAACTGTCAGACTACTGGAGTAAGAACAGGCTGTATGATCTCCTATTTTGCCGTTAGGTTCAGTCATGTGTATGGCAAGGTTTAAAGCCATTTGATGAGTGCATGGAACATTCCAAGGCCCGCACTGACCCCAAACAATTATATCATCGAAAACCAAGACGGCTTTTCAGGCTTGCTAGAGAACAGCATGCCTCTGCAAGCAAAGAGAGGGACCGTTTGATAGCTTCAGGACGGGGAGCTGCTCTTCACCAAGTGGATGGACGCTAGGGATGGACGGTTTTTCGGTTAAACCGAAAACCGGGGTTTATAAAAATAGAAACGGTTTTTTATCAAAACCGTCTGAAACCGTTTTTTTTTTTTTTTTTTTTAGAAGAATAAAATAGAATAAGAATAAAACTGGAACATGTCACATGTTTGTCGTGTGTGAAAATAACAATGATACAGTCTGAATCTGCCGCGCAATGAGTGAGAGGTTTGGTCAGTTGTGAAGAATAACTGAGGATTAATATCTAATTGGGATTATATTTAAGGGTAACGAATCACTCTATGGGAAAGATAGTTGCCTTCAGTTATTGGTAGATAGGAAAGTTTTTTTTACAATTACTCGCTTACATTTAATAAGATCATTTTCGCTGCTCTCTGTAAAGCGCATTGGGTCACTTTTGTGAGAAATGCGCTATAGAAATAAAATGTGATTTGATTTGATATCAATCAATCAATCAAACTTTATTTATGTTCTATAGCACAAATCATGCATTGAATGTAACTCCAAGTGCAGTATTTACTAAACCACAATATAATAAAACAAGAGCTATACGGATCAAGAGTGTTTGTGCACAGCGCCACTGTGTGTGAAGGCGCTACTGAAAGTGATGACAGAACGCATGTCTCAGAAGATACGCGGTCACTTAGTGACGCAAAGGTAGTTCTGTATTTATCTCTATCTGTATTAGTACATTTATTTTGAAAGCTCTATTTTGACAGCTCTACCATGGGCACTTTTATTTTGATGGGGCATTCTTTGTTGATTGACTTACGACAGTTCAGGACGAGTCAGTCTCGCGGCATGTGGTTTTTATGAAAAGCTTTAAGTATGTTCACTGCATAATTCTAAGTCTAATATTTCAGTGATTATTAAGCAGTATTCAAATATTTAAATACATTGAGCAGCAGCTGAAACTTTGTCTAAGAACCAAGATATTGAGAAAGCAGTTCATTCAATGAAGACGCTGTTCCAAGAGATGATCTTCCGTGCAGGCGTGCACCCTGGATCAGCGGAGCTGGTGTGTTAAGTGTTCATGTGTTTTCATGTATGGTGTAGCTTACAAAAGTCTGCCTTTCCACTTATATTTGTGAAACTAAGTAGCCTAAATGTGTTGCGACTGTGCTTACGGTGTTTTAATGGTGTTCGACATGAGTGTATTGTAGCAGTAGGGCTCAATTATTTGAAATTGGCGCTCTTTTTTTTTTTTTTTTTTTTACATATTATTATTATTATTATTATTATTTTTTACTGTATTTTTCGGTTAACCGGAAAACCGCGGTTTTACTCTCTGACGGTTTTTCGGTTTCAATAATTGGAAACCGTCCATCCCTAATGGACGCACAACCGATCACCATGTAGCCTACCCCACCATCCATAAGGCCTATGCAGGGGAGTAGGCGCAGCGACAGAAACAGAGCAAGGACAGTTCCTGGAATACAGACTTTACACCTGTCCCAGAACCAGTCAAGTGCTACAACATGTATAACTCGTTCCCTCGGTTTAGTAATTCGTTAGGGTTAGGGTTAGGCCCTATGAGCCAGATTGATCGCAAGGATTAGGGTTAGGGTTAGAATCCTTGCGATCGTTCTGGCTCGTATACGGCCTAACCCTAACCCTAACCCTAACGAATTACTAAACCGGGGGAACGGATTACTAAACCGAGGGAACAAATTTACTAAATCGAGGGAACGGATTCACACATCAAATATTTATTTTCTACCATGTGACCCCAGGGGGGCTCCGTAGAATGCTGAGAAGTAAGAGAAGTAGTAACAGACAACAGATGTGATATTTAAGCAATATCACACGAGAGGGAGTGCTGTTATAACTGAATATCAGCACGGCTATATGATGCTCTGATTGAATATTATAGTGTAGCCCAGAAAACCATGAAGTTGTACAATACTTCTAATTTCTACTTGGTGGATATTGCTGTTGTTAACAGCTACCCTTCTACAGAGGGAACTCGTGAGCTTAGAATTATAAAGGCCAATGCACACAGCGTGCGATTTTTGTTGGGCGACAACATTCGATTGCAATGCACACGGCGTGCGATGCAATTTTTTGTCGCACCGCAAAATTCCATTTTCAACTCACACCATTGAAGTCTATGAGAAAATCATAAAAAAGCTCATCCCAATGCACACGGCGTGCAATTTTTGTCGCACCACAACATTCCATTCTCAATTGTTACTTTATTGTTACGTAGTCGGACCAGGCAGGCTGATTACTATAGGCTCTACCAATATTGCTTGCCTTGCTTCCACAATTTCTACAAGATACAACTGGACATATTGTGATAAAATATGTGGGTCCCCTGATTTAGGGGTATTGGTAAAATGTCAGGAGAGGGAGCGCACAAAACACACAGCCAGAAAGGTGTATTATAAAAGCCACTTTATTATTATGGGCGATGATCAGGCAGACATAGATTCGGAGGACGGAGACAGTCCAACATCTAGCTATTCGCCCCTAGGACTCAACTTCCACAACTGATCATGCATCTCAATTAATCATCATAAATATACAGTAGTACAAATTCATCTCATTCAAATAATCATAGGCCTATAAATAAGACAAACATTGGACATATTGGCTGAATAGTACATAATTAAAAGGGCACGTAACTCGCCGGGTATTTGAGACCCCCCCGTGGGGTCTGAGCGGTGCACTGCGTGCAACCGATGAGGCTCAATATGTAAGTCCGTCTGGCTGACGAATGTTCCTGCGTTCACGCTACAATATAGTGCCTACATGCTCGATTGTTATTATTATGTAATATAGGTGTCTTGTATGTGAGATGGGCCGTGTAGCTATGTGGCATGACACGGAAATAAATCATGCATGCAGTAATTCGTATAGCTAGTAATGAGACAGCCCATAATGTCACGTTGCTAGGATACACAGGCTCACGTGTCCAGTTATAATAATAATAATAATCATAATCATAATCATCATCATCATCATCATCATAATAATGTATGTGTTCAGCTCTCCCTCTAGTTAGCTGAATGGTGAATCTTCTGCTTGCTCCGGCAGTACGGGTGAAATGATGAGACTTGACACAATTCGATTTGATTTCCTTCTTTCTCTATTAAACAGATTGTAAAACTGACAAACACATTGATCTATTAGTACATGTAAATAATTAACAGTGAAAAACTAACAGAAAAGATTTAACAAACTACACAATCATTCAGAGCTCAACTTACCAACTCCCATCTCTCTGTTCAACTGACCTCCCGTTTCCCCTGTCACCCAGATCACACTCATTAAGCCCGCCCCCATTTCTATCTAAACCAATCACTCTCCTCATGCATACTTTTAACCAATCACAAATCAAACAAATAAAATAACCCCCAAATGAACTACCCTCCCATGGATTAGCCAAACAGTATGTAACGGATCCCCGTATATGAAAAGGCTTGAGACTTACTGCTGTAACTTAAAGTGTTTATTTCCTTCTTCTTTCCTTAATTGAACCTTGAAAGTCCACATGTGATAATCAAACAATCAAATAAATTGCACCATAAATTGCACCATAAATTGCTGTCACCCTCACCCCCCAGAACTACCAAGACCCTCTCACCCTCCCCCAGAACTACCAAGACCCTGACACCCTCCTCCTCCAGAACTACCAAGACCCTGACACCCTCCTCCTCCAGGACTACCAAGACCCTGACACCCTCCTCCTCCAGAACTACCAAGACCCTCTCACCCTCCTCCCCCAGAACTACCAAGACCCTGTCACCCTCCTCCCCCAGAACTACTGTGACCCGTGCGCTCCTAGTCAGGGGATTACGGTTAACAGGAGGGCGGGGGTTAAAAGGAGGAAGTGGAGCGCCAGTTTGGGAAGTCTGAGGTTCGGTGTGCACGCCGAGTAGCAGTCACAACACGGCGCATTATCTCAGTAGCCACTGTCACTGTTTCCTTTGAGTAAGAACCTAGCACGTAGCACACAGCATCTGCTGACTGAGAACAACCTTTTACTACAACTGTGAAATAAACGTGAACTTTTTATAAGACGCTCTCAGTGCCTCTTTATTGAGGGGAACCTGGATTACTGGAGGTTACAGTTTGGCGTCACGAACAGGATTTCACAGCAGATTAGGTTTAGGGTTCTGTAAAGGAAACAGTGGCATAGGCTGAAGACTTCAGCGGGAGGTGGGGCAGACTCTCCGGCGCATCATGTCGGCCGCGGAGCTGGAGAAGGAGCTGGGCAGTTTGAAGGCGAGATTGGTAGCTGAAAAGGAGCAGATGGCCCAGCTGAGGGACATAAATGAAAAACTCTCAGCCAAATTGACAGAAGCAGAGGCCAAACCGGCCTCACATCAACTACAGGACTCTGGGTCACCTCCGCCTGCACCCGCAGCTAAGTCTGCGGTTCCAGTGACCATGGTTCCAGCGTTTGAACTGATATATAGGGCAAAGGACAGGAAGGGTACCATGTTTTCGGGTCATACGGGTACAATGTCATTTCACGTGTGGTTGGATGATGTTCAGGGCTCTGTGAATTTTGACAGGTACACCCCTAGGGAGCAGGCAGCTTACCTCTATGACCACCTTGAAGGGGAAGCACAGCAGGAGATCAGACATTGTCCGAGTGAGGTAAGGAGAGACCCAGCATTACTCTTGAAAATCCTAGAGGAAGCATATTTTTTTTTGATAGGAAGCAGAGAGAAGGGGAGAGCCTGAGAGAGTATTCACATGCACTGCTGTCATTGGCTGAGGGGGTAAACCGTTGTAGTGAGGCAGCAGATTTGTGTGGGGAGCAGGCGGTGGGGAATCAGTTTGCAGAGAACGTTAGGGACCCTGCTCTCCGTAGGGAACTAAAAAAACTCCTGAGACAGGATCCTAAGATAAGGTTTTTAACCCTGCGTCGGGAAGCCATTCTGTTAGCGGAGGAGGACTCTCTGAAAGGGAAAGTAGCATACGCTTCTGCAGCAGGAGTACTTTGAAAGTAAGGGGGAGGGTGCTTTAAAGGAATGTGGGTGGCTGACTCTTAAGGCAGTGAATGGAATGTCAATGCCTTATTTGGGTTACATGCAATTGGATGTGGAATTGATGGGGAAAAGACTCCCCCAGTGTGGTGTTCTGGTGGTACAAGACCCCTCTGACCCTGTCACAAAATTGGAAAAAGCTAAAACCCCCGGCCTAGTTGGCATGAATATAATAAAAGATTGCAGTGGAATTTTGTCATGTCATTCTGGGGTTGGGATTGCTAAACAATCGGGGGGGGGGGTCAAGGAAGGGTTTGCGAAAGTGTTAGCCTCCTCTGAGGTGGTGGTGCCAGCCGGGTCCATGTGTTTTATACCAGCTACAGGGCCCCAGTGTAACAATACTTCTGGTCAGGCAGTACTGGTTGAGGGCTTGGCCTTAGATGAGGGAGTACTACCAGGTAATCTGGTGGTATCCACAGCATATGTTAGGATGCAGGGGGGGCAGATTCTGGTTCCTGTTCTTAATGTGGGCACAACCGACACGTGTTTGCAACCTCATGCACGTATTGCTCATGTTTATGCAGCTGAGGTCGTGGTAGGAGGGGCAGGCGAAGTGCTGTTTCAGGAAGTGGGACCTCGGGAGGTGCAGGTTTCCGTATGCTCAGCTGAGGCAGTAGTAGGGGGTCAGGGAGCAGAAAATGCTCATCTACTACAGTTTAGTTGTCCTAGCCTAACTGAACAGCAGCTGGGCCAGGCAAGGGCATTGTTGGCTGAATTTGCCGGGGTGTTTGCATTTAGTGATGAGGAGTTGGGGGGTACTGATGTCATACAGCATGAGATTCCACTGACAGATGAGACACCAGTTCGTCAGAGATATCGAAGGTTACCCCCTAGTCAGTATGAGGAAGTAAAGGCCCATATTAGACAACTGTTGGAGCAGGGAGTGATTAGTGAAAGCAGTAGCCCCTATTCCTCACCCTTGGTCATTGTGAAGAAAAAGGACGGCAAGATAAGGATGTGTGTTGACTACCGCCCATTAAATTGGAAGACCAGGAAAGATGCATACCCTTTACCCAGGATAGAGGAGTCCCTTGATGCGTTGCATGGAGCAAAATGGTTTTCAACATTGGATCTGGCCAGCGGATACAATCAAGTTGCAGTAGTGGAGAAGGACAGGCACAAGACAGCTTTTTGTACTCCATTTGGGCTGTATGAATTTAATCGTATGCCATTTGGTTTATGTAACGCTCCAGGGACATTTCAACGGCTCATGGAACGGATTCTGGGTGACCAGCATTTTCAGTCTCTTTTGCTTTATTTAGATGATGTTGTTGTTTTTTCGCCTTCCTTCGAGCAGCACCTGGCCCGGCTGAGATTGGTGTTGTCCCGGTTCAGGCAGCATGGGTTGAAGGTGAAGTGGAGTAAGTGCTCATTATTCCAGCATAAGGTGAACTACCTGGGGCATGTTATTTCCGAGGAGGGGGTGTCCACCAACCCAGAGAAGATTCAGGCGGTAGCAGAGTGGCCACATCCACAGAACTATACTGAACTTAAGTCGTTTCTTGGATTTGCTGGCTACTACAGACGCTTTGTGAAGGGCTTCTCCCAGCTGGCTGTGCCGTTGCATGTTTTGTCCTCTCTTGCCTCTCCGAAGGGACAGGGCTCGAGACTGAGTAGGCCCCAGTTCCTGGAGTTATGGAGTCCCCAGTGCGAGTCTGCATTTCAGAGTTTGAAGCAGAAGTTAATTTCAGCCCCGGTGCTGGCGTATGCAGATTTTTCAAATATGTTTTATTTGGAGGTCGATGCGAGCCATCAGGGGCTTGGAGCTGTTCTGTCGCAAGATAGGGCTGAGGGGAGAAGGCCGGTTGCCTATGCCATTTAGCAGATTGCGAGTCGAGGCCTGCGGCCAGCGGAGAGAAATATGGAGAATTACAGCGCAATGAAGTTGGAGCTCCTGGGACTGAAGTGGGCTGTGACGGATAAGTTCCGGGAGTACCTATTGGGGCGGAAGTTTACCATCTTTACCGATAACAACCCCCTTAGCCATTTGCAGACTGCTAGGCTTGGCGCTATTGAACAGAGGTGGGTGTCGGACCTAGCTAGGTTTGATTTTGACATCCGCTATCGGCCGGGCAGGCTGAATGGGAATGCAGACGCTCTCTCTAGGCAGTGCACCCGTCCTGGAGTCTCTGAGAGTGTAGCCACCTTTTTACCTGGGCAGGCTGCAGTAGAGGGCTCGGGGGGGCCGGAGGGGGTGGGCGGGGTCGTCTCTGTGAATGAGGTGAGCTGCTCATCCAGTTTCCCAGTGTATTCAGCGGAGGTTCTGTCATCGCAACAGCAGGTAGACCCGGTCATTAAGGCCTTCGCGAAGTACTGGGCTCAGGGCTGCAAACCAGGGCCTGTGGAGAGGGCCAAGGAGGAGAGTCAGACACTCGAGTTGCTGCGGCAGTGGGAGCGGATGGTGCAGGAAGGGGGGGTTTTTTATCGGCTGTTCCAGGACACCCGACAGGGTCAGGTGAAGCAAGTGCTGTTGCCATGCAGTCTGCAAGGGGAGGTATTGCAACGGATGCATGGGGGGCATGGACACCAGGGGGTGGAGAGGACCTTCGGACTGATAAGAGCCCGATGCTACTGGCCGGGTATGTACCAAGACATTGAGGCCTACTGTAAGCAGTGTAAGAGGTGCATAGTCTCAAAAGCCCCAGTGCCGAAGGTAGTGACTGAGTTGGGAAGTCTCATGGCATCCAGGCCGTTGGAGGTGGTGGCCATGGACTTTACGGTCTTAGAGCCCTCCAGTGATGGTCGCGAGAATGTTTTAATTTTGACAGATGTGTTTTCCAAATTTACAGTGGCGGTTCCAACAAGGGATCAGAAGGCTGTGACGGTGGCGAAATCACTAGTACGGGAGTGGATTCAGAAGTACGGTGTCCCTCAACGGATCCATTCAGACCAAGGGAAGTGTTTTGAAGCGGATGTAGTTTATCAGCTATGCAAAATGTATAATATCAAACAGAGCCATACCACCCCGAGGGTAACGGGCAATGTGAGCGGTTTAATCGCACCCTGCATGACCTGCTGAGGACTCTCCCTCCAAACAAGAAGAGGAGATGGGTGGAGCACCTGCCAGGGGTCGTGTTTGCGTATAACACCACCGAGCATGCCAGTACAGGTTATACGCCATATTATTTGATGTTTGGTCAGTCTCCTAACCTGCCTATTGACATTCTGTTCGGGGTGGAGGGTGACTTTTCAGGGACGGTGGATGACTGGGTCCAGGAGCATCAGAGGCGCCTGCAGGCAGCTCATCAGACGGCACGGCAGCAGATGGAGCAGGCTGCGGAGGCTCGCAAGAGACGGCATGGCCCTGTAACTCGCAATTCGGGGCTGGAGGTTGGTCAGTTGGTTTACAGGCGCAACCATAATTTCAAGGGGAGGCACAAGATTCAGGATCTGTGGATGCCGGGGCCTTTCCGGGTGTTGGCTCAACCCGATGCCAAGAAACCAGTTTATACCGTGGTCCCGCTGGACGGGTCCCAGGACCCAAAGACTATCCAGCGGATGGAGCTTCGACCATGTGGTCCAGAGGAACCGGAGGGGCCGGGTCCCGAGTGCCCGGGTCTCGAGAGCCCAGGTCCCAAGGAGGCTCAGGAGGCCGTGGACTCAGAGAGTGAAGCTTGGTTCAGGGTGAGGCGCCCTGGAACGGCGTCTCCAGCTGTGAGCCAGCTGCTGCATGAAGGGGGGGATGCGGCGGATGGTGTAGTGTCCGAAGTGGAACAGCAGGAAACAGAATCAGACTCTGAACAGCTGGAGTCCGAGCCACCGGGTGAGGAATGGCCGGCACCGCTGCCTTCACCACGGCGGTCTCGGAGGCAGAATGCAGGGAGGCACACAAATCCCTTCAATCTCCCGAGGTCTGCAGTGCGAGGGGTAGAGGAGGGTGCAGTATCTAGTGTTGTCGCACACACTAACCGTCTCTGCCTAATGGCATTAAAAGACATAGTGTCAAGTTTGATTGCAGAGGTAGGAGTTGCAGGGTAGACCCTAGTGGGAGGGGGGGGACATCAGTGGGTTGATCATCGGGACGACGATCAGTAATGGGGGGGGTGAATGTGACCCGTGCGCTCCTAGTCAGGGGATTACGGTTAACAGGAGGGCGGGGTTAAAAGGAGGAAGTGGAGCGCCAGTTTGGGAAGTCTGAGGTTCGGTGTGCACGCCGAGTAGCAGTCACAACACGGCGCATTATCTCAGTAGCCACTGTCACTGTTTCCTTTGAGTAAGAACCTAGCACGTAGCACACAGCATCTGCTGACTGAGAACAACCTTTTACTACAACTGTGAAATAAACGTGAACTTTTTATAAGACGCTCTCAGTGCCTCTTTATTGAGGGGAACCTGGATTACTGGAGGTTACACTACCAAGACCCTGACACCCTCCTCCTCCAGGACTACCAAGACCCTGACACCCTCCTCCAGGACTACCAAGACCCTGTCACCCTCCTCCTCCAGAACTACCAAGACCCTGTCACCCTCCGCCTCCAGAACTACCAAGACCCTGTCACCCTCCTCCAGAACTACCAAGACCCTGTCACCCTCCTCCAGAACTACCAAGACCCTGTCACCCTCCTCCAGAACTACCAAGACCCTGTCACCCTCCTCCAGAACTACCAAGACCCTGTCACCCTCCTCCAGAACTACCAAGACCCTGTCACCCTCCTCCAGAACTACCAAGACCCTGTCACCCTCCTCCAGAACTACCAAGACCCTGTCACCCTCCTCCAGAACTACCAAGACCCTGTCACCCTCCTCCAGGACTACCAAGACCCTGTCACCCTCCTCCAGAACTACCAAGACCCTGTCACCCTCCTCCAGGACTACCAAGACCCTGTCACCCTCCTCCAGAACTACCAAGACCCTCTCACCCTCCTCCTCCAGAACTACCAAGACCCTGTCACCCTCCTCCAGAACTACCAAGACCCTCTCACCCTCCTCCTCCAGGACTACCAAGACCCTCTCACCCTCCTCCAGGACTACCAAGACCCTGTCACCCTCCTCCAGAACTACCAAGACCCTCTCACCCTCCTCCACCAGAACTACCAAGACCCGGACACCCTCCTCCTCCAGAACTACCAAGACCCTGTCACCCTCCTCCTCCAGAACTACCAAGACCCGGACACCCTCCTCCTCCAGAACTACCAAGACCCTCTCACCCTCCTCCTCCAGAACTACCAAGACCCGGACACCCTCCTCCAGAACTACCAAGACCCTCTCACCCTCCTCCAGGACTACCAAGACCCTCTCACCCTCCTCCCCCAGGAGGACGACCTGTCTGAGTCTGAAGCAGGGCCACCCCCTCCTGTGGATCACACGGCCACAGACCACCGCCACACACCCCCCCTCAGCCAGCCGAACCAGCAAGTGGTTGGGTCCAGCCCCTCTCCAGTGGAGCAGACCGGGCCGTACCATAGACGCCGCAGGTCGAGGGCGGAGCTGGAGGCAGCGGACGCCTTGCTCACTCTGGATGATTAGGAGTGTCTCATCTTCATCATCATCCTCCTCCTCCTCATCAATGTTGGTTCCACAGGGAGGGAGGGGCCGAGCAGGTTGTGTGAAGTAGTGAGCTTCAGGTTTAATACCTCTTTTCTACTGACAAATCTTCACTAAGTTAGTTTTGAGAAATTGGTTATTTGTTGTAACATTTCACAGTTGTCTTGTTTTAGTTCTCCATTGCTTACACCATTTGTATGAGACTGCCCACAACAATAACATTTTCAGCAAAACTGTCATTTCTGTGGCCTGGGGTGGTCCAGTGGTCTAGCACCATGGCCTGGGGTGGTCCAGTGGTCTAGCACTGCGGTCTACAGTGCACACATATGCCCATGTTGGCATGGGTTCAAATGTCTTAGCCTACTGGTGAAATGTGTGCTTGAAGTAAAGGTGTCTTATATCAATACATGGTTAGTATTATAGTAGCCTAATGGCGGCCAAATAACGTTCCTCTCTGGGGTCACAGGAAGTGATCGCACCAAGAGAAAAGCCACAGCACTGTGAAACAGAGGCAACCAGAATATTACAGTAAAACAGTAAAAAATATATATATAAATGAATGTTGGTTCATGGCTGATAGGATGTGTTTTTCCATTGTGCTTAGGTAAACTCTAAATACTTTATTATCATTAGTGATTATAATCAAGTAGTGACATCTAAACTGTTGAGATTGAGCAAACTCTCTGTCATGCACAAACTGACCATGCTTGTCTGTGTAATTGGAACGGAGTCAGATTTAGACTACGGCTAATATACATTGCAGCAGAGAACCTGACCAGGGACCAGCATAGGACATGGGTCAATAGTAGGGCTGTCCCAAACGACTATTTTTCTAACGATTAATCTAACGAATATTTTGTCGGTTATTCGGTTAGTCTAGCGACTAATTTAACGATTAGTCTAACGATTATTTTTTTGCTGTTCGATTAATGTATCACTTAATTTTCACCAAATAAATGTCAAAAACTTCTCTTATCAACATTTCAGTATTTTATTCAATTATTCTTGCACTGGAGGGCAATATTCCACACAACAAAAAAGATCCTCTCTTTCTTACAGTCCAACATAAAATATAATATTATAAAATATAAAAGTTAACTTCAAGTAAAAGGAAAAGTGCAAGGAATGCAGTAAATTCTGTAAAAAAGTGAAATTCTAACCGGAATACCGTATACTCTCAGTAACAATCTTTAACAATAACAATCTCAACATAAAATATAATATTATAAAATATAAAAGTTAACTTCAAATGTGTTGATCATCTCACGAAAGCCTTGACCCTCCACAATAGCAACAGGTCTCATGTCCTTGACGATCATCTGTAAGATGCTGTTAGAAAGCTGAGCAGCCATCTGGGGTGTGCATGGAGTTGTGCTCTTTTTGTGGAAAAAGTTTTCCACACTGCTTTGCTTCCTGAAAATAAAAAAAGCACACATTTCTTATCATGTGTAGGCCCCTTAATTTCCACCTCACTGCTATGTTTAGCCAACATGGCCATTTAGAAGTCTGTCCATCACCACAACACATAGCTAGCTAGTAGCTACATGGCTAGCTAACTTTACTCTCGCTGCTATGTTATGATTAGCTAAATTGATGCTAATGTAGCATGCGAGCTACGAGCTAGATAACGTACAGTAGGTGCGAGCACCACAATAACAATAGGCTAGTAAGGCTACCGTAGCTAGCCAGCTACATAGCTAACGTTACTCTCGCTGCTATGTTATGATTAGCTAAATTGATGCTAACGTAGCATGCGAGCTACGAGCTAGATAACGTACAGTAGGTGCGAGCACCACAATAACAATAGGCTAGTAAGGCTACCGTAGCTAGCCAGCTAGTAGCTATCCATTTTTCACTGATACACGGCCGGAAAAGTGAACAGAAATACAACGCTGACTTACGGTGCTAGCTTGCGGCTGTCTTCACAAAGCGCTCCAGGATGCTTTCGCTTGAGTTGCTCGTTCATTGCAGTCGTACTGCTGTGATAGGCCAATTCATTTTTGCACAGTTTACAGACCACCACATTGCCATTGGTTTCTTTTTTTGTAAAGTACTCCCATACTTTGGACGATCGTGGGCGAAGTCTTTTTCTGCCTCCGTGTTTGCACTGGTCGCAGCCATTTTGTTTTTTACGACTAACCGACGCATTTTACGGCAACCGACGTATTGACGTAATCGATGACGTCGATGACGTCGAATAATCGTAACAGCCCTAGTCAATAGGTCAGTATATTTAGGACCAGCCAGTCAGCTGACCAGGGTCAGGTAGCTGGGTTGTCAGGACAACCAGCCACTTAAGGAAGATGAGGATTTCTCGTCAACAACCCTATCTAGACTCAACGGAGCCCTGTCTTTGGGATGATTTGCATGACAGACAGCTGGTTGCTTGATCAGCAACTCTTGCCTATATCAAGCCACTGTAAGATGTCATTCTGTGTGCGTTCTCTGTGCCTGCGATGGAAGCACACCCAGCGCTGTGGAATAAACTTGTATCTTAATTGTCTACTTGAGCAATCTATTAATTAATTATAAGGGGAATCAACAAATCTCGGCCCCGCCCATCATCATCAGAAAATCACCCATTATCAATGGTGGATGTGTTTTTGTTTTCTCTTTGTTGTACATTTCAAACTTGCTTTTCTTTTTCTTATTTTTTTTATACACTCGATTCCTGTTCTTTACTCTGTTATTGTATAGTTCATTATTGCTGTATTTTCAAGTTGTATTGTTACATCCCATTACACAAGTGTAAGAGAGTGAAAAAAAAAAAAAAAAAAAACGGTTCGTTCAACAGGCAGGTCACTCATCCTTTGGCTTTCCACAGGCCTTCTCAGTCTTCGACATATTACACAGTGACGGATGTAGGTTGCAACAGCTCTGCTCAATCCACAGATCCAATAGCCATTAGACCTAATGTCATTGATGGTGAAGCCTTTACCCTGATGTTTCACTTTTTCATGATGATGGGCGATGATCAACTTTGTTATGTGATATCTCTGAGGAATGACTGTTGGGCGTTTGAATGTCTTCTGGAGAGATGAGCGACTAAGTCTACCTCCCACCTTGAGTACACCCTCTGCATCCAGGAAACAGTCGAGGCGATGCAGCTTGCTGTGTCTTGGTAGCTGATGTCCTTTGCTTAGTAGCTTTATCTCTTCTTCGTAGGCTTGGCCTTGTATGTCCTTGATGATGAGTAGCTCTGCACTTCGTCTTTCGTCCACTGTTGAGAGGTCACTTGATTTTATTTTCCTAGCACGCCGTAGCAGACGAGCCACTGCCTTGGTGGCCTGGGACCAGGATGAAAACGTATTCAGTCTGTCTGCAAGACTGACATGTTCTGTGGTGTGTGTCTGGAAGGTCTGAGCCCTTTTAACTTCTGGGTCCCCGACAGGCAGCTCTGATGTCACCTCTGTTGGCATGTTTATCTCCCTTTTCCACAGAAAGCTGGGGCCAGTGAGTGAACCAATCAGAAGAGAGCAGCTCATCTACTGTTTTCCCCCTTGATGCGTAGTCTGCTGGGTTTTCATCAGTTGATACATGAAACCATTGCTTGGGGTCTGAGTCGTGACGGATTTTCTGTACTCTGTTTGCTACAAAGGTGTGAAAGCGACGAGCTTCATTATTAATGTAGCCCAAAACAACCTTCGAGTCTGTCCAAAAGAACTCTTCTACATTACAGTAGCCTAATTCTTCTTTGAGCATATTGCTCACTGTGACAGAGACAACTGCTGCAGTAAGTTCTAACCTTGGTATAGTTGTGACCTTCAGTGGCGAGACGCGCGCTTTCCCCATGAGAAGAGCACAGTGGATGACTCCTCTTTCGTTTTTCAGTCTCAGGTAAGTACATTGGCCATAGCCCTTGGTGCTGGCGTCTGAGAAGTGATGTAGTTCCGTTTTTATCACGTTTCCAAAGTCAGCTGGCTGGTAGCAGCGAGCTACGTCTATTTTTTCTATGTTGACGAGGTCCTCTTGCCATTTCTCCCACCGTGGCTTCATTGTCTCTGGAATTGGGTCATCCCATCCTGTTCCGTGATGGCACATTTCCTGGAGAATTCTCTTTCCGTTGAGGACGTATGGAGCGATGAAGCCTAGCGGGTCATATACAGAGGCGACAGATGATAGGATGCCGCGCTGTGTTGCTGTCTGGTCCTTTGGTGTCACCTTGAAGGTGAAACAGTCTTTCTCAACGTTCCAGTGTATTCCCAACGCTCTCTCTAGGGCTGCGTCGTTGAACGTGAGATTCTTCGCTTTGGTGTCTGTAGCGTGTTCTGTTGAGGGAATGCTCTGGAGAACAGCACAGTTGTTCGACACAAATTTGTGAAGGCGTAGACCTCTCTCTGCACACAGCTCACGAGCCTCCTTTGGTATTTGAATAGCCTTTTCCACAGACTCAACACTAGTAATGCCATCGTCTACATAGAAGTCTCTGGAGATGAACTGTGACCCTAGAGGGTGTGTGAGATGGTGTTCTTTAGCAAGCTGCTTTAATCCATAGTTTGCACATCCCGGTGAGGATACGGCTCCAAACAAATGGACCTTCATCCGGTATTCATGGGGAGAGGTGCTGAGGTCGCCGTTCTTCCACCACAGGAAGCGTAGGTAGTCACGGTCCTCCTCTGAGACATGAAACTGGTGAAACATTTTTTCTATGTCACACATCAGTGCAATGCGATGCTGCCGGAAACGAATGAGTACACCTGTCAGATTGTTTATCATGTCTGGGCCTGGGAGAAGGTGTTCGTTGAGGCTATTACCCTTGTACTTTGCCGAGCAGTCAAACACTACTCTCAGCTTCCCAGGCTTTTTGGGATGATAAATACCATGGTGAGGTATACCATTGTTCTCCATTCGTACCTTCAGCACATACCTCCTCTACGTCACCTCTGTCTATTATGTCCTTCATGTAGTTGGTGTAGTCGTTCTTGTAGCTTTCATTTGTGTTGAGCTTCCTTTTCAGGTGAGAGAGCCTCACAGCAGCAAGTTGCTTGTTGTCAGGTAAGCATGGTCTTTCTCTGAAGGGTAGTGGCATTTCGTAGTGTCCGTGTTCATTTGTCTTTATGTTTTCCTTTAATTTGTCCAGAAAGATCCAATCCTCTTGAGAGACCTTTTTGTCATCTCCTTGAGTGTCTCTGAAATCTGTTTCGAGGATTCTGATTGCATCAATTGGAGTCATTTCAGGCAGCTCCTTCACGGTGACTCTGTGACAGTGACCGGTTGACGATTGTGAGTGAGGTATTGAACAGCCAACGATACTCCACCCTAAGTCTGTGAGAACGGCAAAGGGTTCCTCATCTGTTCCTGTTATGATCCGTCTGGGTACAAGACTTCTTGGACAATTGTAACCTATCAGGAGCCCCACTTCACAATTGAGGAGAGGGGGTACTTCATTTGCAATTGCTGTGAGATGCTGCCACCTCTTGGCCGTTTCATGCGTTGGTATGTGCAGGGCTTAAAGTGGGAAAAAATCCTGTGCCTGAAACTTTTTCTTGGGGAGGGGGGTCACAGTTTGAGATATTGGGAGAGCGGGTACAGAAGACAGCTTCTTGTCTCAATGTTTAAATGCATTAATACTATTTTATAGTCAATACAAAATATATGTCTCAATGTTAAAATGCATTAATACTTTAAATGAATGTGCAACAATACTATGTGCAATATGACAACCCTTGTGTACATAAGGTTCAGATATAGGAAAAGTTAGGATATTTATAGCATAGCATAGAGTACAGCACAGTGTTTTATTGTATAGTATAGTAGTATAGTAGATAGTGTACATAGCCTTTATTTATGTAAACCAGCTCTTTTCCCTTTTTTATTTTACCCTTGGACCTCGTGTTTTTAGTCTTTTTCCAAGCACCAGGGGAGCCCCCCCTCCTAAATTTCGTTGTATGGTACCTGTACTGTATTACAGTTTTTCTCAATTGCTAAAACACATTTCACAAAACTTTCCTCCATTTTCCCAAAACTCTAAACACAACACACTTTTCTAAAGCTACATAAGCAAAACCACACCTTCTCTCTTCAAAACTCAAACTCAAACCCTACCCCTAATCCTAACCTTACTGTAACCCTAGCACCTAACCCTAACCCTAGTTTTCCCACATGTATGATAGTCATGCATAAAAATAAATCTGCGCTCCCTGTCTAACGTTATATCTAACATTACATATTTTACATTACAGTAAGGCTGATTTTGCATGCTAGTCATGCATTTTTAGATATCTATTTCCCCCCTTTAAATGGCATATGATGTCCGAAATTTTACTAAAGTTCAGCCGCGAAGTTGTTGCACTGTTGTCCTATCGAGTTTTACGTAAATAAAGGTTTGAAAAATGTTACCGTATTCCCACAGGTACCGTAACATGTACAATACTGTACTGTATCACAACTCAATGCAAACACTACAGAGGATCCATTACACACAACAATACTCACTGAAAACAATGTTCAGAGTGTGATGTTTTTTTATTTATTTATGGAACTATACCACACACACACACACACACACACACACCACAATCATTTGCAACAAGTGTCTTACATTTTGAGTCGTTATGTTTAATGAATGAAGCCAGTGTGTTCATTGTGTTAACATTTTGCTGACTATGGCAAGCATTTTGCATCACATGAGCTTTAATTGAGAATTGAGAATTTGACATTTTGAGCAGAGTTTTTTGCAACTTGTGTTTTAGCAAGACAAAATGTGTTTAGATTTATGAGAAAAGGAGGATTGTGTTTTGTGAATTGTGTCTTCATGTGAAATGTGTTTATGGTTTTGGCAAATGGGAGCTAGTTTTATTAAATGTGTTTAGAGAACTGGTCATTTGGTTTAGATAATTGGCTTTTGTGTTTTAGCAATTGGGAAAAACTGTAATGACAATAAAGACCATTCATTCATTCATTCATAATACTGTTTTATACTTAATAAAATAAAAATAAAAATAGATGTCTTTAAAAAGGCCAAACTGATTGCATCACTTATTAAGCCACTATCACTATAACAATACAGAATAAAATATATACATGTCTTTAAAAGAACAAACTGATTACTTATTAAGCCACTATCACTTATATTCTCCTTCTTGGCACCACGTCCCATAAGGCTTCCCGTCACTACTCAGGGGTTTTCCTGGCTCAAAATGAGGCGGAGGTGGTACCAGTGGTGTTTGACATCGGGGGGGACCCATGAAGCAGGGCTGTCTGGGGGTCCTTAAACGAGCATCAAACACTTAATTTCTTGCATTCTGGTGAATTGATATGCACCAATTTGTGCCCTTTTGCCATCAATTTATGATGGAAATGTCATTATATATGTAAAGGAAAAAACAATATTCAGGCACCAGATGGCCATTCAAAATATAATGTAATATAATGCAATATAAGGCTCTCAGGCATTCTGTACTTTCAAATATGTATTCTCCTTGAGCAGTCAACATCAACTATCAGCTGTTTCGCTAGCAAACACGAAAGCTAAGTTATTTGTGAAACAGCGCCCCCGCCACCACGTCGGCGCAATGCCGCAATTGCAGTTTTTTTTTTTTTTTATTATTCTCCCGCGCCGGAAATCCGGCACTGTGCCGGAGTACTTTAAGCCCTGTATGTGTTGTCTGTTCATCGGTATGCAGTCTTTGGTGTATGCAGGAGGTAGATTGATGTGCACAGTGGAATTGAATCCTCTCACACGCAGGCCGGACGTCCTTTCACTTTTAAGGACCATATTTTCACCCATCATGGTAGTGAGTTTCAATTTAACTGGGCAAGTGGTCAGCTGGAGTTCATTACTTAGATCTTGCTCTATAAAAGTTGTATCGCTTTGCGTGTCGAGAAGGGCATACACAAGCTTTTCTGTGGATGGATTCTTAATGTTCGACACCCACACTGGCACTATCATGGAGCTGCTTTCTGACTGACCTTGGCTGGTGACGTTGAGAGACAGAGCAGGTGTTGGTTCCGTTTCACTGTGCTGCGCTGAATTCTCCCTTTTTGCCCTTTCTCCATAGCTGTTGTCGTGGAGACAGGTGGGATGTCTTCTTTTGCATGAGTCACATGTGTGGCGATGCCGACACTCCTTAGCGCCATGACCAGGTTTTAGACATCCATAACACAATCGGTTTTCTTTAACGTATGTCCTTCTGTATTCCAGTTTTCTTTTCATGAAGTCTGGACATTTGCAAAGCTGGTGACTGATATCCTGACAGAGCATGCAGGGGGGCTTGACTCTTTCTTTTGTTGTTGTCTGCTTGTTGTCTTCTACCACTGTTTGTGTGTTGAAAACGCTGACTTTGTTTCTGCTGCTCCTCTTGTCTTGACAGGATTCAGCTGCCTGGAGAGCAAGGTATGAGGTGACTGGGTTGCAGGCGGTTTCAGCCTCCATGGATATGAACTTGGCAAATTCCTTGAAGCTGGGGAAATCCTTTCCTTCCATGAGATGCACTGTCACTTGTCGGTTCCATCGCGAGGCTATCCACTCTGGCAACTTCCGTATCAACCTTTGGTTCTCCTCACAGTCATTTAGGATGGTTAAGCCTTTTACATGTGGCATGGCTTGCAGGCAAGCATTTAAGTAATCTGAGAAGTTCCGCAGTCCCTCAGCGTCTTTAGACTGTATTTTTGGCCAGTTGGATAACTTTTCTCTGAAGGCCTTTTGAATTATGAATGGCTGGCCATACCTCTGATCGAGCTTACTCCAAGCGTCATTGTAGGCTTCGCTATCGCTTCGATAGAATGTCCCTTCTAGGCATTTGTGTGCTGAGCCACCTACATATCTCTTGAGGTAGTGTAGCTTGTCACTGTCAGCAGTGGAAATGTTCTTCCCATCTATCAGAGACATAAATGTAGCCTTCCACTCAACAAAGTCAATTGGATTACCATTAAATACTGTGGGCTCTGGCATGGGAAATCTGTTAATAGCAATGCTGTCATGAATGGCTTGTGCTAGGCAGGATACATCCATAGGAGGAGATGGAGAGACAGCCGTGCGAGGTTGCGCTGTTGCCGGGGAACTGAAGATGAGTGGCAGAGGGACATGAAAGGACTGGGCCTCAGACTCCTCCTTCACTTCTCTGTTGTATGCTTCAAGTCTGGCTTGGGCAGCCTTTACATCCCCTTCAGCTTGCAGTCGATTTAATTCATCTTTATGTTGGTCTAATTCCCTCCTGTGTTCTTCCTCTATGGCTCTGATTTTTTCTTTCTGTTTCTTTTCCTCTAATAGCATCTTGTAATTAGCCTCCTTAACAGCTAAGTCTACCACTGCCTCTACTCGCTTGGATGCAACACTTGAGTGTTCTGAAGCGGAGGAGCTATAAATGGACCGAGCATAGTGAGGCTCACGTAGCTCCTGCAAGCGCTGTCTTTCATAGTCTGCATCAAAATCTCCGTTCACACCAGTCAGTCTCTCATTCAGTATTTTGACAATGTCGTTCGTTACTGCTGAACATGCATCAACTTTACGTCTCAGCTCAGTATCAGGCGTGCCGTGACTTCTCAATTCATCATATAGTTTCATTATATCCATTTTCCTTTGCTCCAATTTGTCTGCACAGTATGCTAGGTGGTTTTCTGTTAGCTCAGACTTTAGGTCTCTGCGAGTTTCACGAGCTTGTGTTTTCCACTGTTCATAACGGCTAACAATTCTCTTTGTCCGTCTGCTCTGTTCTTCCTCACGGTATGCTAGCATCCTTTCAGTGGGAACTGCCTCTCTATCAGAATGTCTTGCTAATGGCAGACCGGCATCAAAATCTTTGTTTAACAATTCTTGTTCTTGTTCTAATTCAATTTGTTCTAATTCAATTTTTTACCTTTGTTGTGTTTTCGCGCCCGTTTTCGCGCCCCTTTGTCCTTTGTTGTGTTTTCGCGCCCCTTTGCCCTTTTACTACACCGTCAACTCAACGTTGTCCATATCCTTTTGGTCAGTAAAAGTATTCCATTTAATCGATAGAAACTGTTATCCGTAGTCCGTAGTCCGTTTGTAGATAATCTCCTGTGTAGCAGGTCGTTAGCGAGGTGAAGTTCTTACTGTAACGGATCCCCGTATATGAAAAGGCTTGAGACTTACTGCTGTAACTTAAAGTGTTTATTTCCTTCTTCTTTCCTTAATTGAACCTTGAAAGTCCACATGTGATAATCAAACAATCAAATAAATTGCACCATAAATTGCACCGTAAGAACTTATGGCCTCATACGGGTCCATTAAAACTGTCTTCCTTTACCGTCAATCTCTTTTTGTCTTCAGCACCAAATGGCGAACTTGTGAGCTTTCTAACTACGGAAGCCTAATCAAACCAAAATACATACACATTTTGCCTAAAGCTCTTCAAAATAAAAGTCACCGATATCCTATTCAAACAACATATGAATCACATAACAAAGCAGTTTACAAATGTATGGCAGGTTAATCAACATAAAATAATAACTTTTCTTGGGGTTCTTTACAATGTATTTCTTTTGTATAGCGCTTTTCTCAGTACACCACATTCATGGAGAGAACAAGAATAGACAGAAAAGCACAAAGTAAATCAAAAGCACAGTCAACAAAAACAACTAAAATAGTTAAAAGTTAGACAATGTGTTGGGGTGGAGGAGTTACAGTTGAATGAATGAGTGTCATTAACATGATCATGAATATAGTCATTAACATAGTCATTAACAGAGTCATTAACATAATCATTAATATAAGCAATGTAATTTCATATTTATCTGTTTATTATTTAAACACTTTTCAATACATCACAGGCAGGTGACATCACAGGCAGGTGACACATGACATCACAGCTGATACACACAATGCCATGCCAAGGCAAGTGGAAATACCCCAAAAGTTACATTGTTAGATTATTAGATTATATATATATTTAAAATATATGTTTTAAATGTACGTATAGTGTATAAAACTGTAAATCAAAGGGTACATTATCGAAACATTTAGTTGAATATAATATAATATAATATAATATAATATATAATATATAATATAATATATAATATATAATATAATATAATATAATTGGCTGGATTTGTGATTAGTGAGGTAGTAGTAGTGAGTGATTAGTAGCACTGGTAGTTGGACTGGTGATCAGAAGGTCATGAGTTCTAATCCCACCTGAGAACACCACCACCAGTGTGTGTACTAAGGCACTTAGCCCTGAGGCTGCGTTTACACTGCCAGGTAGAAGTGACACAGTTCAGATTGTTTGCTCACATGTGGCTCAGATCTGATATGTAACATGAAGGTGTAACCAGTAAAGAAGCACGTTGAATCTGATATTCTCAGATCCCATTCAGGCCTCAATCATATGTGGAAATAAATCTTATTTGAATCTAATATGTGTCATTTAGACTCTGATGTAACCAGACAGGCCCGTATTCCTGGTAATTCCGATTTGCACGTTATTGAAAACGCAGCGGTCTTCACATTTTAATAACAAAAGTGACGTCCTTGACGTTTCTTCTCCGCCTTAAAATGTGTGCACTATCTTGCGGACCTCTAAACAGACTTCAGAAAGCATGTTTGTGTCCATTGCAAGTGCCGGCTGTCTGTTTCCTTTTGTTTTCGGTAACGAAACCCACATGTACGCATGCAGGTTGTTTCAAGTGTTACCCAAGTGTTACGAGTGTAAGCACAGGTATCAGATATGGGTCATTTAAAAAAGTGGATGTAAGCAGGCGTTCTGAACTAGGCGTTACGACCTGCAGTGTTACCAAAGTTACTCCAGGGAGACGGTCCCTGGAATCTCTCATTGAAGTCGCTCTAGATGAAAGCGTCTGCTAAACGGTTAAAATGTAAAAATGTAAAAATGTATAACAACACCACAGATTCCTACAGTCATGTTGAGGTCATGTTGAGGTCAGACTGAGGTTGTTGAAGTCAGGTTCTGTTGAGGTCAGGTTCTGTTGAGGTCAGGTTCTATTGTGTCTGCCTCGTGTCCGCCGGTGACATCACTTCCTGTGAGGGCGCTCCGTATAGGAGGGGCTGCTTCCTGTTTCTGTAGATCACCATGGCGACGCGCATGACGAACAGCAGACACGACAACAGCAGCAGAACAACTGGAAGAAGAAAAGACAAGAGAGGGTCAGGAGGTTAAGGGTCAGGAGGTTAAGGGTCAGGAGGTTAAGGGTCAGGAGGTCAGGGGTTAAGGGTCAACTCTGCTGTACTCACACATAAAGACAAAGTTGGGGTCACGGAATTCAGGGTCGTAGTGTTTGGCCACGTTGCCGAGCAACGCCCACATCACCACCGGATACACCGTCTGGACCGAGCGGACGTACCGCTCCAACAGGAAGTTCTCCAGACCAAACCTAACACACACACACACACACACACAATGTGTCAAGTCAAGTTGTTGTTTTTACTTTTCCACTATCTAGAGGGCCACGCCAGGGGTGTCCGTTGTCCCCGTTGCTCTTCGCCGTAGCAGTTGAACCTGCTAACCTGCTAACCCTGCTAACCGCTAACTCTGCTAACCTTGCTAACCCTGCTAACCCTGCTAACCGCTAACTCTGCTAACCTGCTAACTCTGCGAACCCTAACCCTCTACAGCTCAGAGCCTCAGCCCCGCGGGTCTCACCAGCCCAGCAGCAGCAGCAGCAGGACACTAAGGGCGGTGGAGGCGGCGGTGGGCGGGGCTAAGCCCAGGAGGCGGAGCCACAGGCAGAAGTTGATGAGGGCTGCGATGGACGTCCAGGTGGCGTACAGGGCCACGCCCCCCTGCACCTACACACACACACACACACACACACACACACACACACACACACATTTGAATACCGTATTTTCCGGACTATAAGTCGCACCCGAGTATAAGTCGCAGCAGGCCAAAAATGGGGCATGAAGAGGGAAAAACCACATATAAGTCGCACTGGACTATAAGTCGCATGGTTCAAGGGAACGGGCTTGGCGGAATCAGCGGGGAAAGAAGACCCTGTTGAGCTTGACTCTAGTCTGGCACTGTGAAGAGACATGAGAGGATTTGTAAGCCCAGGAAGGACATAATTCACGTTAAAACTTCTTCTGAAAGGTTAGAAATACTTAAATTATCGAGTGTAAAGCCAGGGCTAGCTAGCGCGTTGCTAACGAAGGTTAGCAAAATGGCGTCGCGGGAGCAAGCAAACAGGATGGAACAGCCTCTGAAAGGTAATAAATGACTTTAATATCGTGTATAACGTTCATAATAGCGTGTATAACGTTCATAATATAGTGCTTAATGTCCACATTGTCGAGTGTAACGACTATTTATCGTGTATAAGGCCATGACAAAGATAGCTTGGTGAAAAACGGAAGTAGTTAGGATGAAGGGCGGCCTACAAACAATGCAACATTGAACAGTCTCTGAAAGGTAATAAATGACTTTAATATCGTGTATAACGTTCATAATATCGTGTATAAGGTCCATAATATCATGTTTAATGTCCACATTGTCGTGTTTAATGTCCACATTGTCGAGTATAATGGCTATTCTATCGCGTATGTGGCGCTAGCGGAAGTAGCAAAATAGCCTCGCGGGGGTAACTTAGCAACATAGAACAGTCTCTGGAAGGAATAAATGACTTTAATATCGTTTATAACGTCCATAACATTGTGTATAAGGTCCATAACATCATGTTTAATGTCCACATTGTCGTGTTTAATGTCCACATTGTCAAGTATAATGGCTATTCTATCGTGTATGAGGCGCTAGCGGAAGTTACTCCTTGGTTCATGTCAGTCAGAGATTACCATATGTCAGTTCATGTCAGTCAGAGATGATGAATTATTGATATATAAGTCGCACCTGACTATAAGTCGCAGGACCAGCCAAAGTATGAAAAAAACCGCGACTTATAGTCCGGAAAATACGGTACTTTATTTGGTTCCACAAATCATATTACACAAACAGGGAATCAAATATTTCGGGGCTAAGCAGCACTGAACACTCAAGGGTACACATAACACCTCCTTCTCCACATGGCCAAGCTGCCAATAACAGCCGAGACAGAGCAACATGTGGCCTGGTTGGCCTTTCTTTTAGTCATTGCAGCAATTCTCAGAGCCCTCATGGTGCATTTATACACATGGCCCAGACTTCCAAATACAAGTATACTGAATTTACACTTGTACCCAAAGCTGGTTATCGTACCAAGTAGTGGTTGGTATTTGATATACTTGTCCTGGAAAGTCTGGTCCATGTATAGGTCAAAGGGGCAGCCTACTTCTACAATCAGCACCTCCTTGTGGCTGGTGTCAACAAAGACAACATCAGGTGTATTTGGGATGTTGGCAAAAACATCATTGGCAAAACCAAACCACTCTGGTAACACTCTGGCATGCTTGTACATAGCTGCGCTAGATGGTAAGATATTTTGTACTGTATCAGACACAATGTCCACAATACGGTCATGACGAGCTATGTACAGGTGTTTGTATGCATTACATCCATTTGTTATGTGTGCAATGGATTCTAGGTGTTGTGAATCCTGATGGTTTAAACAGAATGGACTGTGAGTGTGGGGATACCAGGTGGACAGATTGTACTTGGTCGGTAATACCTGCAGTCTTGCTTTGATGGTGAATGTGTGTGTGTGTGTGTGTGTGTGTGTGTGTGTGTGGTGTGGTGTGGTGTGGTGTGTGTGTGTGTGTGTGTGTGTGTGTGTGTGTGTGAGTACCAGCAGACGCAGGCAGCAGAGGTCTCGGGGGTGTGTGTGTGTGTGTGTGTGTGTGTGTGTGTGTGTGTGTACCAGCAGGCGCATGGCAGCAGAGGTCTCGGGGGTGTGTGTGTGTGTGTGTGTGTGTGTGTGCGTGTGTGTACCAGCAGGCGCAGGCAGCAGAGGTCTCGGGGGTGTGTGTGTGAGAGCCAGGCTGCGTGCCGGTCGATGCTGACGCTGCAGAACAGCATCATGGAGTAGTTGCTCACGGCAACAAGCACCAACACCACCAACGCTGCCGACATCATCCTGCAGGACCACAATACACATAAATATACACATAAACATACATAATATACATAAATATACATAAATATACATAACTATATATAATATACATAATATACATACATCTACATAAATAGATATATTGTATATACTATGTATACTATACTATAATATATATATTAAATATACTAAGGAGTGATGTGATTGGGTCAGGGTTGGTAAGGACTGATGTGATTGGGTAAGGGGTAGTAAGGAGTGATGTGATTGGTTCTTACTCGCGGTCCCACAGCAGCAGCCAGGTGATGTTCAGGCTCATGTTGGAGATCCAGGAGACGTAGAAACCCAGAGGGAGGAGAGACACACACCAGGACCTGGACACACACACACACACACACACATGTTATACACACACACACACACACACACACACACACCTAACCTTTGGCACCTCTCACACCCGCTGCCACCGGGTGACATTTCTAATTGAACTATTTTATTTTATTTGTGCTGCTAATGTGTAAAGATCATTCACTCATAACGTCTCCTTCTCATTGTCTGCTTGTCTAACCCTAACCCTTCTCATTGTCTGCTTGTCTAACCCTAACCCTTCTTATCGTCTGCTTGTCTCCCAACGTGTCGCTGGTCCAGTTGTCTCACATATGTTCTCACTTCTCTTGTTGCCTTTTTCCTTATTGTCTTGTGCTTCAATGTCAGGAACCGAAGCCTAAGAATTATACTCTCTTACACTTATGTAATGTGACGTAACAATGAACTTGAAAACTTGAAACACACACACACACACACACACACACACACACACACACACACACACACACACACACACACCCCCTGCAGAGGGAGGAGGAGAGGTAGAGGATGAGGAGGGTCAGTCAGGTGTAGATGACGCCCCAGACAGACACACACACACACACACACACACACACACACACGCACACACACACACACACCCCCTGCAGAGGGAGGAGGAGAGGTAGAGGATGAGGAGGGTCAGCCAGGTGTAGATGACGCCCCACACAGAGAAGGTCCACCCTGCAGGCGTGACGCCGGTCTCATAGCGGCCCGACACGTTCCCCGTGGTGGAGAGGAAGGGAGCTGGGGGGGGGGGGGGGGGGTTAGGAACATATTACATTAATAATGAACATGTTACATTATTATAACTACTGCACTCTACTGGAGTACTTAACTACGGTACTGTATCATATTTCATTTCATATCATTGTGCTTTCCACAGCATTTTTTGCACTATTGAAGCCAATGTAACCAAGGTAAAACTATCACTTTATTACGGTTGGATTACTTATTTTACTTATTTACTTTAACTATTATTATTGTGTTTTGTATCTGAATGCTGCAATGTCAATGTTGTGGAACCAAAGCCAAACACATTAACTCTTGTGTACTTGGACAATGAGATGTAATAAACGCGATTCTGATTCTATTGCTAAAGCCTAATAATAATAATAACAACAATAATAATAATATAATAATAATAATAATAAACCCACCCGTCCCAGATCCAGCCAGCGCGTTCACCACCAGGGCAGCGATGTAGACGAGCAGAGACGCAACTATCACCCCCCGGAGAAGGTGAGGGGTCCTCCCGGCCTCCGACATGCTGCTCTGAACTCTACACACTGGTCTGCAACCTACAACCTAATCTACAACCTACAACCTAATCTAGAGCCTACAACCTAATCTAGAGCCTACAACCTAATCTACAACCTAATCTAGAGCCTACAACCTAATCTAGAGCCTACAACCTAATCTAGAGCCTACAACCTAATCTAGAGCCTACAACCTAATCTACAACCTAATCTAGAGCCAGAGGTCGAAGATCTAAACTACACATGTCGTGAGTTTAGAATGATAAGGTTCTATCTCCGTTTAGAATGATAAGGTTCTATCTCCGTTTAGAATGATAAGGTTATATCTCCGTTTAGAATGATAAGGTTCTATCTCCGTTTAGAATGATAAGGTTCTATCTCCGTTTAGGGTAGTTCAGAGATAATTGGGAAAAAAAGTTTTTACATTCCATTATGTTTTGTGAGATGGAACCTTTGTATTTGATGAATTACTAACTCAAAAATGTCAACATTTAAAAAAGAACACCACACAGGCATTAATAAACACCTAATGGATCAGATTATGTAAAAAACTCAATTTTGACAAAAATGGAGATAGAACCTTATCATTCTAACGTCACGATGTGCCTCGCGCTGCTGCCGAGATGTAAACACACCTCCTTCTTCTTCTCTCCATCTGTCCGCAGCTCCTCCTCCTCCTCCTCCTCCTCCAGCGCCCCCTGCTGGCTGGTTAGTTTATAGACACGTTGAATGAAACCAAATGAAATCAGGTTGTATTCGTCACGTACCTCGCAGATGTTCAGCCGTAACTGACAGAGCAGTGGGATGATTTGGGGATCTTGCTCCTCGCTCAACACAACAACCAAACCAATCAGTAATATAATATAATAATATAATACCCCTCCCTGCCTGCAAGCAACGGCCAGTCAGCACCCCCAAACACCAGCCTGGTCACTCTGCCGCCTGGCCCCACCGCCTCACGGTCCTGGCGCCCCCTGGGGGCTATATAGGTGTAGTGGCTGGCTGATGGCGATGTTCATATCTTGCCCTTGTTTGACTGTCAAACCGTTCAAATAGATGATTGCTCCATCCACAATTGAAGATGTCAGGTTGACTGGTTGACAAGTTATGAGCTTTTCGTCATCCATTTCATCCATTCAGGTTACCGGTAAATTACATACACGTAGGCTACGTACAGTAGAGTAAATATTAATTTTGGGTTGCCAGATGTCCGGTTTTCAGTGGACAGTGTCTATATACAACGTGTGTACAATTTGGCTGGTCATTCAGTCGTGCTCGATTAGAAATCTGGCAACCCCGTGCTATCGTAGATCTTTGAGTAAACTAATATAATATATTACGTCACGTTACACAAGTGTAAGAGAGTAAAATTCTTAGGCTTCGGTTGCTGACATTGCAGCACAAAGACAAACAAGGCAATACGGAATATGTGTGTGTGTGTGTGTGTGTGTGTGTGTTAGTACAGTGGGACCAGGGGCAGGGTTACAGCACAGTCAGTTAAACGGACAGAGGATGGAGAAGGAAGGGTGGGGTTAAATCCCCTCTCTGAATTTCATTTCACTCGATCACCTCCAGCTCCCATCATCCTCCGTCTCCTCATGAACACACAGAGGAAGGAAGAGGAAATGATGAATGATCGTTTACTTGGACTTAGTCACATTCAGGGCTGGACTGGGACAAAAATTAGGCCCTGCCATGTGGCTCAGACCGGCCCAACACAATCGGTCCGACACCGCCGATCAACATGCTGGCAGTCTGTTGAATATACCATTTGTAAAAAAAAACTATAGACCGGAGTAAGTGACATGGACAGCAAGTATACCAATGCAAGTGTGAACCAGTGTACTCGCTCACTGTTGACGTACTCCACGGTGATGAGACATGGCTGCTGTATCTGTAGTAGGCCTAGCCCCCACAGTCGATCCAGAGAACATATCTGTCAGTTTCTGACATTTTGAGGCATCCTCTGCTAGCTTCTTACTTTTTTTCTCCCTAATTTTCTGGGCACCCCCTTTCACTATTTTATCTACGAACATGACACTGCACTTGGGTTGTCGGCCGAGGGATCGGAGTGGGGGAGGGGGCCGATGGACAGCAGGGCCTAAGCATGTGATTCGGCCAGCCCATGTGTTAGTATAAACGGGGGCCGCCGCTTGATTCAGCGCTAGTTGATGCCGCGATATTTTGGGCCGCGCTAGTTTGGGGTCGGCCGCACTAGTTTTTTTTATTATTATATTTTTTTGGGGGGGGGAGTCGGGGGGGGCGGCCCGACTAGCCCAAAACTAGCGCGGCCCACCTGCCAGCGGGCAGGTAGATTGTATGGCCAGTCCAGCGGTGGTCACGTTGATGCTGACAGACTCAGCATCAGACCAATTCATTCGCTTAGCTGATGGCTGACATGAGCCACCTGGATTTTCACCAGTTTTTTTGGGGGGTGTTTGTCACCTCAACTTGTCTCAGTGTTCTCTCTTTTCTATCTCGATCCCTTTCCCTCTCTCCGTCTCTCTATCCCTTTTTCTACTCGTCTTTTTCTCTTTCAATCTTTTAGAGATACAAAATGCTACATACTCACACTGAGGGAGACGCTCCACCCTTAACCCCCACCCCCTGCTCTCTTTCTCTAGCTCCCGCTCTCTCTCTCTCTCTCTCTCTCTCTCTCTCTCTCTCTCTCTCTCTCTCTCTCTCTCTCACACACACACACACAGACACCACACAGACGCACGCACACACACACACACACACACACACACAGACACCACACAGACGCACGCACACACACCACACACGCAGACACACCACACACGCACGCACACGCACGCACGCACACACACACACACACACACACATGTCTGGTTGTTAAATGTCTTGGTCTGTGTGAATACAGTAATATAACAGCGGACAACAAGTCAGAGGGTTGTTGAACAGTAACAACATTTCTATCCTCGGATTGCGCTCCAACATTATTCTCTGACGCTGACGTTCGTGTGTCCGTTCCTCTGTCCTGCCGCTAGGGGGCGGAAATGCTCCTAAACCCAGTAGATCTCCGCCTGACTTCTGGGAAACAGAAACTTACCAGAGGCAGAGACCATGGGGGGTGTGCTGTCCTGTGTGTGTGTGTGTGTGTGTGTGTGTGTGTGTGTGTGTGTGTGTGTGCGTGCATGCGTGTGTGTGTGTGTGTGTGTGCATGTGTGTGGTGTGTGTGTGTGTGTGTGTGTGTGTGTGTGTGTGTGTGTGTGTGTGTGTAGGGTTTCAATATGACAGTGATCCTGTGGCTTGATGCTGTTTGGGACGCTGCTCTGTCTCTTACTGGAACAGATATAGCAGGACAGACATCACACACACACACACACACACACACACACACACACACACTGACCCACACACACATTTGCACATATTTGACCCTGAAACTAATATGTTGTGTGTTGTCATGGTTTTTCAAAGTGATAAAACACACACACCCTCCTCCTTGCAGTGTGTGTTGGTGGTGGAGGTTATACGCCCACCCTAACCCTCGCCCCCCGCAGATCAACTTACTTTCAACATGATTGATGACCCAGTAACAGTGAAAGCCACTCAGCTCAGCAGAGCAGCCAAGCTGTTTGACTCTGTCTGTTTACCTGACCTCAGCTGCCTAATAGTGAGCTTAGTGATGGTATGGCTGCCTAATAGTGAGCTTAGTGATGCCCTGTTGTCAATCCATTACAAATACACTTTTTGAAGTGTATTTGATTTGTAAATGTAGGCTTACTAAAACATAAGTCATATGTTGAGCAGACCTGTTGTCTAAATGATGTTATTAATGATCAGTATTGTGCGCCAGGCCAACTGGCCAAGTACTTTCGATTTCGAGTGACAACCTCAGATCCGTCCTGCCTAGTTTTTAATGACGTAGGAGCCTTTATTTAATTTCTATTGGTTCATCAAATCCTGTGTTTTCTCATCAGGTGTTACTGCGCATGCGCCCGTCCCGTTTCGAGCGTCACATCGCCACATTTCCTCAACGTCTCAACCAAGCAGGCTGGGACAGACGCACTTCTCTGTCACTACTGGAGGATATTAAGTCACTTCTCTGTCACTGCTGGAGGATATCTTCGTAACAAGTCCAGATGAGGGGTGTTCCGGGTGTTCCGGGTGTTCTGGGTGTTCTGGGTTTGCTGCTCTGCGTTCACACCGCATCTGCAGGTCAGTGAGCTCCAACACATTTAATACATGATGGACATGCTGCTGTTTTACACTTGTTCTGCCTCTTCACTTCAGACTAAAGCACTTCACATTATTCACTCCATAAAACTACGTTTGGATGATGTTTGCTGTATCAAATCATGGGCCTTCAGTTATTTACACAATGAAATTCAGTCAAATTAAAATATAAATAATGAGTCAGATGTAATGAAAACGATCCGTGTTTGTGTCACATCCATTTGGTTTGATCCCCTCAGTGTTTGAGAGGTTTAGACAAATATAATATAATAATAATAACTTTTATTTCTATAGCGCTTTCCCTGCAAACGTTGCAGCTCAAAGTGCTTTAATCGTTATATAATCATAATTTAATTATTTAGTCATTTAAAGGCAATATGTAATTATACTACAATAATGTACTTTCCCGGAAAGAAATTCAGGACTGTTGTTTTACAGGTGGTTGGAGGTTTAATGACAGTTGATCAAACTATCTAAGACAGTGTTTCTCTAGTCAGACTCCCTTTAAAAGTATCAACATCTTTATTCTATCATGGAAACATAACTTACATTGTCAAAGAAGTGTGAAGATAAAAAACGAACTAAAAGGATGTAATGTACGACTAGAATAAAGAAATGGTTAAACAGAGCTGTGTATGAATATAATATACAGGTAAATAAAGATAACTTTAAATATGAATAGAAAAACGTGGACGTTGCTGCTGTGTTCCACTTTGTATTGGGAAATGAGTGCGTAGAAAGTATTGATATAGTAAATTAAAATAGTTCATAAAAATATATAGTTGTAGCAAAAATTATGTTTGGTTGTATATTACAACAATAATGTTTGGTTGTTGTATATTAGAATAATAATGTTTGGTTGTTGTATATTAGAATAATAATGTTTGGTTGTTGTATATTAGAATAATAATGTGTGGTTGTTGTATATTAGAATAATAATGTTTGGTTGTTGTATATTCGAATAATAATGTTTGGTTGTTGTATATTAGAATAATAATGTTTGGTTGTTGTATATTAGAATAATAATGTTTGGTTGTTGTATATTATAATAATAATGTTTGGCTGTTGTATATTACAATAATAATGTTTGGTTGTTGTATATTAGAATAATAATGTGTGGTTGTTGTATATTAGAATAATAATGTTGGTTGTCACACCTGGTCTGGGAACAGCAGATGTAGAGGACCTGATGTTCCTCTGTGGCTCAGTGGCTAGGCTGATGTTGTGGGTTCAATTCCTGCTGGGACCATACATACAAACAGTGTGTGTAGCCTTCCCACTGTGCTGTGAGCTGTGTGTGTGTGTGTGTGTGTGTGTGTGTGTGTGTGTGTGTGTGTGTGTGTGTGTGTGTGTGTGTGTGTGCGTGTGCGTGTGCGTGTGCGTGTTTGTGTTGCTTCTCACCAGGGGACTTTCCAGTCGTTGATTCATGGCCTGATAACTGCACTTGTTGTGGTAATCCCTCCATACACACATACCAACACACTCTGACAGGAGGTTTATTACTGTTGTGTTTATTAACGTGTTGGTTGTTTATATGATCTAAGGTGTGTTGAGAAATGCACTTTAGGACTAAATAAACATGAAACTTGAAGCTAACATGTTAACTTCCATGGTTGGTCGTGTAGATAAATGTAATCTAGTCAAATATAATGTTATATAATAAGTTTATTCATCATATCCGCAGCATACAGCCGTAGACGTGTAATGGAATGCTTTGGGCAGCTAGCTCCTCAACAACGCCACAAAGTACTCAGATAATAAAAACAACAACATAGGAAGCAATAGTAGTGAGAGATGAAGTCAAGCTGTATTCAGAGTTTTTCATTATGAAAACAAAGAATATGACTCCATGTCACACATCCCACAGCAACACAGATCTGACCAATCAGGTGTGAGCGCTGTGTCTGTGTGTCGGCCTTGTCAGGAGGACGGGGAGGTGAAGACACAAAATGGCCGTCTGGGTTTTTAGTGACGAGTGCTGCGCTTACACGACCTCAACAACATGTTGTCTCCTCCACGCCCTAGTGTGTGTGTGTGTGTGTGTGTGTGTGTGTGTGTGTGAGTGCGTGCGTGCGGTACTTTCCAGGAAATGCTTTGTCACACTGTGTGGTTTTATGAGTGTTTTGGTTGTGATGCTATAAAATAGTTTCTTATCAAGAGGAGAAGCACCTCCTTCAGCGTGATGTCAAACATCATCAGAGTGATTCCAGTCTGACAACTACAGGGAACTCTGTGTTTGCTGCCACGCCCCCTGGACACACCTCCACCTCCACTGGGTTAGGGTCAGGGTTAGGGTCAGGGTCAAGGTTAGTGTTAGGGTCAGGGTTAGGGTTAGGGTCAGGGTCAGGGTCAAGGTTAGTGTCAGGGTCAAGGTTAGTGTTAGGGTTAGGGTTAGGGCTAAGGTTAAGTTCAGGGTCAAGGTTAGTGTTAGGGTTAGGGTCAGGGTCAAGGTTAGTGTCAGGGTCAAGGTTAGTGTTAGGGTTAGGGTCAGGGTCAAGGTTAGTGTTAGGGTTAGGGTCAGGGTCAAGGTTAGTGTCAGGGTCAAGGTTAGTGTCAGGGTCAGGGTCAAGGTTAGTGTTAGGGTCAAGGTTAGTGTTAGGGTTAGGGTCAGGGTCAAGGTTAGTGTTAGGGTTAGGGTCAGGGTCACGGTTAGTGTTAGGGTCAAGGTTAGTGTTAGGGTTAGGGTCAGGGTCAAGGTTAGTGTTAGGGTTAGTGTTAGGGTCAAGGTTAGTGTTAGGGTTAGGGTCATGGTCAAGGTTAGTGTTAGGGTTAGGGCTAAGGTTAAGTTCAGGGTCAGGGTTAGGGTCAGGCCTACACACCTGTAACTAGTTGAATGTTGGGTAGTTCAGTAGATAACTAGTTGAATGTTGTAGATAGTTCAGTAGATAACTAGTTGGATAGTTCAGTAGATAACTAGTTGAATGTTGTAGATAACTAGATCTAGATCACTAGTCCAATGGCATCGATAGTCACAGGAAAGTTGCTGGGAGAAATTTCTCTCCTCTCCGTCTCTGGTTTGCTGCGTTTGTGAAGTAGCAGCGTAGTTCTCCAGGTGTGTTGGAGAGCAGCAGGACATCAGCTGAGCTCAGCAGAGGAGCAGAGACGTTGTTTTACTTCAGCCTGTCTGAACCTGAACCTGTTAGGCTTCATGATGATGATGATGATGTCAAGATGAAGGATTTACTCTGCATGTGAATCACCTGATAGTCAGAAACGCATCTCACTAGTCTGGCCTTGCCGTGGTGCCGAGCCCCTCAATGCCCCAGTAATGACACTGGTGGTAATACCAGCAGTGGCCAGTAGGTGTTAATACCAGCAGTGGCCAGTAGATGTTAATACCAGCAGTGACCAGTAGGTGTTAATACCAGCAGTGGCCAGTAGGTGTTAATACCAGCAGTGACCAGTAGGTGTTAATACCAGCAGTGGCCAGTAGGTGTTAATACCAGCAGTGGCCAGTAGATGTTAATACCAGCAGTGACCAGTAGATTTTAATACCAGCAGTGACCAGTAGATGTTAATACCAGCAGTGGCCAGTAGGTGTTAATGCCAGCAGTGACCAGTAGATGTTAATACCAGCAGTGGCCAGTAGGTGTTAATGCCAGCAGTGACCAGTAGATGTTAATACCAACAGTAGATGCTAATACCAGCAGTGACCAGTAGATGTTAATACCAGCAGTGGCCAGTAGGTGTTAATACCAGCAGTGGCCAGTAGGTGTTAATACCAGCAGTGACCAGTAGATGTTAATACCAGCAGTGGCCAGTAGATGTTAATACCAACAGTGGCCAGTAGATGTTAATACCAGCAGTGACCAGTAGATGTTAATACCAACAGTGGCCAGTAGATGTTAATACCAGCAGTGGCCAGTAGATGGCGCTGCAGCTCCATGCTCAGTGTTCTCTGTGTGTTGCTGTCTGACTGACATGGTTTGGGGTTAATAAAAGGTGTTTCATGTTGGAAGCTGCAGTGTTCAACCCTAGTTAAAGAGACAGTCATGACTGATACATTTCCCCCGAAATGGTACGACAGTAAAAACATTATTATGAATATGATGATTATTATTATTATTATTAATATTATTATTATTATTATTATTGTAACCAGGGAGTAGCTAAAGGACTGTAGAATTTAGGAAGGGCTGGTTATCTAACTAACTCGGAGCTAAATCGGCAGTGTAGGAGGATACAGGCAGGGGGCGCCAGCAACCCTTTAGACTAGCAGTACTAGCATTAGCATTAGAATTAGCATTAGCATTAGCATAACAGACAACTAAACACACAGTAATGTAGCAAAGATGAACAAACACATTTATTTTAGACAAATGATATATACATCCCCGTATATACTCCCTCCCAGCCGGCCACACACACACTCAATCACTCACTCACACGCAGGGCCTGGCCTGGAAAAGGCTTAGAGTCCCGGACTGAAAGGAGCGCGTTGAGGCCTGGTTGGAGCTCGCATGTGCTTCGAGGAAGGCAGCAGACAAAGGGGGGGGGGTGACGTAGCAACTCGAAGGGAAAGGGGCTTCTTCGTAGTCCACGACGAGGTGTGAATGGCTCAGGTCCGGTGGTCCACGGTCGGTTGCAATCCACCTCGTGAAGGCGACGGCTCTGTCCAGCTTGGGTCTCGCTTGGTCCAACGTTAGCAGCCGGCGGCTGGCAAGGCTGGCTAACGGGGACACAGCTAAACTGGGCTAGCGCTGCCAACTCAACGAACTCCGAACTCCCGCGGTGCTGCGGGTAGCCCGTGATTCACTACTAACAGTCAATGCCAAAGGCAGGTCTCCTCCGACACTCCGAGTCTCCCGTTCTCCTTGGGGACTGTTGAGAGATGTTGAATTGCTGCTGTAAGGTTTGCCCTCTGTCACCGTTGTAAACTCAATAATCACTCTTCAGGTCTTCAGCTTCAGCACGGTGTGCGTTTTACTGACTCCGCCATCTTAGATCGACTTCTCGTTTTCTCTGCTTCTTCTCACTCTCGTTACTCTCATCACTCTCATCACTCTGACGCACAGACCACTTCCGTCTCTATATATACACCAACCGAACATACATCCGGTCACGTACGCCAATCATACATCCGGTCACGTACGCCACTCAAAACCACGCCCACTAAACTGGCGCTTACACAATACTAAACAAATCTAAGACAGAACTTATACAATTACAATAACAATACATACACCTTCATGAGAAACGTACATGAATAGTATGGAAAATAATAAAGGAAATAACAGGGGCTAAATAGGGCTGATTCGGGGAAACTAAACTGGCTCTAAATTGTGGGCCTTCATAACAGCCGCCCCATGAAACCCTCGGTTTCATTTAACTAGGGAAGGCACACTGGCTAGGCTGCTCTAGCAGCGTGAGGTAGGAGGTGATAGTGTCCTTCGTAATTTGAGGGAGCTCAATCAGGCGTGCCACAGGTCGGGTGTAAGTGCGACCACCAACGTCCACGATGGCCGTCCGCACCCTTCCATCCGGACCCGGCAGGACCTTGGTCACTCTGCCCGTCTGCCAGGCGGCGCGTGGAAGGGACTGGTCGATCACCAGTACCACGGCACCTTCGGACAAGTTGTCTCTCTCCCTCGTCCACTTCTGCCTGACTTGCAGGGTCGGCAGGTAGTGCAGTATGAACTGCCTCCAAAACTGGTCCGCGAGCACCTGGCTGTGCCTCCACCATCTTCTTCCGGTGAGCTCTGCAGGGTCGTAGACTACCTGAGGCAGTGCAGAGTCTCGCCGCCCCATCAGCAAGAAGTTGGGCGTAATGGGATCCAGATCTGCTACATCACTGGAGGTATAGCCTAGGGGCCGGGAGTTCAAGATGCCCTCAATCTCTGCTAGTACAGTCTCGAGCACCTCATCGGTAGGCACCTTCTGTCCGAGAATGGTACGTAGGACGTTCTTTACTGAGCGAATCTCCCGCTCCCAGGCTCCCCCGAAGTGTGGAGCATTTGGGGGGTTGAACTCAAACTTCACTTGCTGGGAGGCGAGTCTGTCACGGGCCTCCTCAGTCATCGCAGCGTAGCTCGCCCTCAGCTCGGCCTCACCACCGACGAAGTTGGTGCCTCTGTCCGACCGGAGGGTCTTAGGGGTCCCTCGCCTGGAGGTGAACCTCTTGAAGGACATGAGGAAGCTGTCGCTTGTGAGCTGGTGCAGAACTTCAAGGTGCATTGCTCTCGTCGTCAGGCACGTGTAGATGATGCCCCACCGCTTTTCGGAGGCTCGCCGGTTTCGGACTAGGAGTGGCCCGAAACAGTCGACCCCAGTAGAGTGGAACGGAGCCTGTCTCAGTCGCAGCCGGTCCTCGGGCAGATCGGACATCATGGGCTGCGGCGGCGTGGCTCGCCACCTCTGGCAGTCCGAGCAGGACCTTTGATATCTCCGTACCGCCTCCCGTCCATGGAGTATCCAGAATCTCCGTCGTACCTCCGCGAAGACACGCTCTCCACCCGCGTGCTGCACTTTGTCATCATGGTGCTTGATGACCAATCTGGTGACCGGATGCTTAGTGGGAAGCACGATGGGATGCTTCGTGTCTAGGTCTAGATCTTGAGCGCGGCGCAGTCTGCCACCCACGCGAATGAGAACACCGTCGAGCTCTGGAGCTAAGCCGCGGAGTCTACTGTCCGAGGGGATCGGCTTCCCTTTCTCGAGACACTCCCGCTCTCGGAAGAAGGCATCCTGTTGGGCACTCTGCAGCACCAGGAGCTCCGCCGCGGTGTAATCTTCGGCGCTGAGCGTAGTATCTAGGGGTAGACCGGCCTTGGAGCAGAACATCCTCTTCTGCAGCTCTTCGAGCGTCTCACACTCCTCTCCCGGAGTAGTCTCAGGGTCTACGACCTGGGTGACTCCGCAGAACAACGTCTTACGCAGCTCTTTGTCCTCTCTGTCTTCTGCTAACGCCGGCGTGGCTGGCCACTCTGACTCCCGCTCCTGTAGGAAGTCTGGTCCCGTGTGATACAGGTGGGGCTCAGCCAGATCCTGGAGAGTTGCCCCTCTCGTGATGACGTCAGCGGGGTTCCTCTTGGTGTCTACATAACGCCAGCAGTTCACCTCAGTCAACTCCAGAATCTCTGCGACTCGGGTGCCCACGAACACCTTATACCGACATGAGCTGGACTTCAACCACTGGAGGACGGTAGTTGAGTCTGACCACATGGTGACGCTCATCAGAGGTAGCTGGAGCTCGTCGAGCAGGAACCTTCCCAGTTGCGCGCCGTTCAGGGCAGCACACAGCTCCAGTCTTGGGATGGACTGTTGCTTTTTCGGCGCCACTCGGGAACGTGCCAGGACAAACGAGACGTGGACTTCACCTCCAAGCTCTGCCGCTCTGACGTATGCCACGGACCCGTACGCCATCTCCGAGGCGTCGCAGAATACATGTAGCGTGATAACACTCCTCTCTAGGTCCGTGGAGGGAGGGAAGTAGCTCCGCTGCAGCTTGATGTGCTGGAGAGTGGGAAGTTCCTGCTCCCAGGCCTTCCACTTCTCTTCTAGGTGACGAGGCAGAGGATCGTCCCATCCTCGTTCTTGGGCCCACAGCTCCCGGACAAGCACCTTGGCCATCGTCGTGAAGGGAGCGATATATCCCAGTGGGTCGTACTGGCTCGCTAAAGTGCTGTATATCGTTCTCATCGTGACGCGTTGGGGCTTGGCAGGCTTATTGCGATAGCGTAGAGTGTCGGTCTGGAACTGCCAGATAAGTCCGAGCGTCATCTCCTGAGCATCATCTGGTGAGTGAGAGACCCAAGCCTCGCTGCTAGTCGAGGTGGCCTCCTTCGGGAGGTCTCTGATGACTTGCGGGTCGTTGCTGGCCCACTGGCAGATCTCAAATCCACCCTCCGGGAGATGAGCACGCAGGTCCTGGACTAGCTGACGGGCTTCCGTGGCTGTCTTCGAACTGTGGAGGCAGTTGTCCACGTAAAAGCTCTTATGGACGGCGTCAAACACTCCAGGAGGTGCCGTCTCCTGCGCGGCGTGAGTCTGTAGCGCATAGGTAGCGCAACAGGGGCTGCAGGTTGTCCCGAAGGGTAGCACCTCCCACTGGTAGATAGAGGGGTCGGGGTCGCTCGGGTCCTCTCTCCAGAGAAACCTCATGAGTGGCTTGTCTTCCTCCAACATCCTGACCTGGTGAAACATTCGCTTAATGTCACCACTGACTGCGATCGGCTGCTGACGGAATCGCACCAGAACTCCCAAGAGGGCTGGGGTCAAGGTTGGACCAGGGAGAAGATAGTGGTTGAGGTTGAGCTTCCCCACCTGGTAGCTACAGTTGAAGACCACTCGGTTCTTCCCGTTGTGGTGAACATTGTGGTGCGGGAGGTACCAAGACTCGGCACTCTGGTTCGCCTCGGCTGGCTCAAGCTTCTTCACCAGACCGGACTCCGTCAGTTTCTTCATCTCCGCTCTGTAAGAAGCAGCAAGGACCTCGTCCTTCCTCATACGCTTCTCAGTGCTGGTCAGACACTGTAGGACGGTTCGAGGGGATACTCGAAACTCTGGCATGGGTTCTCTTCGGAGTAGTGGTGTGACGTATCTCTTCACGCCCTGGACTTCGATACGCACTGTCTTTGCTTTAAGGAGGTCTATGGCGTAGACGTCCTCCTTTGACCGTACGTAGAGCTTCTCATTCTTGTAGGGCGCAACGTCTAGCGTCCACAGCTTCTGGACGTTGTCTAGTAGCGCCGCATTCATGGAGTCCACACTGGTGTGAAGGCAGTTGATGGTCTGCACTTCTTCGGTGCGGACATGGAGGGATGACGTAGCTCTCCCGTCTCTATCTCTCCACTCGGTAGCGCCTTGGAGGGCCCACCCAAGCGCAGTCTTAACAGCCATCGGGCAGCCTCGCGGTCCTCTCAGCGGAGGACGGAGCGACACGATCAGTGCAGCGTTGTCCGAGCCGATGAGAAGGGTTGGCTCCGCTCCTTCTATCGGATGTAGGTCTACTCGCCGTAGGTGGGAATATCTTGCGCGTAATCTCTCCAGGGGGTAGTCGTAGCGGGAGAGCGCTAGCTGGTCTGCGGTGAAGACATTCTGAAGCCGATATCTATCCGACGGCCGCCCCGCCGGGGAGATAGAGAAGTTGATTCTCGCCCCGGTGACCTCTTTAAGGTCGCGACGTATCGTGCGCAGAGTCAGCTTCTCCTCAGTCCCGTGGAGCCCCAACTGGCGCACTGCCTCCTGGAGGAGGATGGTCCGTTCCGACCCGTCGTCTAGAACGGCGTACGTGTCGTACACAGCGTTGTTGTGGTGCAGTCGGACCTTCACCACCTTCAGTAGGACCTTGGAGCCGCTGCTCTGGGTTGGGTCTAGATAGTAGACAGGTGTTTCCTCTTCCGGTGCGCTACCGGACCTAGGGCTTCTGGTGCCCTCCGTGGACCTGGCGAGGGAGACCTCGTGTAGGATGTTGAGGTGGACCTCCTCACAGCGGTTGCACTTTCTCCTCAAGGTGCAGTTCTTAGCCAGATGGTCGCGCCCACAGTTCCAGCACCTCTTGTTCTCCTCGAGCCACCTCTGCTTGGCCTCGGTACTCAGGTTGTTGAAGTCACTGCACTCATTGAACCAGTGCTCGCTGGTGCAGTACGGACATGGCGGTGGACCTCTCCGTCCCTTTTGAGGGGGTTGAGAGGAATCCTTTCCCTCAGGTCGGGCTTTCCTCTCTCTCCGAGGCTCTTCCTCCGTGTGCAGCACTCCTACTGGGCGTCCTCTGTTCGAGCTCGGCCTGTCCCAGCGGTCTCCCTTCTCCCTCTCCTTCTTCGGCTCAGCGTAACCCATGGCGTCTACGTTGGTGTCATGCACTTCCTCCAGTAGGAACTCCGCGAAGGCAGCCATGCTCAGACCCAACTTCCCGGGGTTACGAACGCGCTGCTGTCGCCGGAACCTCTCCTGCCGGAAGCGTGGGATCTTGCGGAGCAGCCGCTCTACGTTGGAGGTGCTGTTGATCTCGCTGGCGCCAGCTGGGCCCTGCGTCTTCAGCATTCCAACCAAGGTGTGCACGCGGAGCGCGAAGTCATCCAGCGCCCGTTCATCCTTGATGGGGGCCTGCTGTTCGAGGGCTTGCAGTTCAGCAAGGGCGTGGTTCCAGGGACGACCGTAGCGGGCATCCAAGTCGGCGAGCGCTCTGGTGTAAGGTGTCGGTGCGGAGGCATGGGCCAGAACCATGTTGTGGGCTCTGGGGTTCCTCACATGCTGAAGGAGAATCGCATATTTGTAGGACTCTGAGCAGGAGTCGTCCAAGAGCGTGTCTAGGCAGATGCGTAGTTCCACATACTGGCTCCTGTCCTCGTCCTTGAAGAAGGGGAACTTGGGTCCCTCCACCTGGGGAAACATCCTGTAGTGGATGATCGGGGCTGGAGTGACGGTCTGGGTGTCCGGCCTGCATGCATTTTGGTTCCCTGGAGGACCTAGGGGTGTGCTACGCTCTTGGTGAATGGCTCCCCTCCCGGGCAGCGACGCTGGCTCCCTCTGGGCCGCGTAGCGGTCGGGTCCCTGGTCCTCTTCCTTCCAGGTGGTCAGCTGGGCCTGTAGTTGGACAGTCATGGCGGGGGTCATGGAGCCATCGGCGGGGGGTTCAGGAGATGGCACTCGAGAGGGCCGTGCGGATGATGCTCTGGAGCTACGGGCCGACGGAGCTCTGCTGATGCACACGTCGCGCATGGTCTGCATCACTTCCGCCATCGTCTCCGCGTGCAGTTGCTCTCTCTCCATCTGGAGGCGCTCGCGCTCGAACTGGATGCGTTCCCTCTCTAACGCCTCCTGACGCTGTCTCTCCGCCGCACGTTCCGCTCCGTTCATCTGCCTCTCCGCCGCGCGTTCCGCCCCCTCCATCTGGAGGCGTTCACGTTCTAGCGCCTCCTGGCGCTGCCTCTCCGCCGCGCGTTCCGCCCCCTCCATCTGGAGGCGTTCACGCTCGAACTGGAGGCGTTCCCGCTCTAACGCCATCTCGGCCTGTTGGCGCATACATTCTGACAGCGCGGCACTACTCCCTCTGGAGTGCATGCTATCCGCCCCAGAGGCAGAACTGCCCACGGAAACCCTGGACCGGGTGGAAGCCACTGAACGGCAGGAGCTAGGTCTCGAGCGCGCCGTACTGGGAGGCAGATCGTTAAGGCTGAGGCCCTCCCTCTTCCGCCCGCAGGCGCTGTCGGACCGGGCCTCTCCTTCCTGCTCTTCCGTTTCTACGGCAAAACCCTGCTGTTCTGCCATCTCATCCTCAGGCTGGTGCTCTTTGATGGCTGTCTCGGTGCTAGCCACCCGCGCGCCGGCGGACACCTCGGCCTCTCCGACCACTGTATCCCGTGGAGTGCGCTCCTCACTACCACTCAGTGAGCTTTCGAGCTCAAGCTCATACTCCTGTAACCTCGGAGGCAACCGCGGGACTCTCTGTGGTCGTGGCTCTGGCTCAGGGGGCGGAGAAGGGGGGGTAACTGTCTTGTCTGGTTGGCTGCGCTCAGCCATGCTATCACTACACAACCTATCCGGCTCGAAGGACCAATTGTAACCAGGGAGTAGCTAAAGGACTGTAGAATTTAGGAAGGGCTGGTTATCTAACTAACTCGGAGCTAAATCGGCAGTGTAGGAGGATACAGGCAGGGGGCGCCAGCAACCCTTTAGACTAGCAGTACTAGCATTAGCATTAGAATTAGCATTAGCATTAGCATAACAGACAACTAAACACACAGTAATGTAGCAAAGATGAACAAACACATTTATTTTAGACAAATGATATATACATCCCCGTATATACTCCCTCCCAGCCGGCCACACACACACTCAATCACTCACTCACACGCAGGGCCTGGCCTGGAAAAGGCTTAGAGTCCCGGACTGAAAGGAGCGCGTTGAGGCCTGGTTGGAGCTCGCATGTGCTTCGAGGAAGGCAGCAGACAAAGGGGGGGGGGGTGACGTAGCAACTCGAAGGGAAAGGGGCTTCTTCGTAGTCCACGACGAGGTGTGAATGGCTCAGGTCCGGTGGTCCACGGTCGGTTGCAATCCACCTCGTGAAGGCGACGGCTCTGTCCAGCTTGGGTCTCGCTTGGTCCAACGTTAGCAGCCGGCGGCTGGCAAGGCTGGCTAACGGGGACACAGCTAAACTGGGCTAGCGCTGCCAACTCAACGAACTCCGAACTCCCGCGGTGCTGCGGGTAGCCCGTGATTCACTACTAACAGTCAATGCCAAAGGCAGGTCTCCTCCGACACTCCGAGTCTCCCGTTCTCCTTGGGGACTGTTGAGAGATGTTGAATTGCTGCTGTAAGGTTTGCCCTCTGTCACCGTTGTAAACTCAATAATCACTCTTCAGGTCTTCAGCTTCAGCACGGTGTGCGTTTTACTGACTCCGCCATCTTAGATCGACTTCTCGTTTTCTCTGCTTCTTCTCACTCTCGTTACTCTCATCACTCTCATCACTCTGACGCACAGACCACTTCCGTCTCTATATATACACCAACCGAACATACATCCGGTCACGTACGCCAATCATACATCCGGTCACGTACGCCACTCAAAACCACGCCCACTAAACTGGCGCTTACACAATACTAAACAAATCTAAGACAGAACTTATACAATTACAATAACAATACATACACCTCCATGAGAAACGTACATGAATAGTATGGAAAATAATAAAGGAAATAACAGGGGCTAAATAGGGCTGATTCGGGGAAACTAAACTGGCTCTAAATTGTGGGCCTTCATAACAATTATTATTATAGAGATACCACAGAGCTAAAGGGTCTCTTAAGTGTGAAGATTCACCGTCAGTGACCAAATATGATGGTAAACCTCCTTTGTAAGAGTTCATACATACATGGTATTATATCTCTGCATTCTCTCATTCATGTTTCTTCTAGTGACCCACACCTTTCAGAACTTCTACACTGCGTCCTCTGGAGTTCCAAACCTCCCAGAGTTTGTGGCTGTGGCGATGGTGGATGGTGTTCAGATTGAACACTATGACAGCATCACCAAGAGAAAGGTGCCCAAACTGGACTGGATGAACAACGTGACTAAAGATGAGCCACAGTACTGGGAGACGAACACTCAGCGTTTGATGGGCCACCAGCAGGAGAACAAAGCAAACCTTGGTATTGCAAAGCAGCGTTTCAACCAGAGTGGAGGTGAGAGCAACACCTTCTTTACTGTTACATTCCTCCTGATGGTTTTAACCATAGTTGATATTTCCGTGTTGTTCTCTTGGATCTGGGGAAGTTCTGACATGATCCGTCTCACATTGAGAAGCATCAACATGATCCTACACACACACACAGACACGCACACAGGCACACACACGCACACACACAGGCACGCGCACGCACACACACACACAAGCACGCGCACACACTCTCTCTCTTACACAAAGGCACGCACGCACACACATACGCAGTCACGCACACACACACACACACTCTCTCTCTGACTGAACTCCACCCTCTCTCTCCCCCCCCATCATCTCCCTCTCTCTCTCTCCCCCCCCCCCCTCTCTCTCTCTCTCCCACTCTCTCTCTCAGATGTACATATTAACCAGATGATGGATGGTTGTAGTTGGGATGAGGAGACTGGAGTCACAGAGGGGTTTCTTCAGTTTGGTTATGATGGAGAGGACTTCCTGTCCTTTGACCTGCGGACGTCTACATGGATCGCTCCAGTGTCACAGGCCGTCATCACCAAACACAAGTGGGACAGAGATCTAGCTACTAATGAGTACAACAAACACTTCCTCACCCAGACCTGCGTTGAGTATCTGAAGAAGTACCTGCAGTACGGGGAGAGCACTCTGAAGAGGACAGGTACACACACACTGACACATTTCTTACTCATATTGCTCTCTCTCTCTCCCTCTCTCTATCTTTCTCTCTCCCACTGCCTCCCCCCCTCTCTCCCTCTCACTCTCTCTACCCTTCTCTCTCTCCCCCTCCTCTTCCCCCCTCCCCTCTCTCTCCTCCTTCCTCTCACTCCATCATCCCCCGCTCTCTCACCCCACCCTATCCCTCCCCCACAAACTGCTGCCCCAAGCTCCCTCCCCCTCCCTCTTCCTTACCCTCCCTCTCTCTCCCCCTCCTTTCTCTCTACCTCCCTCCCTCCCCCTTCATACCCACCTCCCCCCCTCCTCCATTTGAAGACATCTCACATTTGTGTGATTAGTCAAGTTCAGTTGGGTTCATCCCCACAATTTAACTTTTATTTATGCTCCTTTCTATCACTCCCTCTCTCTTCCCATCTCTCTACCCCTGCTGTTCTCTCTTCCCCTCCCTCTTACTCCCTCCCTCTCTTCCTCTCCCCCTCCCCCCCCCCCCCCCCCCCCAGTCCCTCCCTCAGTGTCTCTGTTCCAGAAGACCCCCTCCTCTCCAGTCACCTGCCACGCTACAGGTTTCTACCCCAATGCAGTGATGGTGTTCTGGTCGAGAGATGGAAATCAGCTGTTTGAGGATGTGGAGTACGGAGAGCTTCTCCCCAACCACGACGGAACCTTCCAGATGAGGACTCGCCTCCTTGTGAAGCCTGAGGACTGGGAGAAGAACCAGTATGACTGTGTGGTTCAGCTCTCTGGGATGGAGGTCGACATCGTCATCAGACTGGAGCGCTCCGTGATAAAGACCAACAGAGGTAAGGAGATACAACGTGATCATTCTCAGTGACTCAGAGTACAGCAGAGCACCATGGACTCCCTCACTAAACGTCCTCATGTTCTCCATCTCTCAGCGGACCTGGTCAGCGTACCCCTCTCTGACAACATGTTCACTCTTCACATTCACAAAGTCCCTTCAGGAACTCTTACTGAGTGACAGAGAAAGTGGCTTGGTTGAGAGGAAACCAAACTGTGACCCAGAGTTCCAGTCTGACTGCTCTGTGTTGGTTACAGGTGCCACTGACCCCCCCGCCTCCCTGGGCCTCATCATTGGAGCTGTGGTCGGACTCCTCCTCCTGGCTGCCATCATCACCACTGTGTTCTTCATCATGAAGAAGAAGAAGAGCAAGAAAGGTGAGAAACGCCTCCTCTTCATCATATCATCAGTGGAGGTGTTGTTGTCAGTATGTTAGCAGTGATGAAGTCGTCTGTATTGATGTGTGTTAGTGGAGTTGGTAGATGGAGATGTTTCACCAGGAATAGTGTTGTGATGTGAAGTCAGGGCTGGAGAAGTAGCGCCTCTAAGGAATCTAAAGAGAACACAGGCGTGTTATCAGGTTTGCACACAGGTTGAAGAGGCATGGCTAGGTTTCAAAACCAAATTCCTAAATATTATTGACAGTATAGCCCCCATGAGAACCACCAGGGTTAAAACCCGATCGGAACCATGGATGAATTCGGACATTCTAAATGCTATGAAAGTCAGAGACCTAAAATGCTCTGAAGTTCAAAAATGCAAATCAAAATTAGTGAAACACTTAAACGAAGATCACAAAACCCACTTTGAGAAAATTAAAAAACAATGCAACAAACTATGCAATCAGGTAATTACCATGACCAAATCTGCTAAGAAAGAAAACCTCGATAACAAAATCGAAGAAAACTTAAACAAACCACGTGACCTTTGGAAGCTACTTAATAGCCAACTAGGTTGCAGTCAAAAACTCAAAACCAGGTCTACAAACATCAGCATAAAATCTGGTGATTCTCTCCTTACAGACAAGCTGGATGTGGCTAAGTGCTTAAACACTTTCTTTACAACCATAGCCACTAAATTAGTTAACAATCTACCACCCCACTCAGGGCGTTATGGTGTAGAGCACATCCGTGCGTTCTACAATAAACTGGGTGTACGCAATGATGATTTTAAACTCTCCATGGTGTCAAACGATGAGGTGTTTAAAAAGCTAGGCGCTCTACACTCAGAAAAGGCCACGGGCCATGACAATATTCCAGCCAGATTTCTAAAAGACTCAGCTGCCTCCATTACCCCAATCATCACCCACATAATAAACCTCTCCATCAAACAGGGACACGTCCCCCTTGACTTTAAAATAGCAAGGGTAACCCCACTGTATAAAAAAGGAAGCAAATTAGACCCAGGCAACTACCGACCTGTTTCTATTCTCAATTCCATCTCTAAACTTATGGAAAAAATAGTTTATGAACAGGTCGATAGGTACCTTACCGAAAAAAAGCTGATGTATGAATTTCAATCAGGATTCAGAACATCCCATTCCACTGACACATGCCTTCTCTATTTGAACGACCACATCAACCATGAGGTGGACTCGGGCAAGTACTGCGGCATGGTCATGCTGGACCTCCAGAAGGCCTTCGACACAGTAGATCACCACATATTGTTAGATAAACTGAAAGCAATTGGGTTCGATAGAACATCGGTGAGCTGGATGCAATCCTACTTAGAGGGGAGGGAACAGGTGGTTAGTGTGAACGGAACACTGTCCCCCCCCCTCCCAGTGACCTGCGGCGTTCCACAAGGAAGCATATTGGGACCTTTACTGTTCCTAATATATGTGAATGACATGTCATCAGCATGTAATTGCAATTTGTTCCTGTTCGCGGATGACTCGGCTCTGCTGGTCTCTGACAGGGACATATTGCAGGTGGAAAAAGCGCTAAGCACTGAACTGAGTAGAATCTGCATCTGGCTAGCTGACAATAAACTATCAATACACCTAGGTAAAACTGAAACCATCCTATACGGATCCCCATCTAAACTCAGAAAGGCTGAACATTTTAAAATAAAAGTGGGTAACATTAATATCACAAGAAAAGAGGATATTACATACCTGGGCTCCATCTTAGAGGCAAATCTTTCCGGAGATAAAATGGCAGCAAAAGTAATCAAAAAAGTGAACCATAAAACTAGATTCTTGTACAGGATATCCTCACTTGTCAGTAAAAACACACTGAGGACCCTATCAGGAGCTCTCATTCAATGTCACTTCGACTATGCCGTAACATCATGGTACTATAGAACCACAAAGGCCCATAAAACAAGACTCCAGACAGCCCAAAATAAACTGGTTAGGCTTCTGCTAGGCCTCAACCCTAGGACACATCTAACCGCTGCTCATTTTTTGAGCCTTGATTGGCTACGAGTAGTTGACAGAGTGCAGCAGCTTGCACTGGGCCTAGTCTTCAAGATACGCTACACCACAAAGACACCCAAGTACCTGTCAACATACTTCCAAAAAGTGAACAACGTCCACACTTACAACACCAGAGGAAGCTCCACGAACCACGTTCAACCGCGTTGCACCACAAACAAGGGTTTAAACTCGTTTGCAAACAATGCAGTAAAGATGTGGAACGCCCTTCCTATAATCTTAAAGGAGTGCAAAACACTGCCCACCTTCAAAACCACTCTCAAAAAACATTTACAGGAGGCTGCAATCCGTAACTGGACCCTCTAAAACAAAAATCTGATTAAAAGACCTGAACTACCCACTGTACATACTTTGTGTTTTGTCCCCCGCCCCCACCTGTGGTGTATGTCCCCACCTGTCCTACCCGCTGTACATACCTCATGTTTTGTTGTATTGTTCTTCCCATGATGGATGTACGTTTATCTTGTAGATAGTAATAGTTATTTGTCTGTATTATCATGTAGATAGTACTAGTTCTTTTCTTATGTCTGTCTTACATGTAACGATGAATTGAAAATCAAGGACCCCAATTGAAATAAGCCAGTGGCTTTCTTGGGTTTTTATCCTCTTAGTTTGACCTTGTATGTAATATGTACTTTCATGTACCTACTTCTGCAAACATTCTAATAAAGCTTTCAATCAATCAATCAATCCTGTCAGGAACACAAAATACACTAGAAATACAGGATGTGACATATGTAGTTAGCAACGTCTCTTACATGTTGGTTAGTTAGTAAAGTGTCATACATGTTGGTTAATTAGTAAAGTGTCATACATGTTGGTTAGTTAGTAATAGTAATATTCTATTAAACCAAACTATAAGAGTCAGTAATATCTTCATGTACAACTCTGTGTTTCAGGCTTCTCCCAAGCTAGCAGTAAGTATTCTACACCTTCGTGTTGCATTTACAAATGTACACTGAACTGAATGACAAATTAATCATGTGTGGCTGTTCACCATGTATCTTTTACTAGAAACTGTAAAAACTGAAATATTTACTTACATTTAATTTAATATTGTATCTATTTAGTTGTTGTTGTTGTTGTTGTTGTTGTTGTTGTGTTTTATACTGTGTGAATGTTAATCTGCTATGGTGCGTCTTGGCCAGGGCTGCCTTATAAAAGAGATTCATATCTCAAAGTGACCTGGATAAATAAAGCATGAATGAAAACATGCAAATGTTGTTGACGTATAACATGGGACTGTTTCCATGTCAGAATGTAGTTCTGTATTCCTGGTTAGTTGAACTGGCCTTGTCTTGTTTCCTCGTAGCTTCTGACGACAGTTCCAACAACTCTGCACCCAAAGCATGAGGTTTCTCTGCACTGATGAAACAGGTGAGATCCTAGTTGTGGAAACAGACTTCATCCATGCATACGACACTAGTCCTCTGTTGACATGAGTCAGTGATTTAGGGCCGACATGTTAGGCAGTTCTAGAATAGGTGGGTCTCTCAAGTCTGGTCTCTTTGACCTCCAGAGGAACACGTAGGTCTAGGGGATGGTGAGTTGGACTGGTGATCAGAAGGTCATGAGTTCAAATCCCACTTGGGAACACCACCACTAGTGTCCTTGAGTAAGACCTGGGAACACCACCACTAGTGTGCCCTTGAGTAAGACCTGGGAACACAACCACTAGTGTGCCCTTGAGTAAGACCTGGGAACACCACCACTAGTGTGTCCTTGAGTAAGACCTAGGAACACCACCACTAGTGTGTCCTTGAGTAAGGCTCTTAGCCCTAAATCCCTAAATTACTCCAGGGAGACTGTCCCTGTAATCTCTAATTGTAAATCTCTTTGGATAAAAGCGTCTGCTATATGGTAAAAATTAGAACAAATTAAAATACCTCACTTACATCACTGAACTCAGAATTGACTGTGTGTGTGTGTGTGTGTGTGTGTGTGTGTGTCCTCACAGGAGAGCAGCAGAGACCGGAGGAGGATATGAAGTCATCTCATCTGACAGATGAAGTCAGATCAACGTGCACCTCGACACAAACACATGATTCTCTAAAACAGCCTAACCCTAACCCTGTCTCTGATGAACTCTTATTGTTGCTGCACCTGATCAGCGGATGGCAAAGATATACAGTAACAAAAATCACATTTTCATATTTGTAGGTTTTCATCATAATTCACATCCATGTGTTTTGTTGTGGTTCATCGTTGATGATAAACATCCACACTGCAGTCATTAGACGCTTTCCTCCAAAGCCACTTACAATCAGGACATTTGTCTCAGTCAGTGAATCAACTGTCCATCAGTCATCACCAGTCAACCTTCCATAAGAACAAGTGTCATCAGCAGTCACACTTCTAGACAACTCATCCAAAACCTCATACATTTTCTGGGGGCTATGAGATACTTCCTTCATATGAATCAATATCTGAAATCATTAAAGTTTGTGTTTGAGATTATCTGCGCTCTGCTTTATAGAAATCCTGGTGGAAAGGGTTATTCTAGTGGGTTTGTGTGATTCTATTGTTTCTGTATCAGTAGGGAGAGAAACTGTTCTTGGGAACTAAATTGTGTGTAAATCTGGTTTATTTGGATGAATAAAATGGGGATTGAAAACAAACTAAATGTGTTAGGACTATCTGTTATGTAAGTGTGTCTGTGTGTAGCAAATTTGAGGTTAACCCTTGCACCCTTAATTACCACTTGCTTATCATTGTTACTTAATTAACATCAGAATTTAGTCAAATAGTAATTAATACATTTTATGCAGTGGTGTAGTACATTTTTTTCTAGTGGGTAGGCCTATACTGTGATTTTTCCCTCCCAGCCTCATATCGTTCATTTCGGAACGCCATAAAAATAAATCTGCGCTCCCCGTCTAACGTTATATATATATAACATTACATGTTATAACGCTGATCTGTCCATGATAGTGCTGCATTTTGACATATTTCATGTCGCATCTCCCCCAGTTGATGGTATATGACGCTATAGTCAGTCCCAATCAGTGGCGGACTCAGGCTGTTTGAAGGGCAGGGGGGCGAAAAGAAAAAAAAGGCACCTACTGCACAACATGGGACCCCATCAGTGCACATGGTCAAATTTAGACCATTGTAAGGGCAGCCAATAGGGCACATCCTCTAATTTTCGCCACTCAAAAGGGCACTTTAGCCACTCAAAAGGGCATTTTTGCCACTCAAAAGGGCACTTAAGAGAGACTTTTTTCAACCATGGGGGCACCAGGAGGGGCGGTGACCCCCCCCCCCATGAGTCCGCCAGTGGTCACAATGGTCCAAAAGTCAAGTGCTTCCTAACACAGACGGGGTGAAGTTTATGAATTAAAGTGTGAAAAGTTCTGTCACAAAACGCCGTTACGTATCCTCGCACATTTCTAAGTGGGTATATGGAAATCCTTGGCCTTTCCTAGTGGGTATACGGCGTAGTCCTACACCACTGCTTTTATGCCACATAACCCGTGTGTAGACCTGTGTCTGGTTGTTAAATGTCTTGGTCTGTGTGAATACAGTAATATAACAGCGGACAACAAGTCAAAGGGTTGTTGAACAAAAATGTCTATCCTCGGATTGCGCTCCAACATTATTCTCTGACGCTGACGTTCTCTGTCCTGCCGCTAGGGGGCGGAAATGCTCCTAAACCCAGTAGATCTCCGCCTGACTTCTGGGAAACAGAAACTTACCAGAGGCAGAGACCATGGGGGGTGTGGTGTCCTGTGTGTGTGTGTGTGTGTGTGTGTGTGTGTGTGTGTGTGTGTGTGTGTGTGTGTGTGTGTGTGCGTGCATGCGTGTGTGTGTGTGTGTGTGTGTGTGTGTGTGTGTGTGCGTGTGTGTGTGTGTGTGTGTAGGGTTTCAACATGACAGTGATCCTGTGGCTTGATGCTGTTTGGGACGCTGCTCTGTCTCTTACTGGAACAGATACAGCAGGACAGAGCAACACACACACACACACACACACACACACACACACACACACACACACTGACCCACACACACATTTGCACATACTTGACCCTGAAACTAATATGTTGTGTGTTGTCATGGTTTTTCAAAGTGATAAAACACACACACCCTCCTCCTTGCAGTGTGTGTTGGTGGTGGAGGTTATACGCCCACCCTAACCCTCGCCCCGCAGATCAACTTACCTTCAACATGACTGATGATGACCCAGTAACAGTGAAAGCCACTCAGCCCAGCAGAGCAGCCAAGCTGTTTGACTCTGTCTGTTTCCCTGACCTGGCTGCCTAATAGTGAGCTTAGTGATGGTATGGCTGCCTAATAGTGAGCTTAGTGATGCCCTGTTGTCAATCCATTACAAATACACTTTTTGAAGTGTATTTGATTTGTAAATGTAGGCTTACTAAAACATAAGTCATATGTTGAGCAGACATGTTGTCTAAATGATGTTATTAATGATCAGTATTGTGCGCCAGGCCAACTGGCCAAGTACTTTCGATTTCGAGTGACAACCTCAGATCCGTCCTGCCTGGTTTTTAATGACGTAGCAGCCTTTATTTAATTTCTATTGGTTCATCAAATCCTGTGTTTTCTCATCAGGTGTTACTGCGCATGCGCCCGTCCCGTTTCGAGCGTCACATCGCCACATTTCCTCAACGTCTCAACCAAGCAGGCTGGGACAGACGCACTTCTCTGTCACTACTGGAGGTTATTAAGTCACTTTTCTGTCACTACTGGAGGATATCTTCATAACAAGTCCAGATGAGGGGTGTTCCGGGTGTTCTGGGTGTTCTGGGTTTGCTGCTCTGCGTTCACACCGCATCTGCAGGTCAGTGAGCTCCAACACATTTAATACATGGAAATGCTCAGGGGTGCACATAACTTTTTGGGGCCAGTGCTCAGAGGAGCACCTAGGGATGCTGCTTGGTGCTCCCCGAGCTCGCGAGTCACGACCCGTCCCACAGGATGGATAAAAAAGGGATACATGGATAACTTATATTAGCAAAACGACATTTATTCAAAAATAAAGATGAACGAACAAATGATTGTGTGCAAAACAAAAGAAACAAATGAAAAATCAAATGACTGCTCTTTAAGCATGAAAGTCTGTCAGACTCCTTTAAACACAATGAAATCAACTGACATCTCTTTAAGCACTAACTGAATGTCTGTTCTTTAAATACAATGAAATCAACTGATATCTCTTTAAGCACTAACTGAATGTCTGTTCTTTAAACACACTGAAATAAACGGACATCTCTTTAAGCACTGCTCTGTTCTGTAAACACTGAAATCAACTTTCAACAAAAAGTTACAGCCTAAGCATTTACTTATGCTACAAGCTTAATCATCATCATCACTGCTCTCTTGACTGTTGTTAATACTGTCCTCAATTTCAACCATGGTAGAGGATGTTGTAGGCTATCACTTTAAATAGCTCATTATTTTGATTGTGCAACAAAGTCTTTTTTTTTTCTCTTCTAATAGAATTCCCAACCATATTCCCTGGGTCAGGGGTCGAGGTGCGATAATGAAGCTGTAAAACAAACGTCTGAACGTTTGAAAGCTTCAGAGAAAAGAAACGTGAAGTGCCTTGGTGTTGTTTTTCCTTTTAGCGACGAGTCGTTCGGGACTGAATTTTCACGTGTCGGCGTGATAACCATGCGACGCGCGATACGCGGAATGAAAGTACAAGTTACGATACTTTCCGAATGTTTTCGTGAGGGGAGTCGCCGTGGTCGTCGTCGGTGGGTACATTGTGGTCATGAAAGGATATGGTATTGGTATTAACGGGCAGTCAGCAGTTAGCAGTAGGAGTTTTGAGGAAGTCAATTCCTCTCCCAGCGCTTCCAGCTGTTGGTGCGCAAGAGCGCGTTCATGCCGCTGATCCTCCGCGCAGCATGCATTTTGGCGACGCATGCGCACTGGCGCACCAGTTATGTGCACCCCTGGAAATGCTGCTGTTTTACACTTGTTCTGCCTCTTCACTTCAGACTAAAGCACTTCACATTATTCACTCCATAAAACTTGGCTGGATGATGTTTGCTGTATCAAACCATGGGCCTGTTTGGCCTTCCTTCAGTTATTTACACAATGAAATTCAGTCAAATTAAAATATAAATAATGAGTCAGATGTAATGAAAACGATCCGTGTTTGTGTCACATCCATTTGGTTTGATCCCCTCAGTGTTTGAGAGGTTTAGACAAATATAATATAATAATAATAACTTTGATTTCTATAGCGCTTTCCCTGCAAACGTTGCAGCTCAAAGTGCTTTAATCGTTATATAATCATCATTTAATTATTTAGTCATTTAAAGGCAATATGTAATTATACTACAATAATGTACTTTCCCGGAAAGAAATTCAGGACTGTTGTTTTACAGGTGGTTGGAGGTTTAATGAAGCTGATCAAACTATCTAAGACAGTGTTTCTCTAGTCAGACTCCCTTTAAAAGTATCAACATCTTTATTATATCATGGAAACATACGTTTACATTGTCAAAGAAGTGTGAAGATAAAAAACGAACTAAAAGGATGTAATGTACGACTAGAATAAAGAAATGGTTAAACAGAGCTGTGTATGAATATAGTATACAGGTAAATAAAGATAACTTTAAATATGAATAGAAAAACGTGGACGTTGCTGCTGTGTTCCACTTTGTATTGGGAAATGAGTGCGTAGAAAGTATTGATATAGTAAATTAAAATAGTTCATATTTTTTTTAATTCATAGCCTTTTGTATAGTTGTTGCAATAATAATGTTTGGTTGTTGTATATTACAATAATAATGTTTGGTTGTTGTATATTACAATAATAATGTTTGGTTGTTGTATATTAGAATAATAATGTTTGGTTGTCACACCTGGTCTGGGAACAGCAGATGTGGAGGACCTGATGTTCCTCTGTGGCTCAGTGGCTAGGCATAAATATGATCACACTCACTTATTCTATACCACTACCATCACATCACATATAGCAGAAATGCTTATCTATAGTTGTATATATATATATATATGTGTGTGTGTGTGTGTGTGTGTGTGTGTGTGTGTGTGTGTGTGTGTGTGTGTGTGTGTGTGTGTATATATGTACATAGCTGTTTTGTATCTGACTGATGGAAAATAACTAGGGATGCACCGAAATGAAAATTCTTGGCCGAGGCCGAAGCCGAATTTAAGGAAACACTTGGCCGAATACCGAATACCGAATACCGAATGTGTATCGGCAGTTTTTAATTGTATCATTGCATAAACTAAATACATTTAGCTTTTTATTCATGCTTCTCAAAGAAAGAAATTGAGATTGAAAAAATTTAACTTTTATTGAACATTCCAGCAGACATCAGTCTATACCAACAAAGCACAATAAATAAAATAAATCAGTCAAATTAAATGTTTTTGTTTTCCCTGAATAGCTGCTGAAAGAAAATCTTTGTAGGCCTACAACAAAAAAGTGCATTGGGATAAAAGTGCTTTGAGCCTACTTTTTACTAGGCTACTTCTTTTCGTAAAAGACCATATTTAACATTTTAACAAAATGTTTTAAACTTTTTTCATTTGAACAAAACATTAGAAAACAAACAAACAACATTATGCCTATACTTGACTGACTGCTCAAATTAAATCTGTCTGGGCGCTTGTGACTTTAAAAAGTAATGGCGATTAGCGATGTTTAGCTTAGCCAGTTGAACAGAAGTAACTTCACTTTTAACATCACTTCCCGGGGTCGTAGAGGGCTGGTTGACGGCTTAAAATGACCGTGATGACCTAAGGACCTTATCCAGCATAGTCTTGTGTTTCTACCCCGGGCATAGCCGGTGTTATTCACGGACAAACAACTCGTTATACGTTCGATTTGGGCTCTTCGTCTCATTCGCCGAGCAGCATGGGATGCTTACACTGTTTGATTGCGTCATCAAAACACGCCCACTATTCGGTTGTAAACATTCGGTGTTTTCACACATTCGGCCGAATACCGAATGTGCTTTATTTTGCGATATTCGGCCGAATACATTCGGTGGCCGAATGTTCGGTGCATCCCTAAAAATAACCCTACCTGTGTCTGGACAGAAGTCTGTTAGGGTTAGCATTAGGTCAGGGTTAGGGCTAAGTTAAGGTTAGGGTTAAGGTCAGGGTTAGTGTGAAGTTAAGGTTAGGGTTAAGGTCAGGGTTAGTGTTAAGTTAAGGTTAGGGTTAAGGTTAGGGTTAGTGTTAAGTTAAGGTCAGGGTTAGGGCTAAGTTAAGGTTAGGGTTAAGGTCAGGGTTAGTGTGAAGTTAAGGTTAGGGTTAAGGTCAGGGTTAGTGTAGTAAAGTTAGAGTTAAGGTCAGGGTTAGTGTTAAATTAAGGTCAGGGTTAGGAGATTAGAATAGTCACATGATTTCTTTTAACAGCAACAGGGATGTGTAATACAACCTTCCACCTGTAGAGGGCGCTCTGACCACAGCGATGCACCATGGCTCTGTGTGTGTGTGTGTGTGTGTGTGTGTGTGTGTGTGTGTGTGTGTGTGTGTGTGTGTGTGTGTGTGTGTGTGTGGTTGTGTGTGTGTGTGTGTGTGTGTGTGTGTGTTGCTTCTCACCAGGGGACTTTCCAGTCCTTGATTCATGGCCTGATAACTGCACTGGTGGTAATCCCTCCATACACACATACCAACACACTCTGACAGGAGGTTTATTAATGTTGTGTTTATTAACGTGTTGGTTGTTTATATGATCTAAGGTGTGTTGAGAAATGCACTTTAGGACTAAATAAACATGAAACTTGAAGCTAACATGTTAGCTCCCATGGTTGGTCGTGTAGATAAATGTAATCTAGTCAAATATAATGTTATATAATAAGTTTATTCACCATATCCGCAGCATACAGCCGTAGACGTGTAATGGAATGCTTTGGGCAGCTAGCTCCTCAACAACGCCACAAAGTACTCAGATAATAAAAACAACAACATAGGAAGCAGTAGTAGTGAGAGATGAAGTCAAGCTGTATTCAGAGTTTTTCATTATGAAAACAAAGAATATGACTCCATGTCACACATCCCACAGCAACACAGATCTGACCAATCAGGTGTGAGCGCTGTGTCTGTGTGTCGGCCTTGTCAGGAGGACGGGGAGGTGAAGACACAAAATGGCCGTCTGGGTTTTTAGTGACGAGTTCTGCGCTTACACGACCATAACAACATGTTGTCTCCTCCACGCCCTAGTGTGTGTGTGTGTGTGTGTGTGTGTGTGTGTGTGTGTGTGTGTGCGTGCGTGCGTGCGGTACTTTCCAGGAAATGCTTTGTCACACTGTGTGGTTTTATGAGTGTTTTGGTTGTGATGCTATAAAAGTGTTTCTTATCAAGAGGAGAAGCACCTCCTTCAGCGTGATGTCAAACATCATCAGAGTGATTCCAGTCTGACAACTACAGGGAACTCTGTGTTTGCTGCCACGCCCCCTGGACACACCTCCACCTCCACTGGGTTAGGGTCAGGGTCAAGGTTAGTGTTAGGGTCAAGGTTAGTGTTGGGGTTAGGGTCAGGGTCAAGGTCAGTGTCAGGGTCAGGGTCAGGGTCAAGGTTAGTGTTAGGGTTAGGGTCAGGGTCAAGGTTAGTGTTAGGGTCAAGGTTAGTGTTAGGGTTAGGGTCAGGGTCAAGGTTAGTGTTAGGGTTAGGGTCAAGGTTAGTGTTAGGGTTAGGGTCAGGGTTAGGGTCAGGGTCAGGGTCAAGGTTAGTGTTAGGGTTAGGGTCAGGGTCAAGGTTAGTGTTAGGGTCAAGGTTAGTGTTAGGGTTAGGGTCAGGGTCAAGGTTAGTGTTAGGGTTAGGGCTAAGGTTAAGTTCAGGGTCAGGGTTAGGGTCAGGCCTACACACCTGTAACTAGTTGAATGTTGGATAGTTCAGTAGATAACTAGTTGAATGTTGGATAGTTCAGTAGATAACTAGTTGAATGTTGTAGATAACTAGATCTAGATCACTAGTCCAATGGCATCGATAGTCACAGGAAAGTTGCTGGGAGAAATGACACATTTCTCTCCTCTCCGTCTCTGGTTTGTTGCGTTTGTGAAGTAGCAGCGTAGTTCTCCAGGTGTGTTGGAGAGCAGCAGGACATCAGCTGAGCTCAGCAGAGGAGCACAGACGTGGTTTTACTTCAGCCTGTCTGAACCTGAACCTGTTAGGCTTCATGATGATGATGATGATGTCAAGATGAAGGATTTACTCTGCACGTGAATCACCTGATAGTCAGAAACGCATCTCACTAGTCTGGCCTTGCCGTGGTGCCGAGCCCCTCAATGCCCCAGTAATGACACTGGTATTAATACCAACAGTGGCCAGTAGAATGAATTAATGAATTAATGGTCTTTATTGTCATTGATATAGTACAGGTACCAAACAACGAAATTTGGGAGGGGGGGCTCCCCTGGTGCTAGGAAGAAAAAAAAACTAAAAACAAGAAGGGAAAAGAGCTGGTTTACATAAATAAAGGCTATGTACACTATCCACTATACTATACTATACAAATAAAACACTGTGCTGTACTCTATGCTATGCTATACCTATTCTAACATGTCCTATCTCTGAACCTTATGTACCCGAGGGTTGTCATATTGCACATAGTGTTATTGCACATTCATTTAAAGTGTCGCAGTTTGCAGGTTTGAAATGTTCAGTGTTGCACTTGATTTCAATCTAGTAGCTGCCATCAAATTGTCTAGAATCTAGATTGTCCAGGGCCTAGAACATGCTGTTGATGTTGAACAAGATGTTAATACCAGCAGTGGCCAGTAGATGTTAATACCAGCAGTGGCCAGTAGATGTTAATACCAACAGTGGCCAGTAGATGTTAATACCAGCAGTGGCCAGTAGATGTTAATACCAGCAGTGGCCAGTAGATGGCGCTGCAGCTCCATGCTCAGTATTCTCTGTGTGTTGCTGTCTGACTGACATGGTTTGGGGTTTATAAAAGGGCTTCATTAAGGTGTTTCATGTTGGAAGCGGCAGTGTTCAACCCTAGTTAAAGAGACAGTCATGACTGATACATTTCCCCCGAAATGCTACGACAGTAAAAACATTATTATGAATATGATTATTATTATTATTATTATTATTATAGAGATACCACAGAGTTAAAGGGTCTCTTAAGTGTGAAGATTCACCGTCAGTGACCAAATATGATGGTAAACCTCCTTTGTAAGAGTTCATACATACATGGTATTATATCTCTGCATTCTCTCATTCATGTTTCTTCTAGTGACCCACACCTCTCAGAACCTCTACACTGCATCCTCTGGAGTTCCAAACCTCCCAGAGTTTGTGGCTGTGGCGATGGTGAATGGTGTTCAGATTGAACACTATGACAGCATCACCAGGAGATACGTGCCCAAACTGGACTGGATGAACAACGTGACTAAAGATGACCCACAGTACTGGGAGACACAGACTCAGATTGCCATGGGCGCCCAGCAGGTCAACAAAGCAAACCTTGGTATTGCAAAGCAGCGTTTCAACCAGAGTGGAGGTGAGAGCAACACCTTCTTTACTGTTACATTCCTCCTGATGGTTTTAACCATAGTTGATATTTCCGTGTTGTTCTCTTGGATCTGGGGAAGTTCTGACATGATCCGTCTCACATTGAGAAGCATCAACATGATCCTACACACACACACACAGGCACACGCACACAGGCACACACACGCACACACACAGGCACGCGCACGCACACACACACACAAGCACGCGCACACACTCTCTCTCTTACACAAAGGCACGCACGCACACACACACGCACACACACACACACACTCTCTCTCTGATTAATGAACTCTGTGTCTGAGTGAAGGTGTGACATCACTGTGTTTTATTACTGCTGATAAACCATGATAGAGAACCCTGTCTGACTGAACTCCACCCTCTCTCTCTCCCCCCCATCATCTCCCTCTCTCTCTCCCCCCCCCCCTCCTCTCTCTCTCTCTCCCACTCTCTCTCTCTCAGATGTACATATTGTCCAGATGATGGATGGTTGTAGTTGGGATGAGGAGACTGGAGTCACAGAGGGGTTTCGTCAGTATGGTTATGATGGAGAGGACTTCCTGTCCTTTGACCTGCGGACGTCTACATGGATCGCTCCAGTGTCACAGGCCGTCATCACCAAACACAGGTTGGACAGAGATCTAGCTACTAATGAGTACTACAAACACTTCTACACCCAGACCTGCGTTGAGTATCTGAAGAAGTGCCTGCAGTACGGGGAGAGCACTCTGAAGAGGACAGGTACACACACACTGACACATTTCTTACTCATATTGCTCTCTCTCTCTCCCTCTCTCTATCTTTCTCTCTCCCACTGCCTCCCCCCCTCTCTCCCTCTCACTCTCTCTACCCTTCTCTCTCTCCCCCTCCTCTTTCCCCCCCCCCTCTCTCTCCTCCTTCCTCTCACTCCATCATCCCCCGCTCTCTCACCCCACCCTATCCCTCCCCCACAAACTGCTGCCCCAAGCTCCCTCTTCCTTACCCTCCCTCTCTCTCCCCCTCCTTTCTCTCTACCTCCCTCCCTCCCCCTTCATACCCACCTCCCCCCCTCCTCCATTTGAAGACATCTCACATTTGTGTGATTAGTCAAGTTCAGTTGGGTTCATCCCCACAATTTAACTTTTATTTATGCTCCTTTCTATCACTCCCTCTCTCTTCCCATCTCTCTACCCCTGCTGTTCTCTCTTCCCCTCCCTCTTACTCCCTCCCTCTCTTCCTCTCCCCCTTCCCCCCCCCCCCCCCCCCCCCAGTCCCTCCCTCAGTGTCTCTGTTCCAGAAGACCCCCTCCTCTCCAGTCACCTGCCACGCTACAGGTTTCTACCCCAGTGCAGTGATGGTGTTCTGGGCGAGAGATGGAAATCAGCTGTTTGAGGATGTGGAGTACGGAGAGCTTCTCCCCAACCACGACGGAACCTTCCAGATGAGGACTCGCCTCCTTGTGAAGCCTGAGGACTGGGAGAAGAACCAGTATGACTGTGTGGTTCAGCTCTCTGGGATGGAGGTCGACATCGTCATCAGACTGGAGCGCTCCGTGATAAAGACCAACAGAGGTAAGAAGATACAACGTGATCATTCTCAGTGACTCAGAGTACAGCAGAGCACCATGGATTGGACTCCCTCACTAAACGTCCTCATGTTCTCCATCTCTCAGCGGACCTGGTCAGCGTACCCCTCTCTGACAACATGTTCACTCTTCACATTCACAAAGTCCCTTCAGGAACTCTTACTGAGTGACAGAGAAAGTGGCTTGGTTGAGAGGAAACCAAACTGTGACCCAGTTCAGTGTTTCCTCCAGGATTTTTCACATTAGTGGCGGGGTGGTCAGTTTTCTTTTTTTATGCGCGTGCACACGCATAAAACGTGCACTGGCGCTCAAAAGAAAGACGTAATTTCACCAAAAACTAGAGGGTGGCAACATTTGTTTTTTTTAAATAGCGGTTAAGTCATAGGTTAAGCCGAGCAGGTGATTTTATATAGAAGGTGATCAAATACCAAGATATCCTACAGCTGCAGCGGAACATGCGGAACGCGCATGACACACACACACACACACACAGAAAGATCATCAGCTCATCGAATATGAAGTACACAAGAGTAGAGTACACATGGAACCGGGAACGCGCATACAGCACTGAACAACATCCGTAGAATATAAACTTGTGACAGACAGTCACATACATACACACACACACACACACACACACACACACACACACATACAATGAAAGATCATCAGCTCATCAATACAAAGTAGGCCTACATGAGAGTACACGCACAAAACCGGCTAACGTTACTCACTAACTGTTTACACAAGTAAAATCACAGTGTGACAGTCAGATGGAGCATTCGGTAAACAACCAACAGCAAGGTAATGCTATCAGTTGAGTTAAAGAAAACCAACTCTTACCTTTGATGACACGACATGAGCCCTGTTTACCCGTACCTCCGCCATTCGGTTCGTGGTGATTTTAGAGGCAATAGATTATTTTTGCCCCGCACATATTGCTATGAATAGTTCGAAGCTAGCGTTAGGTGCGAGGCTGCTCGGTTAACCCATTAGCGGGAACATTATTTGTTTCACAAAATAGCCTGATTTAGTTGACCATGAACATCAGAGACATACATTACGAATGTTCATTTAAAATACTCGTTTACTGAGAACATGAACCAGAAAACAGCAGTAAATGCAATAACCCACAGTCGTCGCTGATGATGTTGCATTTTCGATTAGGATACGTATACGGGATTAAAGGGACCGGTGACGGGCGAAGAGAGAGGGAGAGGAGAGGGATTTCCTGAAATCCAAATGTCCCCCGAAATTCGGACCAATCACAACTTTTTGCCGTCGCCTCGCGCCGCGTGCCTGTTGAGAGCGATTCAGTCTCGATTGCAGTGCGAACACAAACGACGAGGTTAATTGCAACATTGTAACATATTGTAAATTACTACACCCTAAATCGTAACGAAATGTAGGTCTGAAAGCGGCCTAAATCTAGCTTCAATCTGCTTTTCTTCTGTTCTCCGGTCATAATACCTCGCTGCCTTTCTCGTTGCGCAGCCTGAATCAAAGTGGACTGAATCAATTAGTGGCGGAGAAAATGTATTTGTGGCGGCCCGCCACGAATCAATGCATATCGAGGAAACACTGCAGTTCCAGTCTGACTGCTCTGTGTTGGTTACAGGTGCCACTGACCCCCCCGCCTCCCTGGGCCTCATCATTGGAGCTGTGGTCGGACTCCTCCTCCTGGCTGCCATCATCACCACTGTGTTCTTCATCATGAAGAAGAAGAAGAGCAAGAAAGGTGAGAAACGCCTCCTCTTCATCATATCATCAGTGGAGGTGTTGTTGTCAGTATGTTAGCAGTGATGAAGTCGTCTGTACTGATGTGTGTTAGTGGAGTTGGTAGATGGAGATGTTTCACCAGGAATAGTGTTGTGATGTGAAGTCAGGGCTGGAGAAGTAGCGCCTCTAAGGAATCTAAAGAGAACACAGGCGTGTTATCAGGTTTGATCCTGTCAGGAACACCAAATACACTAGAAATACAGGATGTGACATAGGTAGTTAGCAACGTCTCTTACATGTTGGTTAGTTAGTAAAGTGTCATACATGTTGGTTAGTTAGTAAAGTGTCATACATGTTGGTTAGTTGTAATATTCTATTAAACCAAACTATAAGAGTCTGTAATATCTTCATGTACAACTCTGTGTTTCAGGCTTCTCCCAAGCTAGCAGTAAGTATTCTACACCTTCGTGTTGCATTTACAAATGTACACTGAACTGAATGACAATCATGTGTGGCTGTTCACCATGTATCTTTTACTAGAAACTGTAAACACTGAACTATTTACTTACATTTAATTTAATATTGTATCTATTTAGTTGTTGTTGTTGTTGTTGTTGTGTTTTATACTGTGTGAATGTTAATCTGCTATGGTGCGTCTTGGCCAGGGCTGCCTTATAAAAGAGATTCATATCTCAAAGTGACCTGGATAAATAAAGCATGAATGAAAACATGCAAATGTTGTTGACGTATAACATGGGACTGTTTCCATGTCAGAATGTAGTTCTGTATTCCTGGTTAGTTGAACTGGCCTTGTCTTGTTTCCTCGTAGCTTCTGACGACAGTTCCAACAACTCTGCACCCAAAGCATGAGGTTTCTCTGCACTGATGAAACAGGTGAGATCCTAGTTGTGGAAACAGACTTCATCCATGCATACGACACTAGTCCTCTGTTGACATGAGTCAGTGATTTAGGGCCGACATGTTAGGCAGTTCTAGAATAGGTGGGTCTCTCAAGTCTGGTCTCTTTGACCTCCAGAGGAACACGTAGGTCTAGGGGATGGTGAGTTGGACTGGTGATCAGAAGGTCATGAGTTCAAATCCCACTTGGGAACACCACCACTAGTGTCCTTGAGTAAGACCTGGGAACACCACCACTAGTGTGCCCTTGAGTAAGACCTGGGAACACCACCACTAGTGTGTCCTTGAGTAAGACCTAGAAACACCACCACTAGTGTGTCCTTGAGTAAGACCTGGGAACACCACCACTAGTGTGTCCTTGAGTAAGGCTCTTAGCCCTAAGTCCCTAAATTACTCCAGGGAGACTGTCCCTGTAATCTCTAATTGTTAATCTCTTTGGATAAAAGCGTCTGCTATATGGTAAAAATTAGAACAAATTAAAATACCTCACTTACATCACTGAACTCAGAATTGACTGTGTGTGTGTGTGTGTGTGTGTGTGTGTGTGTGTGTCCTCACAGGAGAGCAGCAGAGACTGGAGGAGGATATGAAGTCATCTCATCTGACAGATGAAGTCAGATCAACGTGCACCTCGACACAAACACATGATTCTCTAAAACAGCCTAACCCTGTATCTGATTAACTCTTATTGTTGCTGCACCTGATCAGCGGATGGCAAAGATATACAGTAACAAAAATCACATTTTCATATTTGTAGGTTTTCCAGGATTTCATCATAATTCACATCCATGTGTTTTGTTGTGGTTCATCGTTGATGATAAACATTCACACTGCAGTCATTAGACGCTTTCCTCCAAAGCCACTTACAGTCAGGACATTTGTCTCAGTCAGTGAATCAACTGTCCATCAGTCATCACCAGTCAAACCTTCCATAAGAACAAGTGTCATCAGCAGTCACACTTCTAGACAACTCATCCAAACTCTCATACATTTTCTGGGGGCTATGAGATACTTCCTTCCTATGAATCAATATCTGAAATCATTAAAGTTTGTGTTTGAGTTTATCTGCGCTCTGCTTTATAGAAATCCTGAGGGAGAGGGTTATTCTAGTGGGTTTGTGTGATTCTATTGTTTCTGTATCAGTAGGGAGAGAAACTGTTCTTGGGAACTAAATTGTGTGTAAATCTGGTTTATTTGGATGAATAAAATGGGGATTGAAAACAAACTTAATGTGTTAGGACTATCTGTTATGTAAGTGTGTCTGTGTGTAGCAAATTTGAGGTTAACCCTTGCACCCTTAATTACCACTTGCTTATCATTGTTACTTAATTAACATCAGAATTTAGTCAAATAGTAATTAATACCTTTTATGCAGTGGTGTAGTACATTTTTTCCTAGTGGGTGGGCCTATACTGTGATTTTTCCCTCCCAGCCTCATATCGTTCATTTCGGAACGCCATAAAAATAAATCTGCGCTCCCTGTCTAACGTTATATATATATAACATGTTATAAGGCTGATCTGTGCATGATAGTGCTGCATTTTGACATATTTCATGTCGCATCTCCCCCATGTTGATGGTATATGACGCTATAGTCAGTCCCAATCAGTGGCGGACTCAGGCTGTTTGAAGGGCAGGGGCGAAAAGAAAAAAAAGGCACCTACTGCACAACATGGGACCCCATCAGTGCACATGGTCAAGTTTAGACCATTGTAAGGGCAGCCAATAGGGCACATCCTCTAATTTTCGCCACTCAAAAGGGCATTTTTGCCACTCAAAAGGGCACTTAAGAGAGACTTTTTTCAACCATGGGGGCACCAGGAGGGGCGGTCGCCCCCCCTGCCCCTCCTGAGTCCGCCAGTGGTCCCAATGGTCCAAA
>NC_137682.1:4145629-4160629 GCF_963989245.1 Nansenia antarctica | reverse complement strand
GATAACTGCACTTGTTGTGGTAATCCCTCCATACACACACATACCAACACACTCTGACAGGAGGTTTATTAATGTTGTGTTTATTAACGTGTTGGTTGTTTATATGATGTAAGGTGTGTTGAGAAATGCACTTTAGGACTAAATAAACATGAAACTTGAAGCTAACATGTTAGCTCCCATGGTTGGTCGTGTAGATAAATGTAATCTAGTCAAATATAATGTTATATAATAAGTTTATTCATCATATCTGCAGCATACAGCCGTAGACGTGTAATGGAATGCTTTGGGCAGCTAGCTCCTCAACAACGCCACAAAGTACTCAGATAATAAAAACAACAACATAGGAAGCAGTAGTAGTAAGAGATGGAGTCAAGCTGTATTCAGAGTTTTTCATTATGAAAACAAAGAATATGACTCCATGTCACACATCCCACAGCAACACAGATCTGACCAATCAGGTGTGAGCGCTGTGTCTGTGTGTCGGCCTTGTCAGGAGGACGGGGAGGTGAAGACACAAAATGGCCGTCTGGGTTTTTAGTGACGAGTGCTGCGCTTACACGACCTTAACAACATGTTGTCTCCTCCACGCCCTAGTGTGTGTGTGTGTGTGTGTGTGTGTGTGTGTGTGTGTTTGTGTGTGTGTGTGAGTGCGTGCGTGCGGTACTTTCCAGGAAATGCTTTGTCACACTGTGTGGTTTTATGAGTGTTTTGGTTGTGATGCTATAAAAGCGTTTCTTATCAAGAGGAGAAGCACCTCCTTCAGCGTGATGTCAAACATCATCAGAGTGATTCCAGTCTGACAACTACAGGGAACTCTGTGTTTGCTGCCACGCCCCCTGGACACACCTCCACCTCCACTGGGTTAGGTCAGTGTCAGGGTCAAGGTTAGTGTTAGTGTTAGGGTCAGGGTCAAGGTTAGTGTCAGGGTCAAGGTTAGTGTTAGGGTTAGGGTCAGGGTCAAGGTTAGTGTTAGGGTTAGGGCTAAGGTTAAGTTCAGGGTCAGGGTTAGGGTCAGGCCTACACACCTGTAACTAGTTGAATGTTGGATAGTTCAGCAGATAACTAGTTGAATGTTGGATAGTTCAGTAGATAACTAGTTGAATGTTGGATAGTTCAGTAGATAACTAGTTGAATGTTGGGTAGTTCAGTAGATACCGTAACTAGTTGAATGTTGGATAGTTCAGTAGATAATTAGTTGAATGTTGTAGATAACTAGTTGAATGTTGTAGATAACTAGATCTAGATCACTAGTCCAATGGCATCGATAGTCACAGGAAAGTTGCTGGGAGAAATGACACATTTCTCTCCTCTCCGTCTCTGGTCTGCTGCGTTTGTGAAGTAGCAGCGTAGTTCTCCAGGTGTGTTGGAGAGCAGCAGGACATCAGCCGAGCTCAGCAGAGGAGCAGAGACGTTGTTTTACTTCAGCCTGTCTGAACCTGAACCTGTTAGGCTTCATGATGATGATGATGATGTCAAGATGAAGGATTTACTCTGCACGTGAATCACCTGATAGTCAGAAACGCATCTCACTAGTCTGGCCTTGCCGTGGTGCCGAGCCCCTCAATGCCCCAGTAATGACACTGGTGTTAATACCAACAGTGGCCAGTAGAATGAATGAATGAATGAATGGTCTTTATTGTCATTGATATAGTACAGGTACCAAACAACGAAATTTGGGAGGGGGGGCTCCCCTGGTGCTAGGAAGAAAAAAAAACTAAAAACAAGAAGGGAAAAGAGCTGGTTTACATAAATAAAGGTTATGTACACTATCCACTATACTATACTATACAAATAAAACACTGTGCTGTACTCTATGCTATGCTATACCTATTCTAACATTTCCTATCTCTGAACCTTATGTACCCGAGGGTTGTCATATTGCACATAGTGTTATTGCACATTCATTTAAAGTGTCACAGTTTGCAGGTTTGAAATGTTCACAGTTGTGTTTCAGTGTTGCACTTGATTTCAATCTAGTAGCTGCCATCAAATTGTCTAGAATCTAGATTGTCCAGGGCCTAGAACATGCTGTTGATGTTGAACAAGATGTTAATACCAGCAGTGGCCAGTAGATGTTAATACCAGCAGTGGCCAGTAGATGTTAATACCAGCAGTGGCCAGTAGATGTTAATACCAGCAGTGACCAGTAGATGTTAATACCAGCAGTGGCCAGTAGGTGTTAATACCAGCAGTGGCCAGTAGATGGCGCTGCAGCTCCATGCTCAGTATTCTCTGTGTGTTGCTGTCTGACTGACATGGTTTGGGGTTTATAAAAGGGCTTCATCATTAAGGTGTTTCATGTTGGAAGCTGCAGTGTTCAACCCTAGTTAAAGAGACAGTCATGACTGATACATTTCCCCCGAAATTCTACGACAGTAAAAACATTATTATGAATATGATTATTATTATTATTATTATTATTATTATTATTATAGAGATACCACAGAGCTAAAGGGTCTTGTTGTGTATTCTTATTGGTTATGAATCAAACAACAGCTATTGAGTTTAAGATGATTTAATCCGAGTTACAAACAGATTTATACATACACGTGTTGATCCTGTGGCCTGGTGACAAAAAGAGGCCGCTTTCTCCCTTCCTGGCTGGTTTTCCCAGTCCCCTAGATCCCTGCCCCCTTATGCAAATACAGTCACAGGTCATAGCCTATCACCTTATCTAGATGGTCATGAGGGCCGTCCCCTGTGATGTCACTGTGATGTCACCCTTCCGGGTGCCCGCTGGTGCAAACATGAAGGCTACAGAATAGCATGACCCCCTATCATACTATCTATGCATGTGTGTGGAAATATACGACACATCCCCCCTCGGACCACCCAGAGGGTGTTCCGAAACTAAACGACCACAAAACAAAAACAAAAACACAAAACCCCACAAACCATCCCCAAAAAAAATAAAAAAAAAAAAATAAAAATTAAAAAATAAACAACAACAAACAGAAAAACTACACCAACACACAACACAAGAAGCACAATAACACAGACCAACCCAGGACCAGTATTAGGAACCAAAGATATTATAAACAAAAAATAGAAAACAACCAATAATAAAAAGAATTTTGAAAATAACAATCACAATTAAACTAAACACAGTTCATCATGCACAAATCAATACAGAAACTTCCAACGACCGATGTTTTCTTTGTCCTTGAAGCGTCAGGGTCAGAGGTTACTAGCACTTGTACCCAGTTGGAGAACAGCCTTTACCGCTGTCTCAGATTGATAACACTTTCATAGTCAGGAGCTTCCATTTTCGTTGCGCTAGGAACAGAACCTCTTTCCTATCTTTGCATAACCACCACATCACTTCTCAACTGACATCAATCACATACGATATAGAAATAAACAAACAATACACAAATAATAACATTCAGTTATCATAACACATAATTCCCCAACAGTAAGCACAGGACAAAGGGAATGCATTAATGCATAGATCTTCACCTCAGGTGAGGACTAGTCTTCTGAAAAGTTCATTAACGTGGACTGAGTGACTGATTTTCCAAAAACAGTCAATGAGGCCCTGCCTCCTAAGAAAGTCAAAAATCATGTCTGCTATAATAGGTGCTCCTATCTTAGCAAAATAAGTTTCCCATGCCCCTAAGACCGTTTCCAGCCATGCTATCATCTGCTGTCCATTCCCGTCGTTCCCTTTGATCTGCTGCTTCACTACCCTATTCATAGTCTTTAATCTTTTCCTAACTGGTCGTCGTCCGTCAGTGTCATTGAGGTTTAGGCAGCCGCCTGGTCCCCTCCCACGCTGATCAAGGTCTGGGGAGTCGCCCTCAGCATCATCTGAAGCATGGTGCAGGCACTCGCCAGCATCCCCAGTAGCACAGGTGTCCAGGCTTTGGACACTCCCAGGCTGGACCTCCAGACTGTCAACACTCTCTGCTTCGTTGGTTTCTGGTTCATTGGCATCTGGACAGCTTTCCACTGTCCCCTCGGTTTCAGGCACTGCCGGTAATGTCACTGGCTGTAACACTGGCATTGCCACTGGCTCAGGCAACACCACAGCATCTCGTCGTAGCTCCTCCTTCTCAGGTTCTCTGGGGACCTCGGCACCTGTTGGCACAACATCCTGCCTACTCTGTACATCCACCCCCCTGTCCACCACCCGTGGCCCTATTGGGGTAGGGATATGCCCAGACACCACTGGGGTACCCACTCTGATGTTGTTTCTCCAACAGACCCCACATTGACCTAAAGCATGGTCAATCTGTTCCATCAAATATGGACTCCAAAACCCATATTCCTTGGTGATCTTGCGTCTTACCTCCCCCCTAGCCACATGTGCTAATCCATGAGCTTCCCGTATTAACATGCCTAATAAATCTGAGGGTGCTACAACCAACCCCTCATGATTCCTCCATAGACCTGTGTCATCCTGACTTGCCCCCCTTGCTAGCCAAACGTTCTTGTCTAACATAGTTTCTCTACTCTGTAACATCAATAAATCCTCAAGTGTGACCATGCCCTGTAATTGCTTTTCATGTGTGACCAGAAGACCTTTACCTGCCTTGTCTGCTCCTGTAATGGCTTTGGCTGCATCCTCTGCAGCCCTGTTACCTTGTGTGACATGTGATGAGTCAGACCTGTGTGTGGCACACTTCACTATGGCTAATTCCTTTGGCTTCATCATGGCTTGTAACAGCTTCATGATCTGTGCGTGGTGCTGTATAGGCGTACCATCAGTTCTCTTAAAACCCCGCCCCCTCCATACAGCTCCATTAAAATGACAAACATTATGTACATAGGCAGAGTCGGTGTACACTGTCACTCTCCGTCCGGTTCCCAAGTTGCATGCTTCCGTGAGGGCAATCAATTCAGCCAACTGAGCTGAGCATGGCTGAGGAACTGCCTCAGCCTGTTCTACAATAAACTTTGAATTCTGTGCTTTAACTAAGGAATACCCAGCGCACAAAGTTTCTCCTACCCCGTAACAAGACCCATCAACCCAATATTCTATATCAGCTCCCTTTAAAGGCAAAGCTTGTAGGTCTGTTCTATGCTTTATCACTCTGGCTGTCGATGGAATCTGAACACCGGATGGCACCGTCACCTGACAGCCGTCAGGTGTGCATTTTACTGTACAGTTCAATTGGCATTGAGCATCTTTCCCTAGCAGCCCTGTTGGCGTGTGTTCTGACACAAGTGTTGACAGAGTTGCTCTCTGTCCCTTGTACTCTAAGTCTACAAGCTCAGTTGTAGGAATCAGCTGTTTAATTCCCTCAAATCCGATTGTCTTGACATATTCTCCAGACATAGGAAGGTGCGTGGCGTCTTCAGGCTTCTTTGTCACCACCAGCTGGCACCTCCCACTCGGATCTTCCGGGCACCCCTATAGGCCAGCTGCTGGGCCTCCGTAAGGGTTCATCACTCCTGGAGCAGGTGTAGTAGGAGGCCAATATCCTCCTCCTTGGCTCCCCCCTGCGCCCCCCTGGGGCCTGTAGCAGCAGGTACAGGCTAGATGTCCATTCTGGTCACATTGGCAACATGGTTCTAGCATCTCCTTCCCTGCTGCTGTCCATCCCCCTGGTGGTGGTCCTTGGCCAGGCTGTGTGTACATCTGGTATGGAACCGCTTGCACCCCTGGTGGCCCTTGTGGGTATGGATACCCCCCTTGTGGCCCCTGTGGGTAGGACTGGTAAGTAGCAGGATACCCCCCTTGTGGCCCCTGTGAGTAGGACTGGTAAGTAGCAGTCTGCACTCCAGGTGGCTGTTGCTGTGGGGCTAAAGCCTGCACTCCCTCTATGTTCCTCTCGCTTTCAGTCAATTGCAAATGAGTCAATATTCTGAGGGATTCTTCGTCTCGTGCCTTCTGTATCTGAATGTTCTTTCGATATAACTCAACTTGATGAGCTACGTGGTCTATATAAACAGCTTTGTTCATGTGTCGTAGCCCCACCACTTCTGCTAGCTTATCCTTAACTGGGGTAGGAAGCCCTTCTTGTATTTTTTCCCTGATTATGGATTTTTCTAAGGGGTTATCTTCAGCGTCTTTCCCTGTCACACTTCTCCATTGAGAGTGCACACGGGCAACATAACCCCTGGGATTCTCATCCCCCCCCAGTGGCTTCACAATGATATTGTCTGGGTGAATGTGAGTAGGGTAGATCTCCCTGATTGCTTTCCACAGTTTGCCTCTGTTTGCTGCGAAGAGCTCTGGATCATAAACTGATGTATTGATATATCTATGAAGTCCTGCCTTCATCAATATTTCCTGCATTGTATCCAATCCTGCAATAAAAGCTAAGAGTCTTTTCAGGTCTCCCATTGCGGCCTGCGTTCCTGTCAGTATCACGTCGACCTCTCGCGTCCACGAATGTCCTCCCTCTTGAAGAACGGGGAGCTTCTCCATCACTTCAGACAGATCTGTATGATGCCACGGATGATATTCCATCTTGTTACCCCGAATCAGCACTGGACAGTTCTTTAATGTATTTGATGACATTCGGTGACAATCTTCCTCTCTTTCCGCTTTCTCCGGGCGTCTTCTCCCACCTTTCCTTTCGGCTGTGGCTATCATCTTCCTGACCTGCGCGTTGTAGCCTCCATCTGCATTGTCGTCATCACTTGAGTCTTCACTGCCATCTTCGCTGTCATCTTCCTCGTCACTCCTGTCGTCCCCTTTTCCCCTTGGCTCCTTCTTCTTCTTCTTCTGGGAATGGTCCTTCATTGCCTTAGCATATGGAGGGGGACTGGAGACTGGACACATGTTTGTGAATGGAATGTTCAATTTCTGTTCCAGTGTTCTGGCCAATTCATTTTTCTTTTCTGGATTCATGTGAGCTGTTTTCTCATTCCAAGCTGATGCTACTTTCTGCCCCTCTACCTTAAAGAGGTCTAAGATGTCTAATTCTAACTTGCGTTTCTCTGACCTATCTTTCCCTTTCTGATTTGCCTTGTGTACATTGATAAGTATCTCCAATGTTGCAATTAATTGTAAATTAAGGCTGCCCTCTTTCGGCCACGGCTGTTCAATGTATGCCCAACGGCTATTCCATTTCGTTGACATTTTGCTAATTTCCCTAACAAGAGGATTCATTTTTTCCACTATAGCCATAGGGGATAAAGTTGCCAATATTCCACTATCCTCACTAATATCTTTTAACACCTTCGTTGAATTTGCTCCCATTTTAAGCTGATTGATTTATACTGCTCAATATGCTGAAAATATTCTATAAGGTGTACTTTTCTTACAACCCACCTTCCTATTGTCTTGTTTGCTAAACAAATGCTAGTCCAATATAACTGTATTAACCATCCCCACAAAACCCTGCAACTCAAAATAACAGATTTGCCTCTTGTGTATGTCAGTGCAGTATTAACTTAAATCTAATATCTGTGTAAGTACTTTATACTTAAATGTGTTTCCTAATTGTTTATGAATATGTGTCACTTAATTACTCATTCAATACTAATTACAGTTCTGGTCAACACAATTATTAAATCACAAAGGTTGGTCAACACCTAAGTATTCACCGATTTACAAAAACCCTTTTACTGCTTAATTATCAATACAAACTATTCTGCTATTCCTAATCAAATACTGTGAAAACGAACTTAACTTGAAATAAAAAGATGTAAAACACGAATATTAATTACAACCTGTAAAGAAATCGACTTGTTATTTGGAAAAGAATGAATGATTAATTATTAATTACAATCTGTAAAGAAATCGACTTGTTATTGGGAAAGAATGAATGATTAATTAGACTTAGTCATTGTACAATCGTACACTTCATTGATGTAAACCTGTGAAGTCATTCAGCTATTATCGAAAAAAGAAATGATTATTATTAGATTATCACAAAACAATTGATCAAAGTTCTGTGAAACAGAAAATGAAATGATCTGAATAATTAATTCAATCAATTAGTAATTAATTAAATTAATTAAAGTAATATATAACGATCATTTACGAACATCATCAATGAAGGAGGGTTGTATTTCATCTTTCTACAGAGAGCCAATGTTTTAAAAATGTCTTGTCGTATTTTGTCCAGCAGGCGGCGCCAAGCAACCGACTTGCGTATCGATTGCGCATGCGCCAGCGCCTCCGTGTAAAATGGAGTAGGGGAAGGAGGGGCTAGTCTTTGTCCTTCTGGGGGAAAAACCGCTCCTGTGAAAAGATTTGTCTCACAACATCCACGACACAACAATTTCACGATTATCTTTCAATCCAGTTAAACTATTATTTCCCAAATTAAATCTCATTCAAATATTCAATGCATTCACGTTTTCCACTTTTCATAAAGAGGGGTCAATGAATGCTTTTCATGTTCTCTTCATAGAGATATCTAGGCCTGTGTGTCCGCGTGTCTGCGCGCGTGCCCGAGCGTGCGTGTTATCGCTCCGTTTACAACAATGGACAATGCAAATGGCGCCTACGCTCCGCTAAAAGTACACTGCAAATGGCGTCCTTTCACACAGACAAAGAGACTCATAAGAGTCTCACTGCTACAATACAAAATAGACTACAGTCCATTTACACTTTAACACAATTCTACACACACACTCACGATATTCCGTAATACCGTCCAAACAATATCTATTAGTTACAAAAATAGACTACACAATATTACACAAAAAGGCGAATTACCAAATTCGGCCCTTATCACCAACCCAGGCTTATTAAAGATTATGAAAAGTTTGTTTCTATTCCAACAAGATTACCGTTACACAGATTCTTTTGACTATAACTTATCTGAGATTTACAGTCTATTTTAAACACACCAATCGACTAGAGAGAGATCTCTGCAGAAAACCTACCTTCTTCGTCAGATTGAAGAGTTTGCAAAATACTGTAAATTAAGCTATATTATCTCCGTTGCTTGCTCGCCATGTGTTGTGTATTCTTATTGGTTATGAATCAAACAACAGCTATTGAGTTTAAGATGATTTAATCCGAGTTACAAACAGATTTATACATACACGTGTTGATCCTGTGGCCTGGTGACAAAAAGAGGCCGCTTTCTCCCTTCCTGGCTGGTTTTCCCAGTCCCCTAGATCCCTGCCCCCTTATGCAAATACAGTCACAGGTCATAGCCTATCACCTTATCTAGATGGTCATGAGGGCCGTCCCCTGTGATGTCACTGTGATGTCACCCTTCCGGGTGCCCGCTGGTGCAAACATGAAGGCTACAGAATAGCATGACCCCCTATCATACTATCTATGCATGTGTGTGGAAATATACGACAGTCTCTTAAGTGTGAAGATTCACCGTCAGTGACCAAATATGATGGTAAACCACCTTTGTAAGAGTTCATACATACATGGTATTATATCTCTGCATTCTCTCATTCATGTTTCTTCTAGTGACCCACACCTTTCAGAACCTCTACACTGCATCCTCTGGAGTTCCAAACCTCCCAGAGTTTGTGGCTGTGGCGATGGTGGATGGTGTTCAGATTGAACACTATGACAGCATCACCAAGAGATGCGTGCCCAAACTGGACTGGATGAACAACGTGACTAAAGATGAGCCACAGTACTGGGAGACACAGACTCAGCTTCTGATGGGCCACCTGCAGGTCAACAAAGCAAACCTTGGTATTGCAAAGCAGCGTTTCAACCAGAGTGGAGGTGAGAGCAACACCTTCTTTACTGTTACATTCCTCCTGATGGTTTTAACCATAGTTGATATTTCCGTGTTGTTCTCTTGGATCTGGGGAAGTTCTGACATGATCCGTCTCACATTGAGAAGCATCAACATGATCCTACACACACACACACACACACACGCACACAGGCACACACACGCACACACACAGGCACGCGCACGCACACACACACACAAGCACACGCACACACTCTCTCTCTTACACAAAGGCACGCACACACACACGCAGTCACGCACACACACACACACTCTCTCTCTGATTAATGAACTCTGTGTCTGAGTGAAGGTGTGACATCACTGTGTTTTATTACTGCTGATAAACCATGATAGAGAACCCTGTGTGACTGAACTCCACCCTCTCTCTCTCCCCCCCCATCATCTCCCTCTCTCCCCCCCCCCCCCCTCCTCTCTCTCTCTCTCTCTCCCACTCTCTCTCTCAGATGTACATATTAACCAGATGATGGATGGTTGTAGTTGGGATGAGGAGACTGGAGTCACAGAGGGGTTTCGTCAGTATGGTTATGATGGAGAGGACTTCCTGTCCTTTGACCTGCGGACGTCTACATGGATCGCTCCAGTGTCACAGGCCGTCATCACCAAACACAGGTTGGACAGAGATCTAGCTACTAATGAGTACTACAAACACTTCTACACCCAGACCTGCGTTGAGTATCTGAAGAAGTACCTGCAGTACGGGGAGAGCACTCTGAAGAGGACAGGTACACACACACTGACACATTTCTTACTCATATTGCTCTCTCTCTCTCCCTCTCTCTATCTTTCTCTCTCCCACTGCCTCACCCCCTCTCTCCCTCTCACTCTCTCTACCCTTCTCTCTCTCCCCCTCCTCTTTCCCCCCCCCTCTCTCTCCTCCTTCCTCTCACTCCATCATCCCCCGCTCTCTCACCCCACCCTATCCCTCCCCCACAAACTGCTGCCCCAAGCTCCCTCCCCCTCCCTCTTCCTTACCCTCCCTCTCTCTCCCCCTCCTTTCTCTCTACCTCCCTCCCTCCCCCTTCATACCCACCTCCCCCCCTCCTCCATTTGAAGACATCTCACATTTGTGTGATTAGTCAAGTTCAGTTGGGTTCATCCCCACAATTTAACTTTTATTTATGCTCCTTTCTATCACTCCCTCTCTCTTCCCATCTCTCTACCCCTGCTGTTCTCTCTTCCCCTCCCTCTTACTCCCTCCCTCTCTTCCTCTCCCCCTTCCCTTTCTCCCCCCCCCCCCCCCCCCCCCAGTCCCTCCCTCAGTGTCTCTGCTCCAGAAGACCCCCTCCTCTCCAGTCACCTGCCACGCTACAGGTTTCTACCCCAGTGCAGTGATGGTGTTCTGGTCGAGAGATGGAAATCAGCTGTTTGAGGATGTGGAGTACGGAGAGCTTCTCCCCAACCACGACGGAACCTTCCAGATGAGGACTCGCCTCCTTGTGAAGCCTGAGGACTGGGAGAAGAACCAGTATGACTGTGTGGTTCAGCTCTCTGGGATGGAGGTCGACATCGTCATCAGACTGGAGCGCTCCGTGATAAAGACCAACAGAGGTAAGAAGATACAACGTGATCATTCTCAGTGACTCAGAGTACAGCAGAGCACCATGTTCTCCCTCACTAAACGTCCTCATGTTCTCCATCTCTCAGCGGACCTGGTCAGCGTACCCCTCTCTGACAACATGTTCACTCTTCACATTCACAAAGTCCCTTCAGGAACTCTTACTGAGTGACAGAGAAAGTGGCTTGGTTGAGAGGAAACCAAACTGTGACCCAGAGTTCCAGTCTGACTGCTCTGTGTTGGTTACAGGTGCCACTGACCCCCCCGCCTCCCTGGGCCTCATCATTGGAGCTGTGGTCGGACTCCTCCTCCTGGCTGCCATCATCACCACTGTGTTCTTCATCATGAAGAAGAAGAGCAAGAAAGGTGAGAAACGCCTCCTCTTCATCATATCATCAGTGGAGGTGTTGTTGTCAGTATGTTAGCAGTGATGAAGTCGTCTGTATTGATGTGTGTTAGTGGAGTTGGTAGATGGAGATGTTTCACCAGGAATAGTGTTGTGATGTGAAGTCAGGGCTGGAGAAGTAGCGCCTCTAAGGAATCTAAAGAGAACACAGGCGTGTTATCAGGTTTGATCCTGTCAGGAACACCAAATACACTAGAAATACAGGATGTGACATATGTAGTTAGCAACGTCTCTTACATGTTGGTTAGTTAGTAAAGTGTCATACATGTTGGTTAGTTAGTAAAGTGTCATACATGTTGGTTAGTTAGTAATAGTAATATTCTATTAAACCAAACTATAAGAGTCAGTAATATCTTCATGTACAACTCTGTGTTTCAGGCTTCTCCCAAGCTAGCAGTAAGTATTCTACACCTTCGTGTTGCATTTACAAATGTACACTGAACTGAATGACAATCATGTGTGGCTGTTCACCATGTATCTTTTACTGGAAACTGTAAAAACTGAAATATTTACTTACATTTAATTTAATATTGTATCTATTTAGTTGTTGTTGTTGTTGTTGTGTTTTATACTGTGTGAATGTTAATCTGCTATGGTGCGTCTTGGCCAGGGCTGCCTTATAAAAGAGATTCATATCTCAAAGTGACCTGGATAAATAAAGCATGAATGAAAACATGCAAATGTTGTTGACGTATAACATGGGACTGTTTCCATGTCAGAATGTAGTTCTGTATTCCTGGTTAGTTGAACTGGCCTTGTCTTGTTTCCTCGTAGCTTCTGACGACAGTTCCAACAACTCTGCACCCAAAGCATGAGGTTTCTCTGCACTGATGAAACAGGTGAGATCCTAGTTGTGGAAACAGACTTCATCCATGCATACGACACTAGTCCTCTGTTGACATGAGTCAGTGATTTAGGGCCGACATGCTAGGCAGTTCTAGAATAGGTGGGTCTCTCAAGTCTGGTCTCTTTGACCTCCAGAGGAACACGTAGGTCTAGGGGATGGCAGGGCTTAAAGTACTCCGGCACAGTGCCGGATTTCCGGCGCGGGAGAATAAAAAATAAAAAAAATGCAATTGCGGCATTGCGCCGACGTGGTGGCGGGGGCGCTGTTTCACAAATAACTTAGCTTTCGTGTTTGCTAGCGAAACAGCTGATAGTTGATGTTGACTGCTCAAGGAGAATACATATTTGAAAGTACAGAATGCCTGAGAGCCTTATATTGCATTATATTACATTATATTTTGAATGGCCATCTGGTGCCTGAATATTGTTTTTTCCTTTACATAAATAATGACATTTCCACCATAAATTGATGGCGAAAGGGCACAAATTGGTGCATATCAATTCACCAGAATGCAAGAAATTAAGTGTTTGATGCTCGTTTAAGGACCCCCAGACTGCCCTGCTTCATGGGTCCCCCCCGATGTCAAACACCACTGGTACCACCTCCGCCTCATTTTGAGCCAGGAAAAACCCTGAGTAGTGACGGGAAGCCTTATGGGACGTGGTGCCAAGAAGGAGAATATAAGTGATAGTGGCTTAATAAGTAATCAGTTTGTTCTTTTAAAGACATGTATATATTTTATTCTGTATTGTTATAGTGATAGTGGCTTAATAAGTGATGCAATCAGTTTGGCCTTTTAAAGACATCTAATTTTATTTATTTTTTATTAAGTATAAAACAGTATTATGAATGAATGAATGAATGGTCTTTATTGTCATTACAGTTTTTCCCAATTGCTAAAACACAAAAGCCAATTCTCTAAACCAAATGACCAGTTCTCTAAACACATTTAATAAAACTAGCTCCCATTTGCCAAAACCATAAACACATTTCACATGAAGACACAATTCACAAAACACAATCCTCCTTTTCTCATAAATCTAAACACATTTTGTCTTGCTAAAACACAAGTTGCAAAAAACTCTGCTCAAAATGTCAAATTCTCAAATTAAAGCTCATGTGATGCAAAATGCTTGCGACAGTCAGCAAAATGTTAACACAATGAACACACCTGGCTTCATTCATTAAACATAACGACTCAAAATTGAAGACACTTGTTGCAAATGATTGTGGTGTGTGTGTGTGTGTGTGTGTGTGTGTGTGTGTGTGGTATAGTTCCATAAATAAATAAAAAAACATCACACCCTGAACATTGTTTTCAGTGAGTATTGTTGTGTGTAATGGATCCTCTGTAGTGTTTGCATTGAGTTGTGATACAGTACAGTATTGTACATGTTACGGTACATGTGGGAATACGGTAACATTTTTCAAACCTTTATTTACGTAAAACTCGATAGGACAACAGTGCAACAACTTCGCGGCTGAACTTTAGTAAAATTTCGGACATCATATGCCATTTAAAGGGGGGAAATAGATATCTAAAAATGCATGACTATCATGCAAAATCAGCCTTACTGTAATGTAAAATATGTGGAATGGAATGGACTTTATTTGTCATTGCTACAGTACAGGTACCAAACAACGAAATTTAGGAGGGGTGGCTCCCCTGGTGTTTAGGAAAGGAAAAAGAAAACACATTTTAGAAAGAGCATAGATGCATAAAATCACAAGAAGGTAAGGAGCTGGTTTACATCAATAAAGGCTATGTACACAATCCACTGTACTATACTGCACAGATAGTCAACTAGGGTTGTCATATTGCACAAAAAGTATTTTTTCACATTATTTTAAAGTGTCACAGTTTGCAGGCTTGAAAATGTACATGTTTGTGCCTCAGCACTAGCTGCCATACAATCCGTCCGGACTGTCCTGGGCCCAGAACTTAGGCCTTTTCTGTGTTCAGGGCCTTGACGGCCCTGTGGTAGAAGCTGTTCTTCAGTCTGTTTGTCTTAGCGGCCGGGGTCCTGTACCTCCTGTTCGAGGGCAGCTTGACAAAGTGTTCGTGCCCAGGGTGGGTCGGGTCCTTGGAGATCTTGGAGGCCCTCCTGAGACAGCGTGTTTTGTACAGCTCCTCCAGAGAGGGGAGGGGGGCGCCGGTACATTGCACATGTAATGTTAGATATAACGTTAGACAGGGAGCGCAGATTTATTTTTATGCATGACTATCATACATGTGGGAAAACTAGGGTTAGGGTTAGGTGCTAGGGTTACAGTAAGGTTAGGGGTAGGGTTTGAGTTTGAGTTTTGAAGAGGGAAGGTGTGGTTTTGCTTATGTAGCTTTAGAAAAGTGTGTTGTGTTTAGAGTTTTGGGGAAATGGAGGAAAGTTTTGTGAAATGTATTTTAGCAATTGAGAAAAACTGTAATACAGTACAGGTACCATACAACGACATTTAGGAGGGGGGGCTCCCCTGGTGCTTGGAAAAAGACTAAAAACACGAGGGCCAAGGGTAAAATAAAAAAGGGAAAAGAGCTGGTTTACATAAATAAAGGCTA
>NC_137682.1:4045629-4140629 GCF_963989245.1 Nansenia antarctica | reverse complement strand
TCATGTTGTGGGTAGTCAGGATGCTGCTGGGGCCCTTTCAGTTAGTGGGGACACAGTTCCTTCTCAGAGCCACGACATTGATCATGCACCGAGCACACAGGTCAGTGATACCCCATCCCCAATCTCTGCTTTCCAGTTACCTGATGTAGTGAGCCAGATGAGTGACATAATTAGAGATGTTGGTCTACAGCTGGCAGATAGCATACTTGCACGCCTTGACTCAACGCTACCCCCTCTTAGCACTGCACATGCACAGACCGAGCCCACTGATACATCCACCCAGAGTCTAGACCTGTCCCAAGCCCAGTTGGTACCTCACAGGAGGGTGAAGGAGCCTCCAACGTTCAGAGGGGATGATAAGGACGCAGTGAATGTGCGTGAGTGGGAAGACATAATGAGGAGTTATGTGAAGAAGGCGAACATCAGAGCAGATCAGCAGGCGGAAGAAATATTCACCCATCTCAGGGGCAGGGCTAAGGATGTAGTGAAGTATGGGACGAGGAGCAGTGGCATTAATTTCGCTGAAAACCCAGAGGCCATCTATGGTCTTCTACGTAAGCATTTTGCTGCTGTTCCCTGTTCACCTATCCCCCTAGCCGACTTCTACACCACGCTGCCGAAGAGTGGTGAGGAAGCGTATGACTACTGGCTACGCCTCAATCAAGCTGCAGATGTTGCCACTGATCGCCTCAAAGAACAAGGTAAAACACTTGAGTGCCCTCTCCTGGAGGTGACACGTATGTTCATCAGGAACTGTCCATCCAAAGAGCTTGCCATGACTTTCAGATCAAAGACGATCGATAAGTGGACTGCTGAAGAGGTCCAAGATGTACTTGACGAGTTCCACACTCAGGTGTGCTCGAACGGTGCTGCCGCAGCCGTGAGTAAAAAGCCCAGTGAGGGTGTGCTAGTGAACAGAGTTGAGATGTCAGGCACTGATATGTGTTCACCTGAAAAGCAGGATACTCGCCCAGACAAGGGGGCAGAGGCCTTTGAACGTATCATCTCAATGCTAGAGAAAGTCCTATTGGAGAAGTCTGCTCCTGCTAAGGACATGTCAAACAAGCAGTATAGACCCAGCCCTCCCAGGATTGAGGGTCTGAATAACCTGCCGTGTGCTGTGTGTGGCGACGCTAGACACTCTGCTTGGACTCACTGCCGTGACCAGAGGCTCTGCTTCCAGTGCCATTCGCCTGGACACCCCAGATCCAAGTGTCCGATGCAGGGGCGTGCCCAGTCGGCGCAGCAGGGAAACTTATAGATCTGCATTCAAGGGAGGACTGTGCAGATCCTGTTGATATCTCTCCCAATGATGAAATGGCTGATTGTGAGTCAACATACAAGTCATTCATCTCCAGAGCGCCTTCGAACAAGACAGTAGTATTTCAAGGTCTACACAGAGTCCAAAGGTCTGATAGTTTATTCTACACCACTGTCTCCGCTGCAGATGTCTCTCTTAGAGCGATGATAGACAGTGGTTCTATGGCATGCACACTTAGCGAGGCTGCGGAGGCGCGTCTCTTGCAGCGTAACCCTGATCTGAGAGGATGCCCCGCTGATGATGTCATCATCATAGGATGTGGTGGTCACCGAGTTGTACCTAAGGCAATATACAATGTCGATGTGGTGGTGTATGACTGCAAAATGGTCATCCCAATGCTTGTGGTGCCTGGACAGACCGATGACATGATACTAGGCAGTAATGCCATCAAGAAAATCCTAGAGTTGATGAGGAAGACTGACAGCTATTGGCGGCTGATATCTGAACATGGTGGTGGCAGTGATGGGGACTGTCATCACTTCTTCTCTCTCCTTTCCAATACAGAGAGATGGAGGGGTGAGACAGTGCCTGAGAAGGTTGGCACACTGAAGCTACAACAGTGTGTGATGCTACAGCCAAATAGTGAGCATCTTGTATGGGGCAGACTCCCTGTGTCGGCACCTATATCAGAGGGCAGTACGGTGGTTGTGGAACCAACTCAGTCCAGATGCAGACCGAATGAAGTTCTGGTTGGCAGAGTTGTTACGCCGATGTGGGGCGACCGATGGCTGCCTATAAAGGTTGTGAATCCCACCGGTGAGCCGGTAGTGCTGAAGCGAAACACCAAATTGGCGGACGTGTTTCCCTGCATTGCCGCTGAAGATCTGTCCCCGCCCGACCACATTCAGTCTTCCCCACAATCCGTGACTGGTGAGTCTGTAGCAAGGCCCAAAGAAGACATCAGAAAGGCACTGGAGGAACTTGGTCTACGCGACCTAGACTTGGACGCGTGCACCGCTGGACTGGCCATACAATCTTTCTGCCCGCTGGCAGATGGGCCGCGCTAGTTTTGGGCCGGTCGGGCCGCCTGACCGCCCCCCCCCCCCCCCCCCCAAAAAAAAAAAAAAAAAAAAAAAAAAAACTAGCTCGGCCCAAAATAGCGCGGCATCAACTAACGCTGAATCAAGCGGCGGCCCCCGTTTATACTAACACATGGGCTGGCCCAATCACATGCTTAGGCCCTGCTGTCCATCGGCCCCCTCCCCCACTCTGATCCCTCGGCCGACAACCCAAGTACAGTGTCATAGATAGATAGATAGACTTTATTTGTCATTGCTACAGTACAGGTACCAAACAACGAAATTTAGGAGGGGAGGCTCCCCTGGTGTTTAGGAAAGGAAAAAGAAACACATTTTAGAAAAAGCATAGATGCATAAAATCACAAGAAGGTAAGGAGCTGGTTTACATCAATAAAGGCTATGTACACAATCCACTGTACTATACTGCACAGATAGTCTACTAGGGTTGTCATATTGCACAAGAAAGTCTTTTTTCACATTATTTTAAAGTGTCACAGTTTGCAGGCTTGAAAATGTACATGTTTGTGCCTCAGCACTAGCTGCCATACAATCCGTCCGGACTGTCCTGGGCCCAGAACTTAGGCCTTTTCTGTGTTCAGGGCCTTGACGGCCCTGTGGTAGAAGCTGTTCTTCAGTCTGTTTGTCTTAGCGGCCGGGGTCCTGTACCTCCTGTTCGAGGGCAGCTTGACAAAGTGTTCGTGCCCAGGGTGGGTCGGGTCCTTGGAGATCTTGGAGGCCCTCCTGAGACAGCGTGTTTTGTACAGCTCCTCCAGAGAGGGGAGGGGGGCGCCGGTGATCTTCTGTGCTGTTCTCACGACTCTCTGTAGCTCGTTTCTCTCCGCTGTTGTGCAGCTGTGGAACCAGTTGGAGATGCCGAAGGTGAGGATGCTCTCCACTGCGCCGTGGTAGAAGGCCACCAGTATCTCCTTCTTGTTGTGTTGTTTCCTGAGGCATCTCAGGGTGTATAGCCGCTGTTGTGCCCTCTTGATGGTGCCTTTAGTGTTGTCCTTCCAGGCCAGGTCATCCCGCATGTTGTGTCCCAGGAATCGGAGGGTTGAGACTATCTCCACGCTCTCTCCGTCGATGAGCAGGGGCAGGATCTCGGACTTTTTCCTCCTGAAGTCTACGATGAATTCCTGGGTCTTTGACTTGTTTAGCAGCAGGTTGTTAACCTTGCACAGCTTGCTCAATTGCTCTACCTCATGTTCGTAGATAAGATAGTGAAAGGGGGTGCCCAGAAAATTAGGGAGAAAAAAAGTCAGAAGCTAGCAGAGGATGCCTCAAAATGTCAGAAACTGACAGATATGTTCTCTGCATCGACTGTGGGGGCTAGGCCTACTACAGCTGCGGCTGCCACAGCAACATCTTTACCGCTAACTAACGTTAGCACTGATGTGCCGTTAGCAATTGAGGAGGAGACAGAGGACACAGCTAGAGAGGTAAGCAATGTTGTTACTTGGTTTTACAAAAGCAAAGTTATGTTAGTCGCTTGCATTGGCCAGATTAAGGGAGCAGCAGCAGAGAATGTCTTATGACTTATGCTAACCCGTACAGGCAGCATGATTGCATTGCGCTTCACCAGGACTTGGCTGGAATTCATGCACACACAATGATCTCTCTCGTGGTGTAACGTTAGTGCTGCTTGGCTGTGGACTCTATAGCTAACGTTAGATGGGGGTGTTCTGCATTTTGTTGCTAGCTAGCAAGTTGAGGTATCACTGTCACTGACATAAATGCAATACCAACAATGGGTGTTAATAATACTTTTTATTTGGAAAAAAAAGATATAAAAAAAAAATCTACACTAGCCTAGTTCAGAACTAATGAATGCTTTTTATTGCATGGAGAAATAAAACTCATGCAGTCTGCAACCCAATAATGTTGTCTTGCAACCTTCCATTTGAAATGACTGGGCTTCTGGTGTAACATAATGCAATCATGCAGCCTGTGTGTACATGTAAATGAGAACTTTGCTGATTTTGACAACCAGTTAGTTTACTTCTCTGTCCATGTCTTGTTGAACCAGGTTGAGCTGCTGCTGCCCTCCCCAGAAAAGCAGAGTGTCAGGGAAAGAGAGGAAAAGGAGAGAGAAAAAGATGAAACAGAGGAAACAGAGTGCCACGTTCAGGACTTCAATTACTTTGCCTGTCCTGAGCCTTCCATGCTAGATCACTTTTTAGATTAGGTCGATAGATTTTTAGATTATTAGTCTTTCAGACTGCCAGCATGTTGATCGGCGGTGTCGGACCGATTGCGTTGGGCCGGTCTGAGCCACATGGCAGGGCCTAATTTTTGTCCCAGTCCAGCCCTGGACGCGTGTGAAGTCTCTGACCTGTGGAGAGAGAAGCTTTGTCAGCTTGTTGTGAAATACGAGTCAATCTTTTCACGCCACAAGTTGGACTGTGGTGAGGCGTCTGACTTCGTGCACAAGATACATCTGGTGGACGAGAGGCCATTTCGCCTGCCCTACCGCAGAGTGCCACCGAACCACTACGAGAAGCTGAGGTCTGCCATCAACGACATGGAGGAGAAGGGCATAATTCGTAAGTCCAACAGCGAATATGCCTCGCCCTTGGTTCTTGTGTGGAAGAAGGATGGAGGGTTGCGCATCTGTACGGACTTCAGATGGCTTAATGCGAGGACAACGAAAGACGCACATCCGCTGCCTCATCAGGCTGACGCGCTGGCTGCACTAGGTGGTAATGCCTACTTCTCCACAATGGACCTTACCTCTGGTTTCTACAACGTGCCTTTACATGAGGACCACAAGAAATACACTGCGTTCTCCTCTCCCTTTGGCCTGCATGAATATAACCGGATGCCTCAAGGGTTGTCCATAGGGTTGGGTATCGTTTGGGTTTTATCCGGTACCGGTTACTAACCGATACTTTAAAAACGGTACCGGTACCAAAACGGTACTTAATTCGGTACTTTTGATTTTAAAAAATGACATATATATATATATATATATATATACTGTATATATATATAATAATAATAATAACACGGTCGACAACATTAAACAGCTTTTCACTTTTTTATTGCTGAGGCACAATATATATTGTTAAATAGTCATTTTGACTTTTGTTTTGTTTTGACATAATTGTCTAATGGCACAGATTTATAAACATAAAGTAAAAAAATATTGTTTTCACGTCACTTTACCTGAAACAGGGAGATTCCACAGTGGAAAAGGAATGCAGTCCCTTGACCACAAACCTGGTAACAGCCCTGTGAATTTCCTCCACCTTGTCATTGGTCAAAGTTCCCTTATTTGCCTAGGTGAATGGGGTCTCTGATGCTGTAGCTGGAGAGCCAACAATATAAACATAGGTTAAATAATGTTACTGTAGCTAAATATTTGCTGCTGCCTGTCTTGGATAGGACCCTCTTGAATGCTGTACCACATAACGACACCTGGGGTCGCTTGGGTGCGGATCAGACGGTCTGCCTGACCTCCACACACCCCTCACCCTACTCCCAGTCCCCCAGTCCAGCTAACACCATCCATCTGGGCCTACCTACCTGCATGTTTAATCTCTCAATCCCCCGTCCCTTTCCTGGTTAAATAAAACAAAACAAGAAATCATAGAGGGCGAATGTCCACTGTCCCCCTCTTTAAATAAATAAACGGAAACATTATTACTAACCTGAGGAAACGCTGTCATCATCATCCTCAATGGGAATGGCGATCTCCGCCTCCCCCTCTCCGGAGGTGCTTGCTGCTGCTGAGGTGCTTGCCGCCGAAGGGCGGGTGAACTTGCGCAAGCTGTCAAACACGGAGCACCCTTCTACCCTTAAATGTATCGCGTGCGTTGTCAGGTGTTTCATCAAGTTCGATGTGTTGCCTGTTTTACACGCGAATGATTTAAAACATTTTGAGCACTTCGCGTTGTTTTCATCGAGTCGGGTGAAATGCAGCCACACTTTAGAACGCTTCATTGCGGTCTTCGGCATTCTCGGTGACCTCGTAGCTAGGCTAGCTAGCGAAATTAGATAAAATGATTATGATTATTATGATAATAATAATAATATCAATACAATAATACAATAATACAATCACTAACTATATTACTACACTTACTATAAACTCACTCTTCTTCTTCTCAACACAACTGCTCACCTCACTACCACGACACGCACTGATTGGAAATTGGAAACAGGCGATGTCACTCACGTCACGACTCAAGTCACGTGTGGTTGACTGTTGCATGACACCGGACACCAGGGGAAAAAAAAATAATAGAAAAGTACCGAAATGAGGAACCGAAATCTCCTTTGCGATTCGGTACGGGTACATACCGAATGTAAAGTAACCGGTACCTACCGGTACCGATTTTCGGTACCCAACCCTAGTTGTCCAACAGCCCGGCTACATTCATGCGGATGATGCTCTCGATCTTTGGGGATCAGAATTTCACCAGTCTATTGTGCTACCTAGACGATGTTATGGTCTTCGCTCCTACAGAACAGCTGGCACTCGAGCGTCTAGAGATGGTTTTCTCTCGTTTGAAGTACAACAATCTCAAATTGGCTCCAAAGAAGTGCTATCTTCTGCGGAAATCAGTACGGTTTCTCGGCCATATCATCAATGAGTCAGGAGTGCAGACGGACCCTGGAAAGGTTGAAGCCATTAGCCAAGTACAGGTATCTGATCTGATGGACAGTGATGGGGTGTCTCCTTCACAGAAGAAGATTAGGTCCTTCTTGGGCATGATGCTTTACTATCAGCACTTCATTGAAGATTGTTCCTCTAAGGCCAGACCCCTATTCAAGCTTCTCTCTGGACAGAATGCTGGAGAAAAGGCACGCAGAGGGAGAAAACCAGTGAAGAAATGTCACAATCTTGTAAAGCTCAAACCAGCTGACTGGACGCCCGAGTGTAGGGATGCTTTCGAGACATTGAAGCGCGATCTCCTGCATTCTGTAACCCTGGCCCATCCTGATTTCGCAAAGCCATTTATCCTAGCAGTGGATGCTTCATTCGATGGGATTGGCGCCGTCATCTCTCAGCTCCAGCCTGGTGATAAAGTTGCAAGACCAGTTGCCTTCGCTAGTAGGACGCTGTCACATGCTCAGTTGAACTATCCAGCTCCCCGACTTGAGTTCCTGGCATTGAAGTGGGCTGTATGCGAGAAGTTTTCCCACTGGCTGAAGGGAGTGCATTTCACAGCGTGGTCGGATAACAACCCCTTGACCTACATCCTAACGAAGCCCAAGTTAGATGCATGCGAACAGAGGTGGGTGGCCAAACTTGCTGCATATGATTTCGATCAGAATTATATCCCAGGGCCTAGGAACATAGTCGCTGATGCGCTGAGCCGTGAGCCATTTGTTAAGTCCTGTGTGAGCCATCGCCTGGTGAGGGAGCCTTACCTGTCCTTGCTGGATCAGGTGAATGGAGTAGTGGCTGGTACGGTGCAGGACGCTTTCCGGCTGACTACCAACTGTCAAGGTGTTCAGCACACTAATGTCGACACAGATGAGGTCCTGAGTCCTGAGTCTTCTGGAGGTGCCATTAGTGCTGAGGAGGTGTCTGCTGTCATGGACGTCCATCGCACTGGGGGTGTTTCTCAGCTGCCCTACATTAATCCGGAGTATCTGCAATTGCCCGAGGAAGACCCTTCCATCGCCATCCCACAGAGTCAATTACACAATCTCCAGCAACAAGATGCTGTAGTGAGCAGGGTTCTCTTTTATATGCAGCGACATAGGAAACCAAATGCACACGAGAGAGCAGCTGAGTCTAGCTGTGTGCTCAGGCTGTTGAAACACTGGAAGAAGCTGAGAGTGCGTAGTGGACTCCTCTACCGTGTGAAGAGAGACCGCATCAGGGACGAGGATCTTTCAGTTCGTCACTCCAGAAGCTCTGAAGCGACAAGTCCTGCATGGAGTCCACGATGCTGCTGGCCACCAGGGTCGCTCAAGATCATCCTCTCTGGCCAGTGAACGATTCTTCTGGACAGGCATGCAGAGGGATGTTGAGAATCACGTGAAGCACTGTCAGAGATGTATTTTGGGGAAGACTCCTGAACCACACGCCCGAGCACCCCTTGAGAGCATCCGCACTTCAGCTCCTATGGACTTAGTGTGCACCGATTTTTGGACCGCAGAGCAGAGCGACAAGAAGACCATTGATGTTCTTGTTGTTACGGACCATTTTTCTAAAGTAGCTCTTGCCTTCCCCTGTCGGAACCAGACTGCGAAACAAGTTGCCCGCTGTCTATGGGACAAGTTTTTTTTGCATATATGGGTTCCCCAAAAGAATCCATTCGGATCAGGGAGCTAACTTTGAGAGTCGGCTTCTAAAAGATCTACTAGAGATGGCAGGTGTGCATAAGTCCCATACGACTCCATACCACCCCATGGGCAACGGCGTCACAGAGAGGTTCAACAGGACCCTCGGGGGCATGATAAGGGCTCTCCCTCCACTGAGCAAGTCCAGGTGGCCACAGATGCTCCAGACACTGACCTTCTGCTACAACTCCACTGTGCATGAGACCACGTGGATGTCATGTTTCATCGTGTGCTGGAGGATGCTGCCGTTGTCAGTCGTCATGAGTTTGTGCAACATCTGAAGAGAGATCTTTCTGAAGCAGCACAGATCGCTCAAAGGAATGCCATCAGGGAACAAGATCGCCACGCCAAACTGTACAACCGGAAGGTCAGAGGACTGCCGTTGGGTGTTGGTGACAAAGTGCTGCTTGCCAATCGAGGTGAGAGAGGGAAGAGGAAGATCGCAGACCGGTGGGAATCAACTCCTTTCGATGTGGTGTCTGTGAGATCGGACATCAACGTGTACAGGATCAGAGATGTTGTCACGAATAGAGAGAAGGTTGTACACAGGAACATGCTGCTTCCGGTTGACTTCTTGACAGTTCCGGAACAAGATGGGAACCCGGCATCCCTAGAGGAGTCGCAGTCTATAGCTTCCTGTGCCAGTGTTCAGGGCTCTGTCACCTCTGATGTTGAAGAGGCCTCTCGGTTGCGCACCAGGGACTGGGTCTTGGAGTCGCCTGAGCACGCGGGGGCAGAGAGCATCCATGAGGAAGAAGCTGACGGAGGGACTATGCCCGTGCCGAATGCCTCGAAGGAAGACCGACCAGATGAGTTGCTGGATAGTGTTCCTGATGACTCTGTACCTGACTGCCACACTGATTATCCCCCTGACACAGTATGTGACACAGTACACTCACCTGAAGCTAGATGTGATGCCCATGGTGACCTCCCAATTCTAGTTGAGGTTGAGCCGGAGTTGGTAGTTTGCACACGTTCACAGAGTGCTCAAGTTCCATCAGTTGTCACGAGATGTGGGAGGAGTGTTAGGAACCCAAATAGGCTTATTTGTGAGATGTCGGGGCAGATGCTTAAAGGGAGTACTGAGCCTTTCATAGGTTCTGCTTTTAGTTTCATTGCGGCGTCTATGTAGGGGCGTAGTGCATCCAGTTTTTTTTCTTTATTTATTTTGCTTCCGGTCTGAGTCGTGACCTAGAGTCATGAGATCCTCTTGTAAGGGCAAAGTTATGTACAACTGTGGGATGTAGATGGCATCTCTTTCTCCTCTGTGATAAGTACGGGTTTTGGTACCAATCTGTCCTTACACACTTCTTATGGAAGAATTTATAATGTTGAGTTTTGGTACATCAGTGCTCGAGATCCACGTTGTTTTTTTTGTTTTGTCAATTGTTTGTTTTTTCGCTCCTGTTTTATTTTACTGTCCTCCGGTTTTCATGCTGTTGCCCCATTTTAGTATAATTTAAGGGGGGTGTATGTAACGGAGTAGAAAGTTCAAGTTCAATTATAGCTAAAATAGAGCTAAACTGCGCCCTCTAGGGGTTTAATGACGTGGTATATCCGGGGTATATCAGTGACCCGGATGCTGTGTAAATACAGCTGTACAGTGCATAGCGTGGGACGCAACGTGATCCTGCTCAGTTCATCTGAAAACACTGACTGGAATCTAGCCTGATGACCCTGCAACCGTGTCCACAAATTGATGCACTGTATGTTTTCTACAGAATAAATGAACGTGAGCCATCCAGCTGAGAGTGATTCATTCAAAGATACACCCCGTCACACAGACATGGCCTGGAAGTGTCTCAACCCCCCTGGGGAGGGGGCATCCCCACAGCGTCAGTGACTTCAGTGTCAGTGACTTGGTAAAAATGTCATTGCATGTGTTAACAGTGTTTTACTCAGTATGCGCAAAACTAAATGTTGAAATAGCAGTAATACCACGTTCATTGATAAAATGACATAAAGGGGGGATGTCAGTGTTATAGAAGGGGGATGATTATGCCTTATTCCAAAGCGACTTGCAATCCATACATTCGACTAACCACTCAGTATAACCCACACAGAATAACCTCTTAATTGTTTCGTACTTCCTCTCTCATCTATTCATCCGCTCTTTCATTTAGATTAGATTAGGCCTACATTAGATTAGATTGAACGTTATTGTCATTGACAGAGTTACAATTGGTTGGGTTTGTTTTGGACAAATCATACCCCTCAGCTCAAGAGAACTGTCACATGTCTTTGTGATGTCATAATGTGTTATATTATATTATTTTTAAATGATCTTTATTACATTCTATTAATGTTTTATTCATATTTGATCAGTTCTTTTTCACCCTTCTAATTCCTACTTAGTTCCATAACTGCTTATGTTACCAGTGAAGACAAGAGCAGGTGATCTCCAATTGATAGCGGGTTTTATTGTGTGGCTCTGACAGACAGACACGCAAAATGAGAGAAAATCATTCCCCTTAAGGAGGGGGGAGTGGAGGGAGGGGGAGGGAGGGTGAGGAAGGCACCCTTACCCCCTCTGTCCACTCTCCCCTCCATACGGGGAATGATTTAAAGTAACACCGCCTGCCGAGCCCAGCCTACCGGCTCTGTCCTAACCGCCTCCTCCGGCCTCCCCTCCTCCTCCTCCGGCTAACCCTGGTTAGGTTAGGTTAGGTTAGGTCTAACCCTGGTTAGGTTAGGTCTAACCCTGGTTAGGTTAGGTTAGGTTAGGTCAGGTCAGGTCAGGTCTAACCCTGGGGCGCCGGACGGGGCGGGAGGCAGAGGTCTTTCTGCGAGGTGCTCTGGGCATGATGGTGGTAAGGGGGTCTGTCTGAACAACGGAGAACCTCCGGTATTTATGTCGTTTTCGCCCCGTGACGTCACGCTCATCACTGTGACGCAATCGGACCCTTTAAAAAAAAAAAAAAAAACTTTCATGTCTGTCACAACAGAGATGATGTCACAACAGAGTTGACGGGTTGTTGCTGGGGTTTCACATTTGGGTATTTTCTCCCGACAAATAAAAAAAAATATATATATAAAAATAAATATATATTTTTGTTGAAATAGGGTGATATTCTGGGCCAGATACTAACTAGTTGTGATATTACGTGGCCTGGCCGTTATCGGGCTGGTCCGAATTCGTCCAGGTCTGTCGATGCTTGCTGGGGGGGATTCCATCAACATCACTAAAGGAAGATCCCGGCTTATTCTGATCAGTCTCGCACGACAACCTTCGATTCTCAATGCTTTGAATTCTTTCAATTGGTGTGAATTGAGAATCGAATGTTGTCGTGCGACAATATCGCATCGCACGCCGTGTGCATTGTCTCATTCAAAACAATGGAATCGAATTCGGCGGTGCGACAAAATCGTGGGGGGGGGGGCTGCTGCAATTAATTTCAGTGCTTGTTTTGTGTGCACTAACATTAAACTACTTTTACTTTTTTTCACAGAAAGTGTGAAAGTAAGAGGAGCTTTGCATTGCAGAGCTAGGCAATCCTATGAACTGGAAATGTAAGTTCTGCACGTTTTCTTCAGCTAACCAGCGTAGTATAATAAGGCACTACAAGTTCAAACACGGACATTATAGTAGGTCTTGTCCCTTGCCTTGCATCTACAGTGACTGTGTGTGCTCTTTCACGACACAAGTAGCTCTAAAGAATCATTTGCTGAAGCATGAAACATTGACCCAGAGACCTCAAGATGCTGTTGCTCGTGGATCTCAAAATAATATTGTGACTTATCGACTACATTGTGAATTATGTGATTTTTCGGAGCCCTGTACACTTAAAGAATACTTTGTTCATTTGGGAGTTCATTTGAAAAACAAGGAAACTGTGAAGTGTCCTTTTCAGCCATGTCTATTCGATTCTAATGTGTATTCCACCTTCAAAGCTCATAGAAGTAGATATCACTGTTCTTCCGAATTGAAAGATTTAAGGGCCGAGTTAATTTATGATTGTGATCCACCAGCTGCAACCAGTGGGGAATATAACGTTTTGTTGCCAATAGACATTGATGTCTCACAAGATGATGAATTTGAAGATGTTAATGGAGAGTAAATTAAGCATAGACTTGCATCTTTATTCTTACGTATGCAAACAATCTTGCATGTCTCAAAGTCAGCTACACAAGAAATAGTTGATGAACTATATGAAATTGGTACTCTAGCTGGAGAGTGCACCAAGAGATGTATTGAAAATGTATTAATGCCTGTGTGGTGTTATTTAAAAAAAATTGACATTTTTTAGTTAGTAATTCATAAAATACAAAGGTTCCATCTCACAAAACATAATGGAATGTAAAAACTTTGACGCTCAATATCTCTGAACTGCCCTAAACGGAGATAGAACCTTATAATTCTAAGCTCACGAGATGTCTTTTCTATTAATGTTATGTCTGTGACGTTCAAGATGATTTAGATGAAAGATTGATCAGCAATGCTTTATGTACAAACATAATTTGTATGCATGTGAATTACCTTCCTATATACAATGTCGATGTTGATCATGGCACCATGCTGAATAAGCACTTATGTCCTCGAGCAAGACACGCAAGGCTGAAAGCATGGAAGTGGTGGACGCTAACGCTTCCATTACCAAACCCACAGAGCACTCAATATTGATTGTTCATACTAGACATTATGATCCAAATTGACAAAATCAGTTGTTGGGAATGATGTCCATGCAAATGTTGGTTATAAAGTGGATTTGAATAGGTCCAATAGAAGCCCTATTGTTAAAACTGGTTCTTTGAGGACCATGGGGAGGTGTTCTGAGGTTGAGCATGATGTCATTGGGTCCAGACGACACATTCCACTTTGGACACTGGAGCGAGGACGCAAGGACCGTATTGATAAATGGGTTCATTATAGTGGGAGCAGTCTAGTTTTTTCTAGTGGTATACTGTGATTTTCCCCTCCCCGCCTCATATTGTTCATTTCGGAACGCCATGAAAATTAAATCTGCGCTCCCTGTCTAACGCTATATATATCTAACATTACATGTTATAAGGCTGATTTGTGCATGATAGTGCTGCATTTTGACATATTTCATGTCGCATTTCCCCCCGTTGATGGTACATGACACTAGTCCCAATGGTCCAAAAGTCAAGTGCTTCGTAACACAGACGGGGTGAATTTTATGAATGAAAGTGTGAAAGTTCTGTCACAAAACGCCGTTACGTATAATCCTCACACATTTCTAAGTGGGTATATGGAAATCCTTGGCCTATAGTGGGTATACGGCGTAGTCCTGCGTATCACGTAGACCACTGCAGACAACACATTCCACTTTGGACACTGGAGCGAGGACGCAAGGACAGTATTGATAAATGGGTTAACAGTATTGATTAATGGGTTAACAGTATTGATTAATGGGTTAATTATGGCTGATGAAGAACTGAGACAACAAATCGATCCTCCGTGGCGCCAGATGTTGACTTTCATATCAAGCCTCCAACAATTGACCATTATGTGCTAATGATTTCATGTAATTGTTCATTTGGGGTTAATGCTCTGAGAGCAAGTTGAAGTGGACACTGAAGTGCACTTCCCTGGCTCCAAGTCCTTGAGAGATGGGGGGGGGGGGGGGGGGGGTCTATAATTGGCTGTAATGAATCAACTAAAGCATGTTTAGCCATAAAGGCCTACTGTGTGGCTATTTGATTCACAGGATTTTAAAATAATCTGAGGAAGGTTCTATTTATATCTTCTGAGAGGAAAAACCGGTTGAAATAAACACTCAGGATGTAGATGAATAACAATACATTTAAAACCACAATCTATTAAATATAATACTAATAACAATACATTAGACTTGTATAGCGTTTTTAGACACTCAAAGACGCTTTTTCATTTAGCTAGATGTTCTGACAGACAGTGCCATCGATCTGGTCTAACCTCATAGCACCAGTCATCAGCAGCGCTTCAGCCAGACGCGCTCAGTGAGGAGCGCCCATGCATGTTGCCAACCAGCTTGGAATATTGAGAATAAAAAATAAAGATCTGTAACTTTGTACTGCGTTTTATCATCACAGTTTAGGCGTAGAGAAGAATGTACTTCAAAAGTAAGACGCCGAGCCTTACAGCTTTTACATGTTTTGTTCTAACTACTACTACTGGTCTGGGGCTCCGACATTGTGGGGAGATTCTTTGTCCATCAGACGATCAGATTTGCTGCGCGCAAGGGAACGGCAGTGTCACCACCACCCGCTGTTGCAAGCAGCCCGGCCACACCATCTTCTACAACATTGCGATGGTGACGCGCAAACTGTCCGGGGTTCTTATCTTGCTGCTTCTCTTCGCCATGGGGTACTTCATTCAGCGGATCGTATGCGTCAGACCCCGACCCAGACAGTTTGACAGCCACGAGCAGCATGGTCCCTCAGGATCCCTATCTCAGGATCCGCTCATGGAGAGCGACACAGCGCACAGAGACACAGCACACAGAGACACTGCGCACAGCCTGGCTGACTTGGCCGCCTCGCCTGTCTCCCTCCCCACCTACGAGGAAGTTAAATACTTGCCGACGTACGAGGAGAGCGTGCAGGAAGGAGACACGGCTCCGCCGGTTACCGTGGCGCAAGCGGGAGAGAACCATGCAGGGACACGCCTAACGAACATCAATTAATCTGATAAGCAAGCACCAAATGTAATCTCTAAAAGGAACTCTGCCTGACCGTCGCTGTGGGACCATGTTTTTTTTATTTATTTTTTATTTAACCTTCATTTAACCAGGCAAACATGTAAGAACAAATTCTTATTTACAAATGCAGCCTGACCAAAAAGCAATGGCTCTTTGGGGGGGGGGGGGGGGGGGGAAGCTAGAAATAAAACAAGGTTAAATAATTTACAATAATAAAACAATGGCAAATACAGATGCATTAAAATACTAACAGTCAGAGAGAGGGGAGAGAGAGAAGGAGGAGGTAGGGGTGAGGAAGAGCGGAGGTGAGGGATAGCGGGGGGAGTGGAGCAGGGGTACTTAAAATGAGGCAGTGATGGGTTATGGGATGGGTGAGAGACGGTGATCAGCAGGTGCATTGATCGACTATGGTTCGATGCAGGATTTGTTTGAAAGGGGATTTGATAATAAAGCTTGCGCACTTGAAACAAGAAGTGCACCTCAAAGGCAAGAGAATGTTTGCAGCCCATAGCTGCAGTCTGCTGGTTGGTTTCATTCAGTAACCATTGGGGTACAGTATAGGCGACATTATATAAGTAGTTTACGTTATAATGTTAATTCTGACCTCTAAGGGCACTTATAAGAGAACACAGCCACCCACGGTTCCCGATTGTTCTGTTAGCGCTGCTCATGTCTGTCGTCATAGTAATCAAAGACAGAAAATGTCAGCTGAGCCCTCTGTTGATGTGTACTGTAATAAAATATCAGTATCCTGAAGCTTACACTGTAAAAAAATATCCGTGAATAATACGGTGGAAAACTGTTAAATCGCAACAGTAAAACACCGTAAAATGAAAAACAGTATATCACAGTTACAATTACAGGGAATTACTGTAATGATAGTAGTCATTCTGTTATTTCAAATCCAGTGTAAATAAAATTCTTAGATTCTTAAATCCAGTGTATACAACAGTCTTAGATTCTTAAAAAACAAAATGTAGAACTCTGGATTGAAAATGAACATAGTATTACATTATCTGTCAAGTATTACATTATCATTTTTTTTATTTTTTAAAAGACCCACCTGAAAGTGTAATAAATTCCCAATAATGTAATAAGGTATTACATTATCAGTAAAAATGTTATTACAATATCAGTCAGGTTATTTTATTACATTATTGGTCAATTATTACATTATTGGGTTTTATTACATTTTCGATGGAGTTAAGTGGACATTTTATTACATTATCAGGAAATTATTACATTATAGGGTGCTAATTACGCCTAATCTGACTCTTCCGGAAGCAAGCTCAAGCTCATTGTTTTCATGTAGCGAGAAATATAGTACCGTAGTATTTGAAAAGGCAACAAAAAATCGTGGAAATTATGTAATTGATTTCCGCGCTACCCTAAACAATAGCCTAACTGAGCATCACACATAGGCAATATAGGCTACACATCACTACAAACCCATTGACGTGACTGATTTTGATCTCAGATACTGTACTGTGCCTTTAATATTGTCTTGAATAATATGTTCTGACGGTAATTTCACCATGTGTGCCACCCGTTTGAAGCCCTCTAAAAGTCCAGCACCTGTCACGGCCGAACACGGCTGAACGAACCAGTCCCGCTCGGAGCAAATGTCCCTTAGGTTCAACTGCTCCGTTATCTCTGTGACAGACGCGGCCCCGGGAAGGTCCTGTTTGTTGGCGAGGATAACCACAGGGCAACCCCGCAAGAACTCGCTTCTCAGGGTGTGCTGCAGCTGCTGCCGGACCTCATCTAAACGCTGTCTGTCGGCGCTGTCCACCACGAACACGAGGCCAGCGGTGTCCTGGTAGAAACTCTTCCAGTAGTGTCGCATCCGTCTCTGGCCGCCCACGTCCCACACTGTCAGCGCACACTGTCCCCTTCTCTTCTTGGCCTCGATCATTTCCACATTGAAACCGATAGTCGGGACGGTGTTGACAGACTCGTTGTATTTCAGTTTGTAAAGAAGGGTTGATTTACCCGCTGAGTCCAGGCCTAGTAGAAGAACTCGCACCTCTGGTTGAGAGACCCGCACACCCATAATGTGATATTATGTGTTGACTATAGCCTACGACGACTGGGACAGAAAGAAAGACAAGCCAGGCAGTGATATCACCTCATGTAAATTGTTCTTTCGCTCGTCTTTAGTGTTTACCTAGTGCGTTGTCTAGTACTGGGTAAGCGATTATATGCTGTAAACCTCTATGTGCCAACTGATTAAAGGGTCAAAGTATACGAAACAAGGATATCCAGATTGTAAAGTTGGTGATGAAGTGAGTCATTGTGCGCCGCTGTTAGCAGTTGCCTACGTGGGACACTATTTAGGCCTATTAGGCTATTAGGCTAATTCGATCAGTGTTTTCACTCTCATACTGAAATGCAATCTTGATTCTTTACATCATAGTGTTCTCAGTAACATTAACATGATGCAAGGCCTTTTGTGGTAAAGTTCAACAGACTGTCTTAAGAGGAACGCCCTACATCACACATGCATGTATATAGGCCCTTGGTCGAGGCAAATATAGATAGCCATAAAGTGCCCTGCATAAATATTTGGACAAGCATTTGTTTTCTTTTTGGCTCTGTACTGAAACTACACTTTTTATACATAGTCCCTCAATTTCAGGGCACCAAAAGTATTTGGACAATTGGCTTGATGGGTGTTTTTGAAATAGTCAGATGTTTTATTGCATCATTTATGCAGGCAGACGAGAGCTGTCAATGGGCTTGTTTGACTTCAGAATTTAACCTGACTACAATTCAGGCTAGACCACAAGAATAAAAAAAAGAGAGAGAATTGAAGTAGATTGAAGTAAACACTCCAATAACGTTGGAAAGGATTGTGATAGAGACATGTGGTTAGGATCAAACACGTTTTGTTGTATTTATTCACACGTCACGTTACTTGATTGCAAATCTTTTTCTGCAACACTGATTATACTGATATTAACTCATGTCATTAATTTATCTTCAAGTTCTCCCCTCAACTGCACATACACCAGCTGATGAGCTGCGTGAGAGGGAAAGGGAGGGAGAGAGAGGGAGGAGTAACACTATTTCGTGACGTTAGAATTATAAGGTTCTATCTCCATTTGTCAAAATTGAGTTTTTTACATAATCTGATCCATTAGGTGTTTATTAATGCCCGTGTGGTGTTATTTTTAAAATGTTGACATTTTTGAGTTAGTAATTAATAAAATACAAAGGTTCAATCTCACAAAACATAATGTAATGGGATGTAAAAACTTTGACGCTCAATATCTCTGAACTGCCCTAAACGGAGATAGAACCTTCTAATTCTAAACGGAGATAGAACCTTATCATTCTAAACGGAGATAGAACCTTATCATTCTAAACGGAGATAGAACCTTATCATTCTAAACGGAGATAGAACCTTATCATTCTAAACTCACTATTGTCCTTTCGCCCATTCAATGGTTACCATGGTTACCTGTCTGTTGTTCATAGGTAAAACGACGAATGTAAACTGGGGGAATGTTAACGACTACCCTCACCTTTGCCCAATATATAAAAACACAGCCTCCCCAAAACAAAAATAAGTATACTGAAGCTTTGAATTGCAGTGTTCAATTCATCAAGTGTGAAGTATTTATCAGAAATCAATTTGCCCAGACACAAGCTAAGTTCAACAGGCACAATTCCCTCTAATAGGTCGTGTAGAACATCAGGTGGGAACCCTGTTACAGTGTGAAAATAGGTCAACCTGTTTAAAACACAGTCCCTTTTAAATCATCACTCTTACACAAAACTGCAAGGTAAATAGATGACAGAGCTGATCTATATTTAATCGGTAGATTGGCAATCACCCAATACAAAGCACACACTTTGTTTTTTTCTGGAGGTGCCTAATGGATTACAAACCTCAAAATCGTCGATAAACAAACCAACAGCAATTGATAATTCATCTCCAGAGAGCAGAGGATTTTCTTTGAAAAACAAGCCGTCACGAAATGACTTAAATTCACCAGACTGCGACTTTGCACAAGATTCTTCAACTAACACTTTGTCAAGGATATCATTCCTGCTTAGCAACTCAGTTATTACAGTCAATATGGGCACATATACAAACGTTTTTTTCTGGTCTGCATCTAGGACATATTCTACTGGCTCAATGACAGGGAAATTATCTCTGAAAAAAGCTGACCTTTTGTGGTCAGTGCCAAAAGGGCCACTCCTTGACAGAAAACCCAGAGGATTTGTTTCCTGTATAGTCTCTGTTATCAATGCTAAGATGGGGCCTTCAGTGTTACAGTTGTGCTGCCACCTAATGGATCACATTATGTAAACAACTCAATTTTGACAAAATGGAGATAGACCCTTATAATGCTAACGTCACGATATGTCGGAAAGAGGCATGGACCCCTGCCTTCTTCATGAACTAAATCGTTTGGAACTTCTGAATCTACATTTTTAAAAAGTCTACTGTACTGCACTTGAGGCGCTTAAGAAAACATGGTATAGCAGTTTAAACAATTTAACAATGGCCTTTACAAAGATGCATAAAATCAACTAAGCAAATTATAATTGTCAAATCATTTTATTTTGCATAGGAGAAGCACTGGTGCAATTGGAGGCTAAATATTTCAAATATAAGTTCAAATATAAGTTCAAATCAGAAAGTGCAATTGGATTTTTAGCAAGCAAACAAACTGGTCTATTGTTTTCTAGCCAATACAGGTTGGTACAATACAATACAATACAATGACAGGTTTGAGACCACTTCAAGCCAGTGCCGTGCCATATTTAGTGGCTAGGAGGACCTTAATATTGTTTACAGCTGCACCGGTCACATTAAAGCTCATGTTTCCTGCCTGAATTGTTTTGTGGCTCTCAAGTGCACCTGTGAAGATGCCTCCTGGCTGTATTGGCAGGATAGACTTAAGCCTCTGGCTGTTCGTTGGGGAGGACTGCAACTGTGCCATCTACAGTCTTAGCTGGTATGGTAGTTGGGAGTACCGTTGTGGAAACTGTTGTCAGGGTGATTACCTCCTGAGCAGGAAGGACGATCAGGGGGCCCAGGAGGGTAGTCTTGCTCCATTCTGAAATACATACGGTAGTATTAAAAGGAGCTACACAAAATTGCAATTACAATGTCTGTTTACACTAGCCATTGGTACCAGCCAGCTTCCATCACAAAATCAGCTATGCAGACAAGACCCCGACATGTCAAGTGAACAGCTAATACATATTTGGTTTGCCTACCTTCTCTAACACGCCATGATTTCACGATTATACAGTTTCTTTTGATCACTCCACAATCCCTTCCATGGCTCAGGCCATTATATGATGTAGTACAGTGAGCTAATTTAAACCGCACACAGTGCAAAGGGTCTGCTGAAAAATCCAGTCAGTACTTATACCATCTTCATAGCTTGATCTAAATGCTCCCCCACTTTAGACGGAAAACAAATTCAATTTACATCGAATGTACTGGATCTGGTACACACTTAAAGGATGCGCTCATGGAAAAACACATTAGGGAAAAAGAACAGCAGTGGTAATGGGGTTGTTATAGTTCAACAGAGTCAAAACAGACTGGTGTCATATGAAAGGCAACCAGGAAGTCTCTGAAAGGCCTCATCCACCCACCTTGCTTTGAGTCAGGCCCCCTGTTCCATACACCTTTGTAGGGAGAGGGCAGTTTGTTGAGCTCGGTCTGCCGAACCTGCTTCCTGCTCTGACCTGCGAGAACCTGAAAGTGTCTGGCTGGATCTTGTTTGGCCGGATCTTTTTTGCCCCAGCTCCGGTTAGAAGACTTCTTTGTTGTCGTCGGGGCCCGAGTGGGTTCCTCAAACCGCTTGGACGCCGCACAGGTTCTACACACCTGGTCGTCGCCGTCTGCAGACCACCAGCTAGAAGGTAAATGGATTCAGGGTATATACAGGAATCTTGAGGTTAATTTGAAAGTGACAGTTGGATCTAAGTGACAGTTGACACTAGAACAGCCGTGTCTATGTTACCTACTCAGGGTATATACAGGAATCTTGAGGTTAATTTGAAAGTGACAGTTGACACTAGAACAGTGTCTATGATTGCCAAGTAAGAACACTGAATTGCATTTCAATGTTTTACCTTTTGAGCTGCCTTTACATTAGCATACATTCAGCAATGACTAAAATGAAAGCCGTTCCAAAACATTTGTTGCACTGCACATCAATACAAAAGAAGTGAATGAGAAGTAGACAATGCAGTCAGCCTGCACAGAGCAAACTGTAAGAGAATCGGTACAATTGCAATCATAGAACAGCCACCTGCATCACCTACCTGTTCTCAGAGAAGGAACACGCTCTGTTCTGGGAGTTCACAGCAAACACGGCAGGGACAGCCTTCAGGTAGCAGGTGATGTACATCTGTGGGAATAGAGGAGAAATATTGATAAAAATCATCAATCGAAGACAACCTTTAATTATTGTATTTTTTTACAACTAGACAAAAATATGAGCGGGCACAGTCCCGAGAAGGGAAATGTTGTCGTCGTCCCCCAAATCATAAACACCTATTGTTTACAGTAACACTTAATCCGTTCCACAAAGGGTTAAGCGTCTTGGGTCATGTTCTCACATGAAAGTCCGAATCATGACCCGGAGCAAGTGGATGAGATTGCAACATTGTTGCTTACATTATTTCTCTGATTTGCGTTCTCACAGCCCTTTATGTAAACGAAGTAACATACGCAATCGAAGCAACAGACGTGGTAGTTGATTGGTCAGAAAAATTTAAAATTGCCCGTTCGTCCCGCCCTTATCCAGATCAACACACATGCGCTGTTGTTTTCCTATGGACAGCCTCGATGCGTCGTTTATTTTTTTCTGTGATGGAGATGGGTGATTAGTATCATGTAGCTTGAGCATGTAGCAATGGCGTAGCATTGATGTATCGTCCTGCCTTTAAGACTGTGTCCGGACTAGGGACTTGTCTCCATTGTGGACGAGTCAATCTCTGTCCGAGCCTACTGCATCTCTGTTACTGATCAACAGGAGGCACAGGCTGGACAACGATGCGTCTTTCTAATCGGAGCGAAACCACCCTTTTCAAGCGGAGCATGTGTTGGTCGTTTGCTCCGGGAGCGACTTCGAATGCGCGTTCTTCTCACAGCTCCAAACGACGCAGAGCAAAGCAAATTTTATCCTAAACTCCGATTACAAGTGAAGCAAGTGTTCTAGTGAGAACACACAATTATCTATTTATGTGGTGAATGACGTTTTACACCCATCACACCACCCAAATATTCTTCTAATAGCCTACCCATTTCCAGCGTTATTTTTGACTGATTTACATTGACGTACAGGCAAAGCGATGAGTGTTGTCAAAGATACTTCAATTATAAAACAAGAGGACCAACACCATTTTATGACTTGAAATATTAATTTTTGAACACAATGCCTTAATACAATGACAGAGTACATTTTGCTGTAGGCTCGGATACTAGAAACGCCGTAGCCAGGCACAGACGTCAATTTGACCCGTTGGCGGTTTTAGGTATAGGGCGCCCTCTGGTGGTTCTAGTGTTAAGATCCTTCTCTTTGCACCTCCCGCCTCTAAAAACACTTGTTTGAATGGCTTAGGCTGGACCCTGAAAAGATGCTCATCTGAAGTTGCTGCCCCCTAGTTACTTTCTCCAGGCACCAGGCCTGTGGGAGAAGCGTAATCACTTGCCAAATGTGTAGCAGCCTGGTGAAACCTGAAGGCATCCAGCACAATGTGCAACTTGTCATCCTGGACATCCCTGGGCATGAACTGGGAACCAGAGCCAGTCAGCTGGGCATCAGTAAAGCACCTGTTCAAGTCAAGACAGGGAAAACACTGGTTAAGGTAAACATGTATTAGCCACAAAGAGCTGTAGTAGTCAGTGAGGAATTCAATAGATGGGTAACAGTCTTGCTAGAGCAGGACCAATTGGAGAAAAATGTGTTTTAGCAATAGTTCATGTCAGTGCACTCCATAGCTACTTCACCCATTATACTCTATGAAGTCATGTCTAAGGTTGGCGTCCGCATCAGGTGTCTCGGTGGCCACACAGTGGTCCACATAAACACGAAGAGGCATGTGTTTGCCCGTTATGACAGCTGCCTCCAGGTGTATGACGTCACCCAGGAAGTAGACATTCGTTCCCCTCTCAGACTTCCAGTCGTCTGTTGAGAAGAGGTCGAGATGAGCAAAGACAAGCCAAGAGACAAGCCAGTGCAACCAAGATGAGACAAGCCAGTGCAACCAAGTCAAAGACAGCTGTCTTTGGGGAAACTAACACAGTACGTGACGTTAGAATTATAAGGTTCTATCCATTTTTGTCAAAATTGAGTTTTTTACATAATCTGATCCATTAGGATCATTAATGCCTGTGTGGCGTTATTTTAAAAATGTTGACATTTCTTAGTTAGTAATTAATAAAATACAAAGGTTCCATCTCAAAAAACATAATGGAATGTAAAAACTTTGACGCTCAATATCTCTGAACAACCCTAAACGGAGATAGAACCTTATAATTCTAAGCTCACGAGTAGTTCCATATCTTAAAGAAACAGTTAATTTGGACAGGAGCACTGATTCGCTGAGATCAAATGTCCATTACAATATGTCATGTTTTCTACAATAACAGATACATTTCCTTCACTTCATTAGAGAGAGTACATGACACAACATACATTTTGTACAGCACTTTTCAAAACTCTTTACTCATCATCCGAGGGCTACGGGCAAGACTACAGGCTCCTGAAGACACAGCAACAACAATAGTATTATAGATGTTATAAAATATTTAACAGAATGACCAAAACAATACCCATCATGAGGCGGAGGATGAAGTCAAGTTGATCTTGTGCGGTCACTGTGGAGGCAAAGGGCATCCAGGTAGGTAGCAGGGGTGCACTGTCTACTGCATACCTCCTAAACAGACACGAACAGCCTTTAGACATAAACACTTACAGCATTTAGACTGAGAATCAATTGAGCAATGTGTTACTGTGAAGTTGTCCAGTGACACAATAATATGCATGTCTACAGGTAACTCACTTTCCGTAATGGCACTCAATTGGAATCACTGTTCCATCCAACCGAAAGACGCCATCGGGAGAGGGTGCAGGTGAATAGATGAGATGGTTGGAATAAACCAGCTCCTCCTTCGTGGACTATGGAGTAAATGTAAATGTTAGAGGTGTTTCTTCAGATGTGGGTGGGTAAAGCGCCCCCCCCCTCCCCACACACTTGAACTGCATCATTCTTTACTTTCGTTTTTTAAATGTCTCGATCGTTTGTTCAAACATTTTGCAAAGTGTGTTCATGTTATACTACCGAGAAAGAGGAAACACCTGTGCTGCTGATTGCAAAACGTTTCTCAAACGATCGGGATATTTGAATAAATAAAACACAGACCAACGTCATAGCCTTACATGGCCAGACATCTCTGAACGTTCAACTGTGATGGGTGACAAGGAGTTGGATAACCCAGTTAACAACTAATTAAGTGATTGGTGTTTAGTTCAACCAAACAAGCGAGCTGGTACAAATGTACACCCCTTGGCACTGCCTTCTCTTGGAAACACCTAACATTGTAACATCTCAAACGCTGGGATAGTGGATCTATTCCATATACAGGTGCAACTCAAAATTAGAATATCGTGCAAAAGTCCATTCATTTCAGTAATTCAACTTAAAGGGTTAAACTTAAATATTATATAGACTCGTTGCATTGTACATATGCATGATTATACATTTCAGAGGGCTGACATTTCTGTATTTAAAATCCTTTTCTTATTGATTTCATGTAATATAAAACAATTCTGAGATATTTAATTTGGGGTTTTCATAAGCTGTAAGCCATAATCATCAAATGTATAACAAATAAAGGCTTTAAATATCTCGCTTTGCATGTAATGAGTATATAATATCTAAGTTTAACCCTTTAAGTTGAATTACTGAAATAAATGAACTTTTGCACGATATTCTATTGTTTTGAGTTGCACCTGTACAGATTCAAGTACTCAGCATCTCGTAGCTTACTGATAGTTGAGTTCCACAGTCCGTCAGATGGGCGTAGATGGTGAACTCTGCTTCTTCCGATTGAACCGCACCACAGGTAGGCCTACCCTCTACTGAGCCCTTTACGCCCATTGAACCCGGGCCCAGGTGCAGATCTCTGCCATCCACGAGGACGCCCGTGTCAAACAAGTCCGCTTTCACCACCACTTCCAGCGAGTCTTCCAGGCATTTCACCAAGACATTCGGCCTAGGAAACCTATCGGGCTCTGCGCTCTGCTTTACTGAGTGGGCTGGCTGTTTGGGCTGGCTGTCAGAATAACGTCTCGGATGACGATCAGGTTGAATGGACTGAGAGCATTCAGAGAGTATGGAAATGATCAGTAGGGTCGCGACCCACCGCGGAGGGCTTTGCAGAAGCTCCATTATTGCTAAAATCTAAATGTTGAGTTTGGAGGCGTCGCGCAGACCCACTGAAATTGTAATTCCGATGTGAACGATTGAATTTATTAAATCTGTCCAAACATGCACCAATCACTGATCAAGCGCGCGGGATGGAATCGCACCTGGACCTAATCAGTGCTAATTGATTCCTCATCAATAACGTGCCCTAATCAATGCTAATAGATTCCTCATCAATAACGTGCCCTAATCAATGCTAATAGATTCCTCATCAATAACGTACGAAATCTGACTTTTTAAAATCCTACCTGCCCCCGTCTGAACTGTCAAGTCGCTTTTAATGTGACTTTTACGTCACTCTAGAAGGGTTGCCAGATGGGATTGACAATTTACAGCCTAACCAGTCTATAACCGATAAATCCAGTAGCCCATTCGGCGGTAACCCGCCCCATCTGGCAACCCTGCACTCTAGACGCACTTGGTCATCTTATATAAAATAAATACTTTAGACTCAAATACAAAAAAGCAGCTCTTCCTGGCCCATGCTCTAACACAGCCATTCCGATATCCACAAAATAGCACACACTCTTGAGTGTTATTGTTTTAATATCAACTGCATAACTAGGGCCCCCACTTTAAATCTCATACTGGAACTATCCTTGCCCTTGATCTCATGGATGAGTCACAACCATTATGCAATCTAAATCATGATAATTAATGAATATAGAGACAATCAATCATGTTTATTTATAATGTTAAGAGTTAATTTCACCACACAAAACTTTCTGAATGTAGAATATATTTTAAGTGGGATAACCTTTTCAACAAACAAATACAAATGATAATGAACCACTGGAAAGCAACTCTCTCTTAATGCTAAAGATGGACTAATAGTGAACACAGATGACCGACAACCAGACTACAAGGCATCCATGTCTTCTTCTACCTGAAAAGCGATGCTTTAATAAGCCTCTAGTCCTAGGCCTGGTACACCAGTAGCTCAGTCGACTCAGACATCTTGATTTTTAACCTACAGTAGGGATGTGACTTTCCTTGTTTTTCTTCATATTGAAAATATATTTTGTCTGATGAATCTTTCTGTGTAGCATATTCAGGTTCACTAAGCGCAGTTTTGCACATTGCTTGGGAAGTCCTTTTTAATGCCTCCCCCAATAAACATGCAACAAAGAATATAATAACCCTTTATAGAAGCTTTATTTCAATCTACACTATGGATACAAAATAAGGTTAAACAAGTAACACTTCAAAATACCACCATGTGGTAAAGCATGTGGACGTGTGCAACAATAGCATAACTACATCCATTTGTGTGTCTAAATAATTCATACAAGTTCTGAGCCATTGTTGCAAAGGTAACACACAGGAAAGCTTAAAATGTATCAGCTTGTTCTTTAGGCTAAATCAGGTTAGGGCTTGTTGTGTAGTCATATGACCTACTGTGATGCATGTTAGGCTAGATGCCTTAGGTTAGATGTCATCTGATTTTATTTTAGCTACTGTATTTTTGTGTTTCTTTTAATCATGACTGTATTTATATGATGTGTTTATTTTACCCCATAACCTGATTTCTTCCATTAGGAAATGTAGCCCCGTTACTTCTGGCAGGGGGACCACCAACGGAAATTAGCCTATGGCTATAATTGGGTACATTTACACTGATGATATGTGCGCATTACATTTAAGTGTTCATTAATGTACTGTGTCCCCCTTGAACAAATAAATTAAAATAAAATAAAATCAACAGCACAAACAGCTGTGTTCTCAGTAGTCTACTGCAAAGCACACAACTGGCGTGGTCCATCTAGGCGTGGTCCCTCTGTAGCAGTAGTCACCAACCCTGGTCCTTTCATTCCAGCCTGTACAGTACACCCTGTAGCTCTCCAGAACCAGAGTTGGTGAGCACTGCTCTGTAGTCGTGGCTGCTGTCATGTGACAATGTTGACGATGGGGGAGGGAGCAGGGCAGGTGATAAGGTGATAAAGTGCATTATTTGGAGAGGGTCTTCTCTGCCATGTGTCTCTGCTGGCTTTGGGCATGCCTATGACACAACAAAGGACAAACAAACAACAGAACGTGACGTTAGAATTATACGGTTCTATCTCCATTTTTGTCAAAATTGAGTTTTTTTACATAATCTGATCCATTAGGTGTTTATTAATGCCTGTGTGGTGTTATTTTTTAAAATGTTGACATTTTTGAGTTAGTAATTCATAAAATACAAAGGTTCCATCTCACAAAACATAATGGAATGTAAAAACTTTGACGCTCAATATCTCTGAACTGCCCTGAACGGAGATAGAACCTTATCATTCTAAGCTCACGAGAATTCAAAATAAGTGTTAAAAAGTCATAAAGAACATTTCGTGAAAATATGCTTCTTGGCAGAGGGATGGCATTTGACATTAGAAGCCCACCCTCCTCTGGTTGTGTAAGGGTGTGTGTATGTATGTGTGTCTATGTGTGTGTCTGTGTGTACGTGTGTTGCCTCTTAGAGCTGCTGGAGTGGGACCCGTACCTTGTTAGGTCCTCTATGTCCACCAGCATGGCGTCCTGCTCCACGTGGAGTTCATCTCTGATCAGCAGCAGCTGCACCAGCTCCCCATTCAGACCTGCAACGTCGTCATCACAATGTCAACTTTACATTAAGACATCAGAGTTTTGATCTTGGTGATAGATGGCACATTGTTGTGTGTGTGTGTGTGTGTGTGTGTGTGTGTGTGTTTGTGTGCGCATGCGTGTGTGTGTGTGTGTATATATTTGTTTGTGCGTGTTTAAGTCAGGGCCGGCCGAAGGCATATGCAGAGGGCCACAACCACTAGAGGGCGCCACACTTTAGCAGTCGAGTGTGTGTGTATATGTACCCACTCTGTATCTGTGAGTGCAGGTCATTGGTGATGACTTGCAGCTGTCCAAGGCTCATGTCCCTCATGTCTCCCCTCCTCAGACTCCTCTTCATCAGGCACTCGCTGATGTGGGGCAGGTGGAGCAACTGCACACAGCCACAGGGACAACGATGTTACAACCACGACATTAAACAGACACACAAGGTGCCAGGCTTTCTTTTTTTTTTTTTTTTTTAGTTTTTTTTTTTTCTGAGTGGGGCAGTCCCACTCTTATTTTTCTTTTTAATGACAGATATAGTAGAGATTATGACAGGAAGGATGGGTGAGAGAGAGAAGGGATGACATGCAGGATATGTCCGCGGCTGGAATCGAACTGGGAACCCTGCGGTACATGGTCAGCGCTTAATCCACTACGCCACCTAAGCGCCCCGGTGCCAGGCTTTTTTGCCTAAAATGTTATCACCAGGGAATGAAATGTACGTTCAGTTGGATTTAAATCTGATGATTGATTAGGCCAAGAACTTTCAACTTTTTGGCCCTGAAAAATGCCCTAGTTCCTATGGCAGTATGTTTTGGGTCATTGTCTTACTGGATGATGAAGTGAATTTGGAGGCATTTGCTCGTACTCAAAGCAGACAAGATGTTACTGTACATACCGCACACACACACACACACACAAATAATTGTATGTGGATTGCTCTTCGAAACACACACACACACACTGACCATGTCGGCCACGGGGGAGCGTCGGTGCAGCTGTATCTGTCGTTCCACCTCCACCTGCATGCGGGCCATGGGCCGGGCCAGCGCCAGCGCCACGCGGGCCTCCTCCTGCAGCCGCCGCTGCACCTGCCAGAAGCTGCAGTCCTCCAGGGGCTCCGAGTCCTCCTCACCTGTGTCCCGGTCCGACAGGGACGAACTCTGCTTACTCTGGGCAGACACACACACACACACATAAATGGACTGCACTTATATATCGCCTTTATCCAAAGCGCTTTACAACGGCCTCTCATTCACCCGTTCACACACACATTCACATCAACCAATGGCGGCAAGCTACCATGCAAGGCGCCGGCCCGCTCACTGGGAGCAACTTGGGGTTCAGTGTCTTGCCCAAGTCAAGCATGTCTGGCGGGAGGGGCATTTGTGGAAGGAGGGGGAGGTGGGGGACTATTGAGTTAAAGGGAGATTGGGAAGGGGAAGGGGGGGGTGGAAGGTTTATTTTGTATTTGTACTGGTAAATCGTATTTTGTTATTGTATTTTCTCCTTTGTTTATTTGTATGTTACCACTCCCTTGTTTTACTCCCTGAAATGATAATTAAAAATTGATCACAAATGTTTCTATTTCATTTTTCATTGACGGGAGGTAGCCTGCAGGAAGTCGACTGCTAAAGTGTGGCCCCCTCTAGTGGTTGTGGCCCTCTGTTTATGCCTTCGGCCGGCCCTGACTTAAACACACACAAACAAATATATACACACACACGCACACACACACACACACACACACACACACACACACATCTGAAGTGTGTACCACGGGTGACAGTGGCGTGTCCAGGCTGGTCTCTGTCCTGCTGTCCTCTGCATCACTGTCTTTGTCACTGCTGCTGTCATTCACAAAACACACCTGCAGATTCACCCCGCTCTGCAGCCTGAGACAGACAGACAGACAGACAGACAGAGAGAGAGAGAGGGGTGGGAGTGATTAAATCACATCATCCAGAGTAAAGGGGGAGTGATGAAGAGAGAGACAGACAGGGAGACAGGAAGAGGCAGAGGGATTGGGCGGGCAGTGGTGGAAAGAGTACTGAAATATCTTACTACTTAAGTCTTGTTACTTAAGTGACATTTTACTAAAGTAAAGTTCAAGTCTTAAGTAAGAGTACTTAATTTAAAAAAAATGCTTGATAAATAGTACTGAAGTAAAGGATATTTGCATTACTTTCAAAATGAAAACTTTACCTTGATTATTGCATAGTAGAGAAGTAGAATACTCTATTCAAAACATACTCAAGTAAAAGTACATTTACAGAATAATTTTAAAAAGCTCAAATAAATAAAAAATTATAATAAAAAAAAAAATCAAATCCTTGAAAAATCGACTCAATTACAGTAATGAAAGTAGTTGTACATGTGTTACTTTCAATCTCTGTTGGGTGAGAAGAGAATTGCTGAAAGGCAAATTGACCCCGACACCCCTAGGTATGTAGATACATTCAAGCAATAAGTGTTCTGTTAAACAGCTATGATGTAAGTGAAAGTCTCTGTCACAGTGAGATTGAAACCCATATTGAGTCACCCTCTGTGAGCATGCTCAAGTGTTTGTGATGAAACAAAAAAACAGACCTTCATTCATGAGTAATCATACTCATTTCAAGCACTCCTCGTAAACACTGTTATTAATTATATTCGTCCCTTTGTCATGTATCTGTGTATTATCTCGTTTTGTACTGTATTGCAATGTTGCGTCATTTTGCTGTGCCTGCTTAACTTGTATTGTCTTGCTTTGTCTGGTATTGTCATGTAGTGTATTGCCTGTTGTGTCGCTTTGTTGTGCTTGCTGATGTTTTTAATGACACGACACCATTCATTTAGTAATAGCCTGCTCAGGGACTACAGATGGAAATTAGCTCATGAGCTAACTCTGGCGCATTTCCATTGATGTGGAAACTGATTTGTTGATTAATGTGCACTGTCCCTGGTAAATAAATAAATAAATAAAATAAAAAAGCTTTCACTAATCATGAACTGCAAGTTTGGTAGAAACACACACACACACACACACACACACACACACACACACACACACACACACCCACACCCACACCCACACCCACACCCACACACACACACACACACACACACACACACACCACACACACACAGTTATGTGTGCTCTCACAAACCCACCGGGTTTCATAGCCATCCTTGCTGCAACTGGTGTAGATGACCGGCTCCTCGTCGTCATAGAAACTGCCCAGGGCCAGCTTCTGCCTGATGCACTCTCTCTCCTTCCTCTGGGCCTGGAGGCACATTGAAGAGTTTGAGTTTGAGTTTTTATTAGGACCTCTTTTAGCCAATGGCTAATCTTCCAAGAGTCCTTACATTAAAACATTACAAAAATCAGTATTTCATTACTTCATACACTTTCAGTACATGTCAATAAACCTTCTGAAACATGGCATTAAAACACATTAATACACAATACATAACAATAGCAGAAAAGCAATACATTCACTTGGTTTTGCATAAATTAGTCCCCATGACCATCAAAGTGAGTTTTGATGTGTTTCTTGAAGTCTCTCCTAGGTAGGCCTCTGAGAGAGGCAGGTAGGTAGGCCTCTGAGAGAGGCAGGTAGGTAGGCCTCTGAGAGAGGCAGGTAGGTAGGCCTCTGAGAGAGGCAGGTAGGGAGGCCTCTGAGAGAGGCAGGTAGGTAGGCCTCTGAGAGAGGCAGGTAGGTAGGCCTCTGAGAGAGGCAGGTAGGTAGGCCTCTGAGAGAGGCAGGTAGGTAGGCCTCTGAGAGAGGCAGGTAGGGAGGCCTCTGAGAGAGGCAGGTAGGTAGGCCTCTGAGAGAGGCAGGTAGGTAGGCCTCTGAGAGAGGCAGGTAGGGAGGCCTCTGAGAGAGGCAGGGAGTTGGCCTCTGAGAGAGGCAGGTAGGTAGGCCTCTGAGAGAGGCAGGTAGGGAGGCCTCTGAGAGAGGCAGGTAGGGAGGCCTCTGAGAGAGGCAGGTAGGTAGGCCTCTGAGAGAGGCAGGTAGAGAGGCCTCTGAGAGAGGCAGGTAGGTAGGCCTCTGAGAGAGGCAGGTCGCCTATTCCATAAAGCTATTGCTCTGTAAGAAAATGTGCGCTTACCACTAGAACATCTAAAATTCGGATCCTAATTAGATGTCTGTGTAGTTCTTGTATTCAATGAATGTCTGTTTCTCACCAACTCGTGTCTGGAAAGTATTGATTTGGGCCTGTTTTTTGTTTGGATATTGTGAAAAATATTTATTTCAGACCTATCAATTCTATCACTAACTGATGACCAGCCGAGGATATTATGACGCTCAATAACTGGGGTATCATATTAGCATTTTAGTATGATTCGAGCTGCTTTGAAGAAAACAGGTTAATACTGCAGTGAACGCTCTTCCTCTGATGCTGTGAACATCTTCAAGTTAGAATGTTTAATATTAGAACATTAAGATTAGAATGTTTTTATTAAAACACCAAACTTGTGGATGTCAGTACAGCATGAAAGAGATGAGGTAACCGACAACTGAAAGCCAACATCAGAACAATTCCTTGAATATGTTGGCCTATGCTGCCAAAAAGCCATTTTTGTCTTGTTGATTTCTTTCACAAATAATATTGAGTCAAAGTAATAATCAATCTATATTATGTCCATGAACTGAACTGATATCAGACAACTGTCCTGGACCTATAAGACTATAAGACCAGAATCAGAATCCCTTATTTGGAAAATTGTCAAATCACTAATAATAGTCTACTGGGCCCAGAAATACTAATAATACTAAGAAACTCAAACTTGGTTGCGCTTACACCGATGGCGCTTTTCCACTACAGGGCCAGCCCGGGTCAGTGAATGGAGGTAAAAGGGATGGAAGGTGGCCTGGGGTGGTCCAGTGGTCGAGCACCGCGGTCTACAGTGCACACACATGGCCATGTTGGCATGGGTTCAAATCCGGCTCATGCCCTGCTGATATGCCCTCTCCTCCTTACTTTCCTGTCTACATTCACTATCTCTATCCAATAAAATGAAAAATATGAGTGGGACTGCCACTGCCAAAAGGGAGGGAAGGAGGAAAGATGGATGGATGGATGGAGCAGTTTATTGGAGTCTGACTTGTCTCACTGTGTTGGCTCAACACACACACACACACACACACTCACAGTCACACCACATGACATGTATGGTGGTATCTAAATATACACAAGCAATCACACTACACCACACCAACTGGCATATTTCCCTTCCAAATTGAGGTAATCAATAATGGCCATAAATTCAGACAGCAAATCCATAGGATTTTGTCAGACTAGAAAATGTCAAGTCACCTAGCTAGCATGGACTTAATCCTGTCTCCTTTCTTCTTTCATCCTCTCTCCCGTTGTCTTTCTAATCATGCTGCAGTCTCTCTCCTCTCCACTCACTTGCCTTTACCTGATCTGACTCCTCTCTACTTATTCTATTACCCTCCTCTGCTCTTTCTCTCTCTTCTTCAACTTTCTCTATCTGTATTTACCCCCCCTCTCCCCATTCTTCTCAGTTCTTTCTCTGTTCTTTCCCCCTATCCTCTGTCTTCCTCTCTGTTCTTTTCACCTCTCCCTATTCCTGTTCTATCCATCTCTTTGTAAATACATGGGGCATGGTGTATGTATGTATGTATGTATGTATATATATGTTACGGTACATGTGGGAAAACTAGGGTTAGGGTTAGGTGCTACGTCGACTTGGTACATGCTGGCATGTCTAACCCTAACCCTAATCCTAACCCTAACCCTACTTTTCCCACATGTATCGTATTCCCACATGTACCGTAACATACTGTATATATATATATTATATATCCCTCCTTTGTGCCCACATCCCTCAGGCCTACACACACACACACACACACACACACACATACACACACACACACACACACACACACACACACACACACACACACACACTTGTATACTACTCTACTCGTACTCTAATACCCACTCTTTTACTGTACTTCCATCCATCTATCTATCTATCCATCCATCTATCTATCTATCCATCCATCACTGATAACAAATACAAACATACACTTTGCCCCCTTCACCCCTCTTTCCTTCGGTCTTAAATCTCAAAGAAATACAACTTCAAACACAACAACAACAACCATACATACAGTAGACACATTCACACAACCATATACACAGACCCCATTGTAGCTCGGACTGTGACATCACTGAGGCTGTGATGTAACAGTATAAATCACAGCTGGACGCTACCATTCTAGAATGATTCTACAGCGAACACTCCACCCACACTGGTCTCCTCACAGTGAGCCAAGTCCTGTCATATCTGGCTCGACCATCTACACACAAACCACACAGAAAAGATGGACACAAAACATAATATCTATCCATATAATCTATGAAATATTGTGTATTTGACTGTAAAAGTTCCACAAGCATTCTCTCAAATAAACATAATTCACGTTTTTTAACATCCACCACACACATGCAGGAAATGCTCAATCCAAAGATACTGTATATACTACAAGATTGAGATTACAAATAACAAAAAAAACAGCCAGAAAAATAAATTCATGTAAAAAAAAGATAAATTCATATAAATGAGCACAGGCATCAACAATCAGGTGAAATACACACACTGACACAGTGACACACCCTCACACGATACAATCACATATACACAAATGGCAGGCCGAGTCATCGGGCATATATATATAGCAACCTAACCTGTACAATATTTGAATACATGTAAATACAAGCATTTACCTCACCCCCCCCCCCCCCCCCCCGCCCTCCACCCCCGCCTCCAACACACACACACACACACACACCTGGTAAACACGTTTCTCTTGGTGCACCATCCTTCAGCGCATTGTACAGGCAGCAGCCCTGTCCTTTCCCTCACTGCAGTGAAGCTATACCCAGGAGACCCACTCACATACTGCAGCTGCGCACGGAGAAGAGAGGGGGAGGAGAGGGAGGGGTGAGAGAGAGAGAGAGAGAAAGTGGAGGGAGGGAGGGAGGAAGAGGGTGAACAGCTGATGGAGATACGTGGGTGCTCTGTTCTCTCCTCCTCCGCTGCTATCTTCTTCTCCTCCAACTCCTCCCTTCTTTTTATTTATCCATCTCTCCATCTCTCCATCCATCCGTTTCTACTTTTTACCATGGAAACAAGGATTAAGGAGAAAAGGAGAAATAATTCTTTGAGGGATGGAGAGAAACATGGTAGTGATGGAGAGAGAGAATACAAAAAGGATCAACTAAAATGTTATGCTGAATCATACAGTATTTAAAGCAGAATTGTTTACCCAAAGATATTTTTGGGGTCATATATTTCTTGTCATTGACATGGTCCTGAATTTTATTCTGCTGCACAACAGAGCCTCAGATATTCTAATAGCAAGCATAGATGTTACTTAATGGAATAGTCTCATGATGATGCATTTTGTGTCAAGTGGACAGAGATTAACCAAGGGATAAAGCAATCACATGGGATTAAAAGACAGCTGCTGGACAAGGAAGCATGCAGTGATTGCCCAGGGATGTCACTCATCTACAGTACATCCACTGGCGGACTCAAGGGGGGAGACAGTGGGGGTGACCGCAAAATTATAGGACGTGCCCTATTGGCTGCCCTTCCAATGGTCTAAACTTGACCATGTGCACTGATGGGGTCCCATGTTGTGCAGTAGGTGCCCTTTTTTTGTTTTCGCCCCCCCTGCCCTTCAAACAGCCTGAGTCCGCCACTGAGTACATCCATGGAGCAGTGTTTAGGAAGCTGCTCCGAAAATGTATTTAAATTGTAAAAAAAAGTGTAGTGCCTTATATGATAGCAGCTACAAGGGTTAGTTAGTTAGTTAGTTAGTTAGTTCGTTAGGGTTGGCAGGGAAATGTGGCTATGTATTGTTCATAGCAGAGCATGACTCAATAATCTGACTCAAAAGTTATTTAATTAAAAGTATGCACAAAGAATTGTTGAACTAAGCTTTGATTTAGTATTATCTTAATTAATTAATTAATGTAAATCTAATAAGACACTATTTATTTGTAGCCAGTGAGGACGACAAGCTCATGGAACAAATGAGTGACAATAGAAGACTCCACATTCTCTCTTCAACAATGGGATCTCGGAGTCTGGTGTAATCCAAGATGGACTGCTTGTAAGACATTTCACCTGGATAAGACTCAGCTAAATCAGCCTCCAGCTAAACCGTTTAATCACTGAAGCTGCTGTCGTGGATATAATTGATACTTAATAGATTTAGTAGAACTTACAAAGCACAAAGAGCTTAGATCAATTGTCTCCAAAGAGGTATTTTATTAAGACAAGTTACATGAGCGCAGAGAGAAATGAGCAGACCAATAAGCAAGAAGCAATGGCCCAAAAGCAAGAAGCAGCCCCCAACGATGGGCAGGACTCATATTTATAGAACTGTCCTTGGTCATGAGGTCACCATTCTTGGGAACCAATCATATTACAAATCTGTGATTACACAAGTTATGGGCCCTGTCCATAGTCAGAATTATTCACTGCGCCACAGACCTTGGCCCATCCCTGTGGGCCTTCCTTGAGTGCTAGATTCACCAAACTGTAGAGAGACTTACATTTCTCAGTATAACATGATATAAAACCACTACACTGCCAAACATGGAAAATGTGAGATACAGTACCCCTGTGTTAGTATTGGAACAGTGAAGCATTTTTCTACTAGCATTTTATTCTACTCCAAATGTTTCAATTTGAAATCAAACAATTACAGTACTAAGGTACATACATAATATACATCATATATAGCCCCCCTATTTCAGGGCACCAAAGGAAATGGGACAATTGTTTCTGCTAAATAAAATGTGGTCCGTCACATCATTTGTGCAGGCACAAGAGAGTTGTCAATGTTTAGTGTTGATTCTAGGCTTTGCGTTTGTCTTTGGACTCTGCTATTAGTGTGTGTCAACACGAGGACCGAAGAGGCGTCAATGAAATTCAAGGAAGCCATATTAGGCTGAAGATCTGAAGAAAAACCGTACAGTGGATAAGCGTGAAGAATGTTCACCATCATTAAAAACAACTGACGTGTGGCCTGGGGTGGTCCAGTGGTCTAGCACTGCGGTCTACAGTGTACACATTATGCCCATGTTGACATGGGTTCGAATCCGGCCCATGCCCTCTCTCCCTTACTTTCCTGTCTGTCTTCACTATATCTGTCCAATAAGATGAAAAATATGAGTGGGACTGCCCCACTCAGAAAAAAATAAATACCAAAAACAAAAACACATCACGAACAAGTAACTAGGGCCAAAAGGTGGAAAGTTCTTGATTGGCCAAAGTCAATCTTCAGATTTAAATCCAATTGAACATGCATTTCATTTGAGCAGCAAAACACTTAAATGTAGGCATGGGCATGTCAAGGTAGTTTGGCTGGTGTTTTTTTGGTGCAGAAAAAGAATGGAGGAAAGCTCGCCAATTATCTGCTTAATAGGATTGGGGCGTCTGCCTAGTCTGCTGAGCACAAGGTTGTTGATAGGATCTTGACAGAGGAGGATAACATGCTGTTGAATTGCATTGGCAAGGCAAGGCAAGTTTATTTGTATAGCACATTTCATACAACAGGGTCAATTCAAAGTGCATTACATATAGCATTAAAATAACTACAGAAAAAGGATAGAAATAAAAAATAAAAATGGCAAGGATACATCTATATATAGAAAATAAATAGATAAACATTTAACAACATAATAAGACTGAATAAAAATGCATAGATAAAAGCGTAGTTACTGCAACTTTATTCAAGCGCTGCTCTTCCCGACATGGCGTGAGATTGCAGGTACTGGTCTGTGTTTAGCCGCTAACTTGCGCGACGCTCTAACAGACGCAAAGCAGAAGTGGGTCAACCAGGTGATGTACTTTAACACGACACGATTGTTTCCCTAAGCCCAGTTAACAATCAGAGCTGTTAATGGTTGCTGCAAACCCACGACCAACAAGCACATCTGTTAACCGTTGTTCAGGTGTCTTGTTTTCTCTGGCTGTTTTGAGTTGGTCTTTTAATATGAAGGATTTTACTGCCATCTTGTCTCTTCATGGACTTCTATACTTTGACAAAAGGCGTGTGAGATTTTCCCTTTATTGAACATCATTTGTGTACCGTTAGTGGTTACTTTAGACAATTATTTCTGTTGTGATCAGGGGTGCAAACTGGTGATGGCCCAAAAAGGTGACACATTTTTTTTTGCGGCTAACCTTAGGTGGGGGGGGGATAGCGCTAGCACTAATGGTGTTAAATAGATATCGCTAGCACTAACGGTGGTCTAACAATGATGCATGTGTAAGTAGCGGCAGCCCTGACCTTAACACCTGCAGAATTACTTCGAAAACAGTTTACTGTGACTGTGTTCTCTATGCTGTCTGGAATTGTACCCCCCCCAAAATAATTTTCTGCAGATCTACACAAGTCACATGGATGACATATTTTGAGATAAAAATGGCTAATTTAGCAGAAAGGTGACATGTTTGCATCCCTGTACAGTGATATGAGGATACGTAAGTAAGTCAACCATGTCTATGATGGTGGATACAGAGAAAAACAAAAACTCAACTCCAGTTCACAATTAACATACTCATTTTTATTAATCTTTTTAGCTCCACATCCAGCTTTACAATAAAATCTAAAAATTGCAATTCAGAAATGTAACTGAGACGGGGACTTTAAATGTTCTCAATATACATGATCAGACAATGTAATATGTTCTGTAGAAACATATTACATTGTCTGATCATGTATGTAGACATGTAATTAAATTAAGACTACAAATTATTAAATCTACAGATAATGGCTCAAAAGTTGGAGAAAAAAAAAAGGAGAAAAAAAGAAAAGTGTTGCTCAGATGGATTGATCATGTGACCAGTTTAACTCATTCTGGATGGGGAAAATCAAACATGTTTTATCTCTAATACCTGACCATACCTCCCAATGAAACTCAATAGGATTACACTCAATTGATCTGTGTAAACTCAAGAGCCCAAATGCAATGTTTATTACACCAGAATTAATGATCTGAAGTAGTAGTAGTAGTAGTAGTAGTACAACAAAATGGCCACCATGGTTGCCATAGATCCCTGTCCAGCGTCAGGGGTGGGGCGTCTCTAGGGGGCGTGGTGAGGAGCAATGGCGACATCCAGTCTGTGCTAGCAGTCTTCCTGCCTTCAGCGCAGACCTTCATAAACATCACCTCACAGCCCAATGAGAAACCCACCTCAAATCTACAAGGAGAGAGAGAAAGAGAGAGAGAGAACATGATGTTGATGAAATGTCTGGTCATATTGGGTCACAATCATTAGCATATCCAAAACTCCCAGCAGTCTGTTTGATGGGACATAGTCAAGGCAAAAAATATTGGAACCCCCTGCACATCTGTCAGATAATGCACCACTTCTCCCAGACAATTGTTGCAATTACTAATGCTTTGGTATTCACATTTTTATTTCTTTTGATTGCATCGGAACACAAAAAATCTGAGAGAAATCTGATATCTGATCAAATTTGATATCATTCCACACACAACTCTAAAAATGGACTGGACAAAATTATTATAAAGACAATTTTATTTCAAGCATGATGTAATGCTCCTTTAAATGTGTATATAAACTCACCTGTGGCAAGTTACAGGTGCTGACAATATAGAAAATCACACTTGCAACCATTTAAAAATGGTGAAAAGTTGACTCGACATTTGTTGAGCATGGAAAAAAGAAAGAAGGGCAGAGAATTGTCTGAGGATCTGAGAACCAAAAGCATGGACAATCTCAAGGCTACAAGTCGATCTCCAGAGATCTTAATGTTCCTGTCTCCACTGTGCGCAACGTCATCAAGAAGTGTTACAGCCCGTGGCACTGTCTAATGGACGTGGAAGGAGGAGAAAGAAAATGATGAATTGCAGATTGCAACGAAGGATTGTTCGAATGGTGGATAAAAAACCTCAATCAACTTCCAAACAAATTCAAGCTGACCTGTTGACACAGGGTACAACAGTGTCAGCTACAGACACAGGGTACAACAGTGTCAGCCACAGACACAGAGTACAACAGTGTCAGCTACAGACACAGAGTACAACAGTGTCAGCTACAGACACAGAGTACAACAGTGTCAGCTACAGACACAGAGTACAACAGTGTCAGCCACAGACACAGAGTACAACAGTGTCAGCTACAGACACAGAGGACAACAGTGTCAGCTACAGACACAGAGTACAACAGTGTCAGCCACAGACACAGAGTACAACAGTGTCAGCTACAGACACAGAGTACAACAGTGTCAGCTACAGACACAGAGTACAACAGGGTCAGCTACAGACACAGAGTACAACAGTGTCAGCCACAGACACAGAGTACAACAGTGTCAGCTACAGACACAGAGTACAACCTGTCAGCTACAGACACAGAGTACAACAGTGTCAGCTCGCACTATCCGTCGCCATCTGTTTGAAATGTGACGCTATGGTAGGAGACCCCAGGAGGACCCCACTGCTGATACAGAGACATAAAAAAACTAGACTGGAGTTTGCCAAAATGTACCAGGGAAAGCCAAAATCACAAAATCACAAACCCAACATCCCGAGGACAGATGAGACCAAAATAGAGCTTTTTGGTAAAGCACATCATTGTACTGAAAACTAAATGAGGACTTCAAAGAAACAACACAGTCCCTACAGTCAGACGTGGTGGAGGTTCACAGATGTTCTGGGGTTGCTTTGCTGCCTCTGGCACCGGATAACCGTGCCCGTGTGCATTGCATCTGAAGAACACCAAAGAATTTTGGGGCGCAATGTAGGGCCCGGTGTCAGGAAGCTGGGTCTCCGTCAAGGGTCATGGGTCTTCCAGCAGGACAATGACCCAAAGCATAGTTAAAAAAGCACCCAGAAATGGTTCAAGACAAAGCGCTGTTGAGTTCTGAAGTGGCAAGCAAGGAGTGCAGATGTAAATCCCACAGAACACCTGTGGAGTGTTCTCAAACAGCCGTTGGGAGAAGGAACCCTTCAAACGAGAGAAATGGAGCAGTTGGCAAAAGAAGAGTCTGTCTAAAATTCCAGTAGAGGTGTAAGAAACTGTTCTGTTGTGTCAATGCAAAACAATAGAAATAAACATGTGAATACCAAAGCATTTGTAATTGCTAGGGATGCACCGAAAGTTCAGCCACAGAATGTATTTGGACGAAAATAGCAAAAAAAGAAAGCACATTCGGTGTTCGGCCATTCGGTGTGAAAAGACCTAAAGTTTACCGAATACAAGACGTTTTTTTTTATGACGCGATCAAACAGTGCAAGCAATCCATGCTGATTGAATGAGACGAGCATTGAGTGATTGCATCTGTTCTCTGAACGACAACGAGAGGCACATTCCAACATTGACTTGTGACTTGTTGCTAACAATGTAAAGCAGTGTTGTAGTTAACTAGGTAGCAGTGGGTATTACTCACCGAATCCATTGCATTGCAATATTTTGGCTTGACTAGCGAGTGTGTGATGTGATTTTCAACAATGTTGAAATGTATTTCCGTTTTCAAAATAAAAGTGAACATTTTGATTGGTGACCCCTTTCACCAGCCTCTGTCACAATTTGTCATGAAATGAGGAAATATTATTAACCCTAAACGTTATTATATTATTAAAAACGTATTTCAAACACGTAATTTTGATAATTATCATTTTACATGAATAAGCACACAAGCATGAAAAAGCCACATTTATTTAATAAATGAAAAACTGCCAGTACGCATTCGGTATTCAGAATACGGCCAAGTGTTTCCTTAAGTTCGGTTTCGTCTTCGGGGCAAGAATTTTCATTTCAGTGCATTCCTAGTAATTGCAACTTTCTGGGAGAAGTGGTGCATTATCTGACAGAAGTGCAGGGGTAACAGTATTTTTGGCCATGACTGTAAATTCATAAAATAGGCCCCTAACAAAAAAATACTTTTGATGCAAGGTTGTATTATATGCTTACTGCTTCGGTGAATGAATGTGAATGGAGAATCGAATGTTGTCGTGCGACAATATCGCATCGCACACCGTGTGCATCGTCTCATTGAGATGCATTCAAAACAATGGAATCGAATTCGGCGGTGCGACAAAATCGCACGCCGTGTGCATTGGGCTTTACGTACGTGGAGGGGTCTTTGGCTCCATCCAAGGGGGGAGCAGAGGCAGGGTTAGGAGCGGTGGTGCTGATGTGTGTCCATGTGTACATTCATCTTCATCTCGTTCTCCAGGATCTGGACCAGCTGCTGCATGGAGGGCAGGTGACCTGACTCCAGCTTGGACCACACTGGCACATCTGGCCAGAAGGAGAAACACGTTAACCATCAGCACTCACACACCCGGTGTGAAAACTAATAATCAAGCACATACTCATCCCAGAATTCAGTTTCATCATGAAAGGTAAAAAACACTTAATGGTACCAAAGTACTGTAGGGGCAGGGAGATTAAATGAAAATATGAATGCAAATCAATAAAACAGTACAACAAACACCTGACCTTACCATTTAAAGTTATTTCAAAAGCTCCCGTTGACAAACACTGATTCTCAATCATGTTGCTGAAGAAGAACACCATCATGCAGGCATAAATCTGAAAGAGACACACACAGTAATGTGATGTAATTGCAGATGACTTAAGTCTCATGTAGCCTCCATACCTCCGAATCAAGTTGTTCTCACACCTCTTTTGGAGGTCTGGAGAACCGTTCTGGCATGGATTGAACTGGACAGAGTGATGGGTGACGGTGCTTGCAATTTCATTGGATGTTACATTCCAAGAACATTCCAAGAACCCCCAAGAACATTCCAAGAACCCTCCCCCCCACATGCCCGTAGAATGGTTTCTTAACTATATACATATTGATTGATTGTTACGGTTATTGATTAAGGAACTTTTTAAAATGTGCAATGCTAGTTAAAATGCCAGCTAGCTAGGAATACCCTCTTTGATCAACTAGGCTATTGTTTGTAGATAAACAGTCAAGTTAAGGTTTGAATAGAGCAGTTGAAAGCAGTCGTCGTCATCTTAGGCTAATTCATGCCTGTGATATTGCACAATAAACTGTGTTCAATGGTTAGGTTTTTAGGGTCGTCCAACTTAGACCAGTAGGTTGTTCTGTGTTTACACTTTTCACAGATGAGGACATGGTAGTGGTGGTCTAGTGCAGTGTTTCTCAACCCTCTCTTCGGGGCGCCCCAGGCGCTCCACATATTTGATCTGTTCCACCACCAGCACACCTGATTCAACTAATCAAGTACAAACCATCATTTCTTTGTACTTGATTAGTTGAATCAGGTGAGCTGGTGGTGGAACAGATCAAATATGTGGTGCGGCTGGGGCGCCCCGAGGAGAGGGTTGAGAAACACTGGTGTAGTGGATAGTGAGATGGACTTGTGATCAGAAGGTTGTGAGTTCAAATCCCGCCTGAAACCACACCACTACTAGTGTGCCCTTGAGTAAGGCACTTAGCCCTCAGTTACTCCAGGGGAATGTCCCTGTAATTCGTAATTGTAAATCGCTTTGGATTAAAAGCATCTAATAAATGTCCAAATTAAAATTTTAAATTAGGACAAAGACAACAACTGATGTTGCCGGGCAACAATGGAATGTTCATGATGCCTTTGCGACTTGTGTCAAATGACGGTCGCCCTCTGTGTATAAACCGTAGTGAAAAGCTATAAACCAAGTCATTGCAAAAAATCGTTTTGCAGAAGCCTTCCTAGCCTACAGCTTCTGCCAAGATATTCTAGTTAAACGGAGATCAACTATAAAGCCAATGCATTTGTGGATCATCTCTATAAACACGCAGAATGAAACATTGCCTAAAACGTACGGTTGCCAAAATCAACAGTTTGGAGCAACAAAAAAGCCCTGGTGAGCTCAGCAATCGCACTGGTAGCCAATGGAAGACTTCTACGGTGGATGACTGCAGAAGAATGCTCACCATAATTAATAAAACCCCCAAAACAACTGCCCACCAAATCAGAAACACTACAGAGCCTTCAGAGCCAGGTGCAAACCACTAGTTATCACCAAAATAAATGGTCAGGTTATAATTTGCTAAAAGGTACCTAAAAGCCTGCAGAGGTCTGGAATGGTGAATGGTAAATGGTAAATGGACTGCACTTATATAGCACTTTTTTTTCTGCTCCAAAGCGCTTTACAACGGCCTCTCATTCACCCACCAATGGCGGCAAGCTGCCATGCAAGGCGCTGGCCCGCTCACTGGGAGCAATTTTGGGGTTCAGTGTCTTGCCCAAGGACACTTCGACATGTGGCCAGTCGGGGCTCGAACCCCCGATCACAACCTTGTGATCATTAGGCGGCGACTCTACCTCCTGCGCCACAGCCGCCACAAAACAAAGGTGGTGCTATAATTTGGGCATACAGCTGGACCACTAGGACTTTTTGGCATCCCAGACACTTCCACATTTGGACAGAAGTGTCTGTGAACAAGACTATGTTTAAATCAAAGAACCTCACTATGCAAGTACGGAGTACGGTGTCTCAGGGCTCTTAAAAGACCCAGTCAGATTTCCTGTCAGAACTTAAACTTGGTCAACATAGTTTAGAATCACTACAAATGTTAAATTCTTTACATTTTTGGCATTTAGCAGATGCCTTTATTCCACAACGACTTACAATCAATACATTTGAATACTAAGCAAGTGAATCATCAATCCACCAGTCGTAGCAGGAAGAGTAATCCAGCTCGGGCCCGGGGCCATTGATAGGAATGTTGGTGCTTAAAGTGAACGAACAGGAACATATGTATCATTTCAGCCTATCATTCTAGAGTAGCAGTGATGGGTGAAAAACAGGTCTCCGAGAGTATAGCTGTGAGCTTTATATAAGCTGAGCCAGGAGGTACTTAGGCCTAGGCTACACGACGACAAAATGACGAAGAAAAGTAATTTCGATCTCTGGCCACACAAGCGTTTTCTACATTTACATTTACATTTTTGGCATTTAGCAGACGCCTTATTCCAAAGCGACTTACAATCAATACATTTGAATACTAAGCATGTGAATCAGCAGTCCACTATTCGTTGCAGGAAGAGTACTCTAGCTCGGGCCCGGGGCCACTGATAGAAGGAAAAACCTTCTCCCTATTATCACCTTCTACTAAAACGTTTATTTATTTATTTTTTACTGGAGAAACTGAGAAACAGTACAAGGGGGGCAGTAGAAGTTCTTAGGGACACAGTAGAGGGAAAAGCGGGTGTCTTTAGGAGACGTAGTGGTGAGGGTCAGAAGATGTCTCAGGAGGAGCAGTTAAGATGTAACGATGTCACCAATGTTTTCTCATTGTTGCGCAAAATAATCTCTGGCCACATGGAACCGCGTATTCAGGTACACCGGGCATGCGCGTACTGGTAGACCCAGAAACTTATTAAAATATAATTGAGACAGTACCGTAAAATAATATTCATTCAGTAGTATTGTCAACTCCCGATCAATCGTCTCTCCGCATACATTACGTCTGCATCCAAGATCTGGCATGTACGTTATTCATGTGTAAATTTAGGTTGCATAAAAAGAGCTGATGCATAATAAACTTTATGATAATTGTTATAAGTGCCTCTTGCTAAGATGTTTCTAAGACGGTAAATAATATCACAGCACGGCTATTTATAGCACAAGACTTGCGCTGAATGGTTGGGTCGCACGCAATGCGCATACATCAATCAAACTTTATTTATACAGCATATGGATGTTAAGTGCCTAATGCCTAGACCTTTGATGCACACACTTGTTACTTGCCGCTTTCATAATTTTATTTAGCCTATATAGCACAAGTCATGCATTGAATGTAACCAAGTGCTGAACAGTATTAAGTAAACCACAATACATTTGTGGGTGTCTGCGTCATCGTTATCAAGAAACGCACCCAATCGCTGACCACACGACTCCACAACACCCTCCCAGCATTATCGTCTCGTCACCGTCTCAGCTCACGAATTCGTGCGTGTCGCCGTGAGGTGTAAACGATATCAGATCATCGCCATTTCAGCCAAATCTGGCGCCGTGTAGCCTATGTCTTAACTAGGGATGCTCCGATTTATCGGCCACCGATTTAAATCGGCCGATTTCACTCCAAATGACTCGATCGGTGATCGGCAAAAATGGCCGATCGCAAAAACCGATCTTTTTTTCCTTTTTTTTTCTTTCTGGGGAAGACAGATAACTGAACAGAAAACATAGGAGGACGTAACAGTATGTAAACCATGAAGGCCACGTTTATGATGTCTTTTATACAGCCATATCGACTGACTTGGGCTTCAGGCCCTAACTGGGTGATAGGCCAGACTTTTACTATGCCATAAAAATGGGTCTGCGTTTGCTTGGTGCCTAATGGATCAAAACTTTTGTCTAAAAAGCAAAAAATATGTAGGCTATCCAGTCAGTAGGCCTACAGTTATGTATTTTTTTAAAAATCGGTATCGGTATCGGTATCGGTTGATCTTGAGGAAAAAAATCGGTGATCGGTATCGGCCCCAAAAATCCAGATCGGAGCATCCCTAGTCTTAACCAGGGAGAACTTGGACTCACCTTATTCTCCTGACCCCACACCCAGATGCCCGGAGCTTGCACACCAAAGAGGGCAAACGGGTCCTTGCCTATGATGATCAACCCAATCACTGCCAGCTTGAACACAGACAGGAAGGAGGCGATGTGTCTGAGGACAGGAAACAAAAAAACAACTTGAACACACTCAATCTCCATGTACAACACAAAACAAACAAACAAACTCCACAAAAAAATTATGAACACCAGAGTGTTCAGCTACAAAACTCCCGATTCCTGGGAGGGAGGGCCGTTACCCTCAGGGGATGTCACATACTGTATGGGCGTATTTGTTGCCATGGTGGCATAAAGTATAACTTACCGGTAGGCGGGTAGAGGGAGGTAGTTCTCCCCCTCAATGCGGATGTCTGGGTACCGCTGGACCAGGGCCTGCATGTACTCCTCAAACACCCGCTTGTACCCTCAGGAGATGCTGTGTGAGAGATGGGGGAGATATGAACATACATGGCATTAGTCTGGGGAACACATAGTCTGGGGAACGCAGTGACGCAAACTCAGAAACACACTCCTAGTCTTAAGAGGCCAGGCTAGATACACTTGCTCACAAACAAACCCAAACAGATGCACTCTCGGCTATAGCCTAAACCAAAGAAGGACATCTTCAGAAACATCAAATTCAAGCACCTTTCAAGGGATTCAAGACTCAATTCCCTCAAATTCAAGGACCCATCACGGCATAGTTTGAGACAGAACTAGATGAGAATTTATATAATAGGAACTCTCCGCTCAGACAACAATTACAAAGAGAGGCTTGAATGTGTGAACACTAGATGGTCTCTTGCCTTCTCTACCACAGCACAGCAAAACAATATATTGTGAAATATGTGTAAGGTTAAGCAATACAGAGACTTATTTACTAGTTGACGAGCTAAGTAAAACATTTTTGAATACACATTATTTTAGAGAGAGAGAGAGAGAGAGAGAGAGAGAGAGAGAGAGAGAGAGAGAGAGAGAGAGAGAGAGAGAGGGGGGGGGGGGATTCAAGCACTTTCAATGACCGATGTCTATTTTCAAAAACTTTTAAGATCTTGATTTCTTTTTCTCAAATTCACAAACTTTCAAGGATTTCAAGGACCCGTGGGAACCCTGATCTTTGATCGCTTGTAACGAATACCCTGCATGATATTCCATGTGTGGCAGTGGCACACGCTGACTGTTCTGCTGTCACCAAAATGGAACAACTATAGAATATCAACATGTCACACAACCCAACTCACATCAGTAATCTTAATCCGAGTTACAGTAATCACTAGATATGGGAGCTACACGTTAATCCATCTATAGGCCTGACAAAAAACGCTAGAATAACTTCCCAGCCTTGTCGCTGAGCTATTTTGACAGCGGAAGCACGGTTCTATTTTCAACCTCCTTTCCACAGACACAACCACAACCACCCGCTGTCCCTCGCAAATAAACATGTGGATGCATATTCCATTATGTTTTGTGAGATGGCATGGAACCTTTGTATTTTATGAATTACTAACTCAAAAATGTCAACATTTTAAAAATAACACCACACAGGCATTAATAAACACCTAATGGATCAGATTATGTAAAAAAAAAAAAACTATATTTTGACAAAAAATGGAGATGAACGTCACGAGTTGGTGTGATAATGTTGTTGTTTTTTATCAAAGTTACATAGACGACTTTCTTTCAAACATTTGAAATAATAATTTTCACTCATCTTGCGCATTTAACCAACTATAACTAACATTAATTTCTTCTCCAGCCCAATGAAGAGAGGAATGTCCTGGAGGAGGCCAAGGGCTATGAGGCCACAGGAGTCTTCCCCTCCCCACCCGTCACACAGGTTAGTCTGAGTCATTCAAACTACTACTAGTCAATCTTGCCATTTTCTTTCATCCTAGACATTTAAGATCCCTATAATACCATATAAGGCCGTAGGTAACATAGACACGGCTGTTCTAGTGTCAACTGTCACTTAGATCCAACTGTCACTTAGATCCAACTGTCACTTAATTAGTATTATAAAGTCTTATCACGATTTTTTGAGGTCTTGAATTCTGTAGGTATTATTCTGAATTAGACTCTGTCCAAAGAGTTTGAGTCCTAAAAACGTTTAGTAAAAGTTCGTGAATGTATTAGTTTTTATTAAAAAACTAAGATGAACCGGGAATTCTGGTGTATGATAGTGGTCTAGTCTATTGCAAACTAAAACTGTTAAGTTAAAGGTGTCACTGATGTAAACGGTTACAGCTCCAAGTGGCGATGAGGTCTGGAAAAATATTGACAAGGTCTTTAAAAAGTCTTAGAAAGGTATTGAAATGAACCTCAAGATTCCTGTATATACCCTGAGTAGGTAACATAGACACGGCTGTTCTAGTGTCAGCTGTCACTTAGATCCAACGGTCACTCTCAAATTAACCTCAAGATTCCTGTATAAACCCTGATATAAGACCGTCGCTCAATAGAGATGAATACAAGCCCGGAGCTCATGAATAAAAACCCACATGTGTGACACCAGCTAGTCAAATCATCATAAACCAGTAGTTGCCTAAGTCATTAAAAAAATGTTTACATAGTCTGAAACAAAGATTATGTAAAACGCTCAATTTTGACCAAACTAGAACAAAAACGGAGATAGAACCTTATAATGCTAACGTCACGAAGTCACAGCCGATCAGTGCGTTTATCACAAACAGGACATGAATTAGCAAATCAAAACATGTCACAAGTCATTTCGGCCTTAAACCGCGGAGCACCAACGGTTACTGTTGTAGCTAGCAGAACTAGCTAAGCTAAGCTACTAGGCTAGGCTAACAGCTAACGTCCAGAACACAACATTGCAACTCACGTGTCATACGTTTCTTACCAAATTTGGAATTTAAGGAGAGGACCTGTGGCGAATTGCATCTTCATCTTCTTCACGCCGCCGTTATCCGCCGACGCAGCGCAGAGAGAGAGAGCTGCGAGAAACAGCAACGAGAACCAACCCTTCACCATGGCTGCTTGGTTCAATAGTACCAGGGCAGGGAGAGTGGAGCTCGGATATGATGCTACTTCCGGGGATATGATGCTACTTCCGGGGATATGATGCTACTTCCGCCACTACTCCGCCCCTTCTTTGACCCCGAGTGAAATATGACGATGAGCAACAAAGCCGTGTTTTTTTTGTTTGTTGACTGGGTGGGAAAGTCACAGTGTCGTATTTGGTCAACAGAAATATTTTTCATAAATAACGTGGCTTGGGCTTAAGAGCAACTGCACTTCGAATGTGCAATATGTTGCTCTTTCCCTTCAGAATGAAAAAAAAACAAAAACAAAACTATGCTGAATCACTTCCTGTGGCGTCGTGTGTGTAACTTGCGACTTGCGTGTGTGTGTCTCATTGGCTAACTATAATACTGCCGCAAGCTTTCTCAGTGCTGAGAGCTGAACTTAAGCAATGTGTCCTGGGCCCTGTTCCTACAACGCTGATTAAATCCGATCCAGGTTTAAATCCGATCCGGGCGCTAATTTCAGTTTGCGTTCAGTTCCATCAATGTGGCTCAAATAATTCGTTGCAAATAATACGTGCGTCAAAAATGTCTCACAGGCGGAAACTACATCCCGAACGACAGTTCTGTCAAGTGTCTTTTTGGGAATATTAGTTCCCACCTTTTACGAGAAAGATAGATAGATACTTTGATACTTTGATAGATAGTTTGATGGTGTAATAGATAGATAACTTGATATTTTGAAAGTGTGATAGATAGATAAATAAAGAAGTGTAAAAAAAATAGGTATGTCTATCAATTTGCATTAATATCATCACAGTGGTATGTTTGGTGCAGGGGTTAAGGCAGCCAGCCAGAGGTCTGAAGGTTGCCGGTTCGATACTTGATTTATTTTTTACATTTAACCGAAGCCTTCATGCAAATCGATTTACAATATATATATATATATATATATATATATATATACAGTATATGTCTAAGTGAATCATCTATCCATCAGTAATCATAAGGAAAAAAAATATGATTACGAGTTACGACTATCATGCACAAAAAACGACTATCATGCACAAATCAGCCTTAATGTCAGATAGATAACTTTACATTAAATGTCTACCATCATCCGCTGTCAAACACCACAGGTAATAATTTATTTCTAAATAAACAGGATTGTACATCTCGGAAATATGAATCGCGCTCTGATGTATTTCTATGGGAAGGCTGTGCCTGACGCTGACATTGGACTGGGACGTTCATACAATCTCCGCATTTGTTGCGGAGGAACAGGGTGACTGGCACCCTGTGACAAACAAGCAGATGAGTGCTCCGGTGTCTTGCTCGGTAGTCTAATGGAAGTGCCCAGGTAATAGTTTTGCTATTATTGTCCTCTACTGCTGAGCACCAAAACCCGATGCACGCTGGAACGGTTTATGTTAAGCATAGGCACAGCACATCAGCATAATAGCGATTTTTTTGTTATGCTTGTTATAAAGAAAAGGTCTATAATGCATTGAAATGACATTAAACTAAGATAATACGATGGTTATTATAATTTTTCAGATCTTTATTAATAAGTAATTACAGAAAAAGTAAATTACATTTGTGGTTGTCTTCCGCATTGCCTAGAGCGAAATCAGATTTCAAGCCTGTTGTGGTACTTAAAAAAGGGCGGTTAGCGGTGAACTCAAATATGAACCTGGGATGACATTATTGTGACGATTTCCATTGACCAATCAACGGTCTGCAGAGTCACATCGTAGTACCTTTCGCTCCGAGTCAGGAAGGGTAGCTAAAATCAGTACGGTACTACAGCCCGGTACGGCCCAGTTGGCAACTTGGCAGTGGAGAAAGCAAAACAAAACAGGAGCACGGGTTCTGGTATGGGACGTAGTGGAGAAGCGCCAATAGACTTCAGAATAGTGCCACAACCCTACAGACAGTGGCCTAGTTGCCCACCTACAATAGGTGCACAGAAATGTATTGTGGCTCCCTGAAATGCCCTAGATTACTCCACTGCATTTCCTTTTCCCTCTTAATGAAACCTTCTTCCTTTATTCTTATTTTTATTTCTCACCATGACAACAATGTTTACTTTCATTTTCTTCCTGTATACCGTATTCTTACAAATTGCTTTTATTATATAAAAAAATATTAATTATTTTTATTTCTATATATATATATATATATTTTAATTGTTATTATTTGTGGCCCAACAAAAAAATGTAAACAAAGACGCTATTACTTCTTGTCACTTGCCACTGACTGTTGATTGCAATAAAAAGATTTGTAAAAAAAAAAAAAAAAGAGGAAAAAAAAGAAATGTATTGTGGGTAAAAGGTTTAAGTTCACATAACAGAAGCACACAAAATAATACACTGATTTACCATATTTTAATAATTTTCCTGTTACTGCAAATTGCTAGCAAAGGCATATTTTATGCACAACAACCAAGGTGGTCATTTACAGCCACTCCTTCACTTCTGAACATCATAACCCCCTACACAGATCGAGGATAAGCTTGTGCATTCAACCATGATTTCCATCCAAATTCAAGACGACTAACAATTTCAAGACTGGACAATTGCATCACCTCATCTTAATTCTGCTAATACATACAGTATTAAACTGACTGACTAGTTGATGTTTCTCCTGCCCAACCAAAGCATCAAGAGGCAGGGGCAAATTGCTAAAAAAAAAAAATGATGTAAGCTAGACAGCATTGAATAACCATAACAATTTAAAAAAAAGATCTATTATGCATGAGAATTACAACGGGCTTTAAATCGTGTGTCTAACCAAGTGATTTGGTCATTAACTACTCAACAGAAAACTAATTGGGAACCTAAATTAAACTAAAAATAACAGTTCTTTCAATACAGTAAATTATAGATGAAATCACAATATATTACAATGAAAATTACAACACATTGTTGGCCAATGAAACTTCCAGGGATGTCCACCAAAGACAGGAATATAGCTCATGGTTTCACAAGATGGTTAAGATGCCTGAGATTGACAATACATCCCTTTATTATTTCAGAAAACCCACAACTGGAATGCAGCTTGTATGGCTTTTTGGTGGTGGAAAGTGTTCTCTTATTCATTTAAGGCACAGGAAAGGAATGACCTGACAGGGTTTTGGAAAAAAGTAAAGAAAAAATAGAAAAGAAAATTAAATGAAAATTAAAAAATGAAGAACAAGAAGAAGTCACAACAACTCCAAGACAGTGACTCGTTGTCCTTGGCTTAGCTTTGTGCAACTTAAGAAGACTGAGAATGTTGAGTGAGGGATACTGGAACGTCAGTTAACAGAAAGGGAGGCGGCTGCTGGACGGATACCGCGTGGAATGGACTCATTGTGACATCACAAGTGTCATCGTCTACATGCCCATCCGAATGCTCTGGATAATCTGGAAGATAGCTGTGGAAAGAGAGAATTTAAAAAAAAGTCAAACTCTAGCTATTATTTATTTTTAGTCACCTTAGTCAGGTGGCTGACTATAAACTCAAAGTAGCCCATGGACCAGGAGAACCTGTAATCCATGGTTCGGGCTTGTTTAAATAGCCATTACTTGCTTCAGCTAACTTCAGCCACAGGCGAACAAAAAAACAATGGGAGTGATGGGGGCACTATTATCCCCAAGCTACCATGCCAAGACGCCGGCCCGCTCATTGGGAGCAATTTGGGGTTCACTGGAGTTCGAACCGACGATCTGCAACCATTAGACGCCGGCTCTCCCTCCGGCGCCACAACCACCCAGACTTATCTTGCCTTATTTGTCTTCGTGCTGCAATGTCAAGGAACCGAAGCCTAAGTAAGTAATGTGACGTAACAATAAAACTTGAACTTAAATTAGACAATTCAAACTGCATGGCCGAGTCAAATGAACATTTCTGACTTGGTAGTTACTTAAAGGTGATTTGACCAAAAATACTGAACGTTGTCTAATTGCCTCCATCACTTCCATTGTTTTTTGGTTAGCCAAATCACCTTAAAAGTAGTTGGCTGTTAGATGTGGCTATTTAAACAACTCAGATCCTGGCTCATGGCCTACTTTCAGTCTAAGGAACCATCTGACTATGAGGAAAAGAAAATACCCTGGCGTATTCCATAAAACTGTTTGTCTTTACGTTTTCCACTGTAAAATAACACAGTGTGTTGCAAAAATCTTCTTTCAAATGTCCCAATCTTTTTAGAAACATTTTACAATGTGCGGGGTGTAATCACATTTCAAGCCTCCGACATATTCATGGTTGGCAGGACAACAAGACATAATGCTGATGTCATTATGATGTCATAATACTATCAAGGAGATAGATCATCTGTATGAATATATTTATGTATCCAAAATATATATGCATATTTTTCATTTATTCATCTGTAAGATGTTAGCTGATGCTTGCAGATGACATATTGTTGATTGCATCTGTAATCTCATATCATTCAAGTCAAAATGTTTTACTCATTTGTGCTAAATTTACCAATTGCGATAACATTAAATAATGTTCTGAATTAAATAATTAATGTTAAAACATTATTTAATGCATGCAAGTAAACACTTGGAAGTAAGCCATCTATGGCTGCAACTAACGATTATTTAGTTGTCAATTAATGTGTTGTTGATTATTTTAACGATTAATTTACACAAAGAATATTTTAGAATGAAATTGTATGTATTGATAATAGTTCACATTCATTCAATTAATGCCTGTAAATGCTGTGGATACATGCTATACAGGTACAGGTGAGTACAGGAATAAATAATAAAATAAAATCTATTTTACTTAATATACTTTATTGTCTTAACATGACATTAACATGACATTATCATAGCATGAATTGTATCTATACCCAGCGAAATGCTGAAAGAATCAAATGTATTATTGGTTGGAGTTGCACTTTTGGATTTTTTAAAAGAAGCATATTACAGATTACTTGAGGATGCGTGTAGGATGAGTTTTGATCAACTGTGCAGGACACGCATTGTTTACTGCATACCATAGAGAGAGTAGACTATGATTGTAGAGATGCATGGAGGTAAAAAAAACAGCTATCATTTTATAGGACTTCGGTAGTCTTTTTAAAAATATATATATATTCTGCAAGCATACACTGTCATTGAATGTAGCCCTTTCAACATGTCAGAACAATTTTGCTGTTATCACAGTGCTTGGCTCCAGAATTTTTTGGCTCCAGAATTATTATTTTTTTGTGAATGGTAGTTGTACTGCTGTGGTATGCCTTTTGTGATTTGCACAGTGAAAAAAGCACCATATTATTTGGTTTTTCTGCTTAATGTATTGAACCCTCCTTTGCACACAACCGGATTTGCCTCTGCCAACTTCAAAACAAAACGATGTGTCAGTGAGTCATAAATATGCAGACCGACAAATGTACATAATCTATATCATCGGTCGACTAATCGTTGCGGCCCTAATGCCACCATCAGTTAGGCTAAGTTTTGCCTTCGATACCTCTTAAAACCACAAAGATAGAGGCCCCCCCCCCCCCTCATAATACTGACAAGACCAGCACATGTGAGGTTGCATTTGGTCACATGCAGTCCACGACCAAAACAAGTTTGACACCCCTGCCCTAGGGCATAATACAGCCACTCCGTCGATCTCAGACCACTGTAACCTTAGCTTCTAGTCAGAAAACCAGATGCTGATTTCGAAAAAAAAAAATGTCAACAGTATTCATCTTCATGTATGATTTCAAAATATTGAATTCGAAAAAAATCACACGTGTGCATAATGGATGTTTGTTAACGTTCATTATGAATTGCAAACAAAATCAAGTTGTTTCTCTCAACTCGACATACATACACCTGTTGGAATGTGAACACCTGCGCAGTAGCTACACCCCATACAAAATAAAACAACATTCTGCATGCTGACGCTCACTGTTCTCTCTCAGGCGAAGTTGAGATGATTCTACCTTAGGCAACATTTTAGATGATTGAGTCCCCCTATATTTCTGAATTCCAAATCTACCCTTATGTCCCCCATAGAAATATATATTATAAATTAACATTCCATACTAGAGCCTACCCTACACTTAGCTTTAAAAAAAAAACGCCTAGGGTTCAATCATTCCATCTGACTGTATACTTTAATGATATTAGATTATTGATGATATTATTATGATATGATATTATTATTATTATGATATGATATTATTGTGATATTATTATTATGATTATTAATGCTATTAGATGATTATACTTTAATGATATACGTTTTTGTTTAGTAAACATTCGACTAGGCTACTAAAATGTAGATGTAGACTCACCTGATCCACAAACAACGAAGATGAACAGCGCCAGAAGCCAGGGACCCACAGCCACTTTGTCATCCTGAGGGGTTCTCTGTGTCAAAGACAAGCACACAAGTACAGTAATTAATTAATTTTTGATTTTTGCCATTTAGCAGACGCTTTTAATCCAAAGCGATTTACAATTACAAATTTCAGGGACATTCCCCCTGGAGTAACTGAGGGCTACGTGCCTTGCTCAAGGGCACACTAGTAGTGGTGTGGTTTCAGGTGGGATTTGAACTCACAACCTTCCGATCACAAGTCCAACTCACTAGACCACCACTACAGTACACGTCATGCTACTCTTCTACAATCGTTTTCAGGTCAAACTTTTTTTCCTACCAGCAATCTGTTCATGTAAATTGGCTGTAAATCTCTAAACGAAGCAGATCAAATCAACTTCTGATTCAGTCACAACAAGGTGGAAATGGTATAAAGGGGTTGAACAAACTTCTAAACAAGTTTAAGTTTAACAGGAAAATGATCAAATCAAAAATCTCACCGTGGATTTGGCTACGTTGCCCCTTTGCGTGATATTCTTGCTGTGTTTCTCGTTGGCCATGCGAATCCTCTGTTTGGCGACCATCTTCACTTAGCCAAAATCACTAGCCTTAGCGATTGTCTTATTGATGAAATGTTAGTAATTTAGGATTAACCAGTGTACGATCAGCTGCTCTCGGTTTCGAAAGATTCAGAAGGGAGATTCACCACCAGACAGGCAAATGTATGTCTACGTTTACAAACCCGAACCCAGGAAGGCCACATCTCCAACTAGCCAATAGGCGTTAGGGATCACATCTCCAACTAGCCAATAGGCGTATAGGGATTCACACCGGAAGCTTTAAAATTCCATCAATGTGAGGCCACGCCCCCTCTACTCGGATACGGAAGTCGAGTTTCCCCTATGCATTGTGACGTCACCCCACTACAATATCTTATATCTGTTGACCACTTTCCACATTCGCTGTACATTTTATATTTAAATAAACGTGTTCATGGGCTTGGGATGTCATTATCTAAAATACGTATCTTCTATCACAAACATTATTGTTAAAAGACAATTGTTGTACACTGGAAAACCACATCTGCGTTCTTCTCTGAACGACAAAAACGGAACTTCCAGTTTTCGTTTTTATTCACACCAGCACATTTTCCCATTTTTTCGCACCAGAAACCTACTACACAAGTTCCATGTATATATGACATATTTTTAAACAATATATTGAAATGCTGAAACATCCTAAGGATGTTTAAAAGTAATTCAAACGTGTAATAATAATAATAATATCTGTACACTAACATATTTTCTATAATTGACATGTATTGTAATTCCCGATCATGCTTGACTTATATGGAGGACCAAGTCTGTCAAAATTAACAATAAATATATAGACACATAAATGAATGTATGAACAAATAAATGAATGAATACACACAGTATAACGAAATACATTTCTATATTTATTTATTCTTTTCCACATTGTTTCTACTTAATTGTAATGCTATTGTGTTGTAAAATCAACAGATTTACGTCAACGTCAACGTCAGATTTACTTACGTCAACGTCAAAACCCCGTAACTTCCGGGTAAAGGTGGTAGCTGTCATCCTTGGCTGTAAACTCGGTGAACGTCAAGCTGCTTTCTCCTTTTACTAAACACCCATCACAACAATCCTATGATCATCCGTCTGTCCTGCTCCAGAAACACCAACACCTTGTCTCCTGTAAGACAATTGGCTTTACATTGGAGTAGCTTAGCTGTATGTTGATTGTCAAGTGCGATTTGGCCTCCTTGCTACAAGCTGCTAGCGACGTCATCCCAGTGTAACACTGCAGAGGCCAGGCAGCGCAGGAGAAAGGTGAGAGCACCGTGTTGTTGTTTTTGTTATGGCTCTTTCTCACTAACCTATGTGCTGCTAGTTTTATGGTAGAGAGAAACGTTGGACCAGGTGCATCAGTTCACCGTAACAGGTTTCGTTATTGCTAAAGTTAACTAACTGCATACTTTATGACAAGTATGACAAGGTTGGCTGGCCCTCTCTCTCTCTGACGCGCAGTTACCACTGGAACTTGTTCGTTTTTAAGGCCATCTGTGTGGCAAGCTTCCTCCTTATATCTCATCTTTATTGGACTGGAGTCTTGCTACTTATGTGACCAGATCTAATAGTTGGCTTTCTTTTCGGGTTCCGTATGCGCGTTCAGACCCTAACCCTAACCCTACTGGGTAAAACAGCCTTTTTTATTGATGCCCCTAATAATACATGGAACACTCTGCAGCAAACTGTCCGGTTGGAGGTCCTCCCCTCTACCTCTGCCTTTAAACTCCTGATGCAAAAACTGTATTCTAATAATTGCAATTGTTTTTAGTTTTTTCTTTTTTCCCCCCTTTAATCCTGTCTTGCTCACTGTTCTATTGTACACTCGACGTCACTGTAAACGAGGGTGTGACCTCAGTGCCTATCGAGTTTTTAAATAAAGGTTTGAAATGAAAAAATGAAACTCGTTTTAACCCTACAATTATTATATCATAGCAGACATAGGAACCGTGCATAGTTCTGGCTACAGGCTACAAGTTAGCAGGACAGCTGCTGCCCTCCGAGGTCACTGTCAGCTCAACTAAATACATCGCGCTTGTCATGTGAAACCGACGCACGCACTTGTCTGTGACAATGTCTCTGCAGATGTGACAGGAGATTATAGGTTATCTAGTCGTTAATAATGTAATTATTAACATGCATATCATGCATAGCTGAAATGTAGCTATGCATGATCTCCCAAAAGCGGAACTATTTCCAGTCTGCGTAACATTTGCCACCTGACACAGTCACACACACACACACACACACACACACACACACGGTTATGTGAACGTCGTGTTTTAGCTGTTGCAGCTCGCCAGCAGCACTTAAATATATGACTTTGCAAAATCCCCTTGGCTTGGTCGCTCTAGAATCTAAATAATTCCCATTAGCAACCACTTTTAGACATGTTGACATGTCAAGTAAATCTTCTACTACACAACTGCGCCAGCTGTCTTAAGCTCCAACTTGCAACCCTACCTAACCTACTTCTTTTCCGGTGGCTTATTATATCCAGAGAGACGAAAACATCAAAACAAGGTGCGCTGGTTGCGCAAGAGGCCCCCACACCCAACCACGGATCTATACTAGTGGTCCCACCCCCGTGACATGTATAAAGAAAGACCATATCATAATAAAGACCATCAACTTGACAGTCGGTCAAACAAATTCAACTATCTTTTTTTAGGGCTGCCTACTGCTGCCTTTTGTGTAGAAGCCAGGAATGTCCGGAATGGGGCGGGGCAGAGGTCCGAGCGAGGGCAGAAGTTTATCTCGATTAACACGTTAAGAACTACTAACGAGTTTTGACTTGGGGGGTATGTCTGTGAAGATGATTTATAGGTCGATGAATATGTCACTGAGAGGATGTAAGCCTATAATGTAACAGACTCCTCTGGCAGACCACCCAAACTTTCTGCCTCCTCCTCTATCCTGCCAAGTGTGCCGACGGTCAAGAAAGAGTGCCGCCTCATAGTTGATGAAGAGACATATTGGAAATGAATAGAAAAATGGCAATATGTAGGCTACATCTTTCTATATTTTATCCTTTGCCCCTCCCAGCCTCAGGATGGAAGCCCACAGTTCAAGCCGGTTGCCCTCTCGGAAGAGGAAGAGAGACGGATCGAACGGAGAAACAGAGGAGGGAGAGCAGCCAGGAAAAGTCCCAAGATGCACTGTAGTGAGTGATAAGAAGGTGTGCGTGACGTGTGCATGCATGCATGCGAAGGTTTTGGTGTGATTTCTTTATGTTTGTGGGTGGAGAAAGTGAGGGGAGAAGTCTTGTATACTAATCCTAGAGTTGTTGAGTGTAAGTTTATTGCACACAGGCAAAACAGAAATCTTTCTTTGTGCACTAGGGTTTGAAAAATCCAGCCCCGTTTGCAGATGAGCTGGAGTCAGTAGACACTCCGTACCTGCGAGTCAGTATGGACGAGGCAAAGAGGGGAACCCCATGTGAGTGTCACATACATACATACACACACACACACACACACACACACAGACTCACCCAAACTAACACAGATGTGCTCCCACACACGTTTGCACTTACTTATTCAAACACACGTCATCACTCATTCAGGTAGCTTTTTTGGTAAAGGGATAATTCTCCTTTTGTTGTCTGTTGACCAGTAGTGACACCATATACTATTAGCATAGCGTTGGCTAGCAGTTTTACATACATGGATTTTCAATCTAGGACAACAGCATTGTCTGCATTCATTACAAACCTAAATCTACTCATATTGTCATAAAATAGGATATTAAACAGATGCACCATTCTGAAGCTGTGTAGTATACTTATTTTCCAATATTTTTGCAAATTGGTGATATATTTGGAATAAACTGGCATTATTTCCTACCTATATTTGTTCAAATAATTATGATTTCTGAGTAAAACTAATCCCTTAACATAAGTGCACTCATATCCCAAATGTAGAGATCTGATTGGCTTTTATCAGAATGCCCCTCCTCTTTTGCTCCTCCCACAGCTGATAGGCCAGTCAGGGTGTACGCAGACGGGATCTTTGACGTGTTTCACTCAGGCCACGCCCGTGCCCTCATGCAGGCTAAGGGACTTTTCCCCAACACACACCTCATCGTGGGCGGTAAGTGTCTGTTCAAGTCTGTGTTTTCATTGTGGGAAGGTGGGAATACTAGCGTCGCATAGAATAATTTATAATTATAGAATAGAATACATAGAATAGAATACATAGAATAGAATAGTTTATAATTCAAGGGACATAGAAACACATAGATAGAAATATTGGTTCTTCTTTCGTGGAATTTAGCATACAAATGACCAGGTGAATGAATCCAGGTGTGTTCATTTCCTCTGTGCCTGTGTGTGTCTTCCTCTCTCATCGCAGTGTGCAGTGACGACCTGACACACCAGTTCAAGGGGTTCACGGTCATGAACGAGGACGAACGCTACGACGCGGTTAGCCACTGCCGCTACGTGGACGAGGTTGTCAGGAACGCACCCTGGACGCTCTCGCCCGAGTTCCTCGCCACGCACCGAGTGAGTGAAAGAGGGAGAGAGATTCAGGGAGGGGGTAGATGAAATACAGAGGTTCAGAGGTCAGATAACTGTGTTCAAGCGGTTTGTGTATTTTGTCTGTGTGTATTGTGTGTGTATGTATTAGGGGGGGGGACAAAATATCGATACGGCGATTATCGTATCGTGGCCTCTTGCGATACAATTATCGATTCACATCGTCAAATATCGATATTTTTTTAAAATATTATTTTGGGGGGGGGAAACAAGATCGTTGTACCATGTGAAGAGAAACAACTCCATAACATGATGCTTCCACCTCTGAACTTCACTGTTCTTGATGCTTCCACCTCCGAACTTCATTGTGTGTGTAATGTCATTGGTCGTTGACCCCTGACCCCTCCAGATCGACTTTGTTGCCCACGACGACATCCCATACTCCTCAGCAGGCAGTGACGACGTCTACCAGCACATCAAGGAGGCCGGTGGGTACCATGACAACCAGGAATGCCAACTTTTTTTTTTTACTCAATGTGTTTTTTATTTAGTTTTCAGAGACATTACGCAACAGACATAAGCACACAGACAAAACTGCGAAAACAAGAACAAAACAAAACAAAAACAGAAACAAAAATAATAATAAATAACAGTTCACAGAGTACTTCTCATATATAATACAAAGCCATTTTTAAGAAGTAAGAGGCATTGTTAGACGTTCCACGTAAGAAATGAAAGGCTGCCACACCACACTGCACTAAACCTCCCAGTTGATCCCTGCAATGTGTATCTCATCTTTTCCACCTTGAGAAAGAACATGACATCACGAATCCACCTGCCAAACCAGGGAGGACGATCATTCTTCCAATTCAAAAGTATAAGACGTCTTGCTGAAAGAGAGGAGTAGACCGGAATGCCAACCTTGAATATCCTGGAACTGTGTATCCATCACGGTTGACCCCTGACCCTTTCCCCTTTGACCTTTGTGTCTAAAGGCATGTTTGCGCCCACCCAGCGGACAGAGGGCATCTCCACCTCTGACATCATCACACGCATCGTACGTGACTACGACTTGTACGTGAGGCGCAACCTGCAACGTGGCTACACTGCCAAGGAGCTCAACGTCAGCTTCATCAATGTGCGTTACTATTATTATTATTATTATTATTATTACTATTATTACTATAAGCAAATGTATAGATGGTAGTTGTATAGTATTTATAGAAAGTGGACAGCATTCCCAATGAATAACATTCCAATCATAGTACATTTGTTGCAATGGACCTGTTGCTAAGCCACGCCCCCAAAATAGAAATTGTCCAATCATATCACAGCAAAAGTCACTACAGGCAGTCACTACAGGCACTTGGACAAACAACTCGCTAATATCTGATGGTGAAAAGCTTCTAGACGAAATATTCTTGTCATCTTTTAAAAAAAAACATGTCTAATACTTGCTGTGGTAAATCAGAAATCAGAAATTTGCCAACTCCCGCCATTGTAAGTCATTGAATGTCATTCAGTCACGGTCGGTCAGTCAGTCACTGTCAGTGAAGCGTTGTTTATTTGTCTGTCCGAGTTTTCAAAGGGGGCGTGGCTTAGCGATAGCTCCATTGCAATCGAATGAAAGGGACTATTTGGGATATGATTTATTTAGTTCAGCTTCACTTCCTCTGGGCTCTGTAAGACGTGTCCCTGTACTGCCCCCTGTCTGTTAGGAGAAGAAGTACCACTTGCAGGAGCGTGTGGACAAGGTGAAGAGGAAAGTGCGTGACGTGGAGGAGAAGAGTAAAGAGTTTGTGCAGAAGGTGGAAGAGAAGAGCATCGACCTCATCCAGAAATGGGAGGAGAAATCCAGAGAGTTCATCGGCAACTTCTTGCAGATGTTTGGCCCGGAGGGAGCACTCGTGAGTACCGTTATGTGATTCTATCTCTGTGTACACCGTGCATATCAGTTATCTGTTAGTGTGTCTCTCTGAATATGTGTGTTGACATGAATTCCAATGAAGTACAAATTAATCTGCAGATTTTAAAAGCAATCTTCATAATACCAATTAACTGAATAATTGATTATTCCCTTTGTCACTCTCTCTCCTTTGCCACTTCTCCAACAATCTTCAACAATCTATTACATACCTTAGATATTGTCTGTTGACCAGTAGTGACACCATATACTATTAGCATAGCGTTGGCTAGCAGTTTTACATACATGGATTCTCAATCTAGGACAACAGCATTGTCTGCATTACAAACCTAAATCTACTCATATTGTCATAAAATAGAATATTAAACAGATGCACCATTCTGAAGCTGTGTAGTATACTTTTTTTCCCTAAGTGTGACCTCAATATTTTTGCAAATTGGTGATATATTTGGAATAAACTGACTATTGTTTTCCCTCCCCACTTCCGTCTTCTCCCCTCTAGAAGCACATGTTGAAGGAAGGCAGGGGCCGGATGCTCCAGGCCATCAGCCCGAGACACAGCCCCAACAGCAGCCCCACGCGCGAGCGCTCCCCCTCGCCCACCTTCCGCCTGCCCTTCTTCAACAAGACCTCCCCCCCTCCCTCCCCCCCGCTCCATCACAGCGCCGCACGGGGATACACCATCAGCGAGGATGATGATGATGAGGATGATGAAGATTAAACGTCTTCCCGCCATGTCTGTCATGTGTCCTCAGCGTCGGAAGTGGAGCTTCTCCCAACCAAACACTTAGTTTTTTTTTTTTTTAAATCTGTAGAGCATTCTCTTTCTCTTTCTTCTCCTTCTTCTTCTCACACCCCCCTTTCTTGTCAGTTGTTGGTGTCCATTTCATGTGGAATTGGACTGTTACATATTATCATCAGCCGCCAGGAGGGGGGGCTCAAGTTCATTCTCTTTGTTTTCAACCATCATTGTTGCATTTTCAGTGCACATTATAGATGTGTATTTTTTATTTTATTAACATGGTCAGCTAAACCACTAGTCACTGTAGGCTTTGGGGTTTTGCGTACAACATTACCTTCATGTTTATTTCTTTAAACCTCCGTGTCCCGTGTTATCAGTAGTGTAGATTGATTCAGCTACGTACAGTCAGTGCCCTCCATAAGTACTGGATAGCGGAAGCATGTTGTCTTCTTTTAGCGCTACACTCCCGGCAGCTTGGGTTTGAAATCAAATGATTACTATAGGATCAAAGTAGAGACTCTCCGCTTTAATTCAACAGGTTTTTTTCTGATTGGGTTGACCATTTAGAAAGTACAATTTTTTTTTCTCATGGCATGTATTGGGAGAAAAAAAAAATATGTCCAAATAAAGCACTAATGTTTAGTATTTGGTCAATAATCCTTTGCATGCAATACCAGATGCTGGGTATATTCTCTGGTCATGCCCTCCCAGGTCTGTACTGCAGACATATAATATTAAATTGTTTGTTTTGAGGTCTTATCTTCAGAAAATAAAATGCATGTTCAATTGGATTTAAATCGGAATATTGACAACAAACTGTCGAAAGTATTGATCTCAAAGAAAACAAAATGCTTCCTCTTTCCAATATCTATGGAGGGCCCTGTACTGTACATGCTTCAACTCCAAATGAATGGAAAAGATCGACAATCGGTGTGGGACATGTCCTCGTGTTGACATAAGACTTAAGTTTGAGGTCTAAAAGCATCTAAAACTGATGTAGGAGTGTAATGTCCCTTCCATCTTCTGTTCACATTGTCACATAGTCTTCTCACTGATAGGAAAAGGTTTAGAGGATTGTATTGCCCACTTCCTTGTCAGGATGTTGATGAAGCATAAAGGGCTCTGCACACAGCGTGCGATTTCTGTTGCGCGTCAACGTTCCATTTTGAAGTTTGAATGGAAGTCTATGAGAACATCGCATCGCAATGCACACGGCCCCGCACGGCGAAAATTCGATTCCATTCATAACAACAATGGAAATTATGGAACGTTGACGCGCAACAGAAATCGCACGCTGTGTGCAGAGCCCTTAACAGTAGATTGTTTTCTGTTTACCATAGTTTAAGTTTAAGTAGAGCAGTCACTTTTTCTTCCTCTTGGGATAACCCCTATTGTGGTCTGCTAGGGGATTCAGGAGAAGTGCTTTATCCACAGTTGGATCTCTCCAATCTATAAGTTGATGATTTTCAGTTGGAAGTATCTGTTCTCGGACACCTTCTCCTGGGTTGTTTGCAATTGTTTCTTGTATAGGCGCATGTTTGCGATGTTGATGATGGTGTTGAATGATCTAGACTCAGCTTGACCTTTTTGCACAATATAATAATATTCAGTGTCAATGGTCTGACTCTAGATCAGCCTTTGGACGGTGGTTTTCAAGTAGCCTACAGCTAAGTAGCCTACTTTACGTTCAGTAGGGCAAAAACAAGAGAATACATTTACAAACCAAGTGGTAGTACCAAAGGTTTCAGATCGGAACACTCCATTTGAAAAATGCTCTCTGATTTGTATGCAATGAACAAGATCACCTGTTTGTTGTTTTTTAAATGACTTGTAATTTTTAGCCCTGTTGAATCTCACTCCTGGGGGATATTCCATCAATGTTGCTAAAGGGAAAATCCTGGATCTTCTTTTAGCAACGTTGATGGAATATCCTCCTGCTGTTGGGAATGTTGGTATACGATTAGTGTAACCCCCTTCTCTCTGACAGTTGTCAGTCAGTCAGTCATTGGGATGTGTTGGGTCAGTGGGTATGGCTAGTCTGTCTCCATGGTGACAAAGCAGAGGGCTTGTTCTATTCAGAGGAAACATGGGATTATTATTTTAGTATTGTAACTATGTTGGATTGTCTATAAAAGGGTTGATGCTGGTAGGTTTGCATCAACTTGAATGCTTTGGGATCTCCCTGAAATCAGTTTAAAACTGCTTCTTAAGTGGGGACATGTCTATAGATTGCAGTAAGAGCTTAACTCGTCACCCCAGGCTATTAGGTCACAGTACTTATTGGCGGAAGCGTCTGGGAACGAGTTGTCAATGCGATAAGACAATACCATGCACTGCATCTCCCAGGTGCATCTGTAAATGGCTCTACATTATTGTGTGAATATTGATTATTTTACTGTTTTGTTAAGGTCCTGAATTAATGTGCAGGTCAGAGAAACCAAGGAATGAAAAAAATCATGAAAAAAGGTTAACCGTTATTGTGTTTGTGTGAAATTTTGTTTAGCTGTTGATGAAGAGCAAAACATCTGTAGTAGATTTGGCTGCATCCAAACCGATTTCTAAATATATGTATACTGGCCTAATCCCATTTCACCCCTTTGGCCCTCCGTTTTGAGCGTTCATATGTAGGGTAGGGGTGTCCCAATTCTTGTTTTCACGTAGGGGTAGAGGGCCAAGTGGTACGGCTACATGGCTCTCTAAACTGGGGTTTTTAAGGACCAGACTACGAAGAGACACACTGTGTTATGAAATCCCAGAATCATGCCTTCCGAATTGTCGGCACGATAGTGGATGGAGTCAAGCAGGAAGAGAAAAAACACAAATGTAATTATTTTCTTCGTTAATAAAGATTTTAAAACATATGATAACCGTCGTATTATCTTAATTTAATGTCATTTCAATGTATTATAGACCTTTTCTTTATAAACAAGCATAACACATTTTTTCTTTTTACATATTTGAAGTGATCTGTTCGCTATCTGTTACATGTTTTAAGGTTGATTTGAGCAGGACAGTCCTGCATTTTGACATTTCCATGTTGCATTTCCTCCCTTTGATGTTTTGATGATTGTTTGTTAATGGCCATTGACATCCTGTCATTTTATAATTACTCCATTTTGGTACATTTCCCATTTGGTACAAAACATTTTGATCTTGCAAACTGAAAATGCCTACTAAATAGTATAAATATCCTGGAGATCTCAGGCCCCTCTACTGGAACCTACGATGTTAATTACTCAATCATTCTGTAACTGACAAACTTCATAACAAGGAACAGGAAGATACAAACATGAAGTACCAGGTTAACCTCACAAAGAACCAACAGCAGACAGAGTTCATACAGAGTTCATGGTGGAACATAATGGAAGTACTAAATAATGAACATCATGCAGGCACTACATGATATAGGCCTACATGTGGCAACCATACTAAAACTAAATGAACATTGTGGGTCATTCCTCAGAAGTTTCCTCAGAAAAAAAAGTGATAGTCATAGGAAGTAAAAGAAAAAAAGGAGGACAAAGGCTTAAGGTTCATATGATCGGATTTTACTGGACGGTCACCAGGTTACAAACAGAGAGCCAGACACAAGACAAAGTGACCACCAGGGGGAGACCTTCCCACACAGGCTGTGAAGAGGCAGGTCACATCGGGCCATACTCCTGTCATGGTGAGGATGTGTCCCACCCTCCGAAATACGAACCAGCATTTCAAAAGAGATCGTGTGAATTATCAATAAATTGATTCAGAGGAGAAAGGAACTACTAAGGTTAGAAGCTCTTTGGACCCTAAAGGCCATTTACAACAGCTAATAGATCTTTAGAGGGACATTTCTAAGACAAGTGGGATCTGCAGAATGCACAATTATACTGGAGAATCTCCCCCCCCCCCCCCCCCCCCCCCGGTTTTCACATATAATGTGCCTTATTTTATACACAGGACCAGTTTGTTTACAAGTTACTCATACTACGGGATACGATACAATGGTTTCACATTTTTGCATATATCAGTACGTCTATGCCTTTTTTAAATTCATCCTCCACATTCAGTCAGGAGGCAGGGGGAGGAGGGGAGAGAGGGATGGAGGGAAGAGAGAGGGACAGAAGAAAGGATATACTGAGTGTGGGAGGACACGGATAGATGCACCGCTCCTTGGTTCGCTCGCTAGCATTAGCAGCGTGTTTCATAGATGCCACTGCGGCCGATGTAGCGCACCCATTTAATAACGTCATGATCACTGTAGTTCAGCTTGGACTCAAACACCTTCAAGTAACGCACTTTCAGCCCAGAAGGAGCAAAGGGAACCTGGAGGGGAAATGGAGACAAAGATAAGGTCTTTGTAAAAATCTTGCATTCTGTTTGACACATTCTCTAAAATGCTTAATTGGACATTGTGATCTGGTCTATGTGTTACGGTACATGTGGGAAAACTAGGGTTAGGGTTAGGTGCTACGTCGACTTGGTACATGCTGGCATGTCTAACCCTAACCCTAATCCTAACCCTATCCCTACCCCTAACCCTAACGGTAGCACCCTAGCACCTAACCCTAACCCTAGTTTTCCCACATGTACCGTAACATATGTATGGTATTGCAACCCTACCTCAAAGTTCATGGAGATGGGGGGACGTGCCCACTTCTTCTTATCGTTGGTGGGCAGCAGCTCGATCTCAGCACTGATTTGAGACTCCTTCATCCCCGCCATACGCTTGATCCTACACACAAAACACACACACACACACACACACGCACGCACGCACAAACACACACAAACGCAACGTGTATTACAGCAAGAGATGGAGAACACACATTTCACAGAGCAATTCAAAGATGGACAACCACATCAGGAGAGAAAGATGGAGCAAGAAGAGAGGGTTAAATGGCCACTTACTTCCACACAATAGCATTCTCACTGGCCTTGTACTTGGCCTTGCCCTTCATGCAGATCACCTGAACGCCACTCGTGTTGAGGGGTGTGGGAATGCGCACCTGAAGCAAAGGCACACATGTAAACAATTCAAATATACACTGGGAAAGTGGGAATAGATTTATCTCCTGGGACCACTATGTCGTTTATTCACTTTAACAGTTTTTGTTTTGTGGCACAGCTTCAATATCATAAAATGTTGAGGTCATAGGGATACCGTATTTTCCGGACTATAAGTCGCGCTTTTTTTCATAGTTTGGCGGGTCCTGCGACTTATAGTCAGGTGTGACTTATATATCAATATATATATAATTTCATACTGACTGACATGAACCAAGGAGTAAACATTACCGTCTACAGCCGACAGAGGGCGCTCTGGGCTTGTGACAACTATATGCTGCTCCTATACCCCTGAAGAAATTATCTAAAACATTAGCTTGTTGAAGCTAAGCAAACGGTAGCTTGGTGAACTTGCTTACTGGTAACTTGCTTGTTGGACTCGCTGGCTTGTTATGTTCATTTAGCCTATTCAGCCTCCCAGGTATGTTCTTTATGCTATTGTTTTGCTGAATAACTGTTAATGTTATGTTAACATACCGGACTTCTATTCAGCCTGTTGTTCTGTGTGCTATTGTGTAGTTGAATAAACTTGCCTTTCCAGATTAAATGTCTGTTCTTGGTCTTGGATTTTGTGAAATATATTTCTAAATAAATGCGACTTATATATGTTTTTTTACCTCTTAATGTCGAATTTTTTGACTGATGCGACTTATACTTTTATCAAAAAACAATGAAGTGAACTGTCCGCTAGCTATATAACCAACTATTATATGTTGGCAAGCTACAAGGTGACAACTCTTACTGTGTACTAGAACACATGGGAGTTCTAGAACACATGGGAGTTCTTGCCTAGTTCTCGTCTTAATCACACAAACTGAAACAGCTGGGATGCTTGCCATGAGGAAATCCAGCGCAATGGCTGTTGTAGTCTTGCTGTACTTCTTTTTAACAATTTAATAAGATAAGTGTATCCTCATTGATCAATTAATGTTAAGACATGTAAATGGTAGTAAATACATGAGCACTGTCCTGATGTTTGATACTTTGGGGATGAAATGTCTCTACAAGACATATTTGAATGTGGCTAAAAAGCAAACCACATTTATGACAACTCCTGTCATTTATATGCATATATATATATATATTTTTTTTTAAATTTTATTTATTATTATTATATGTATATAATGTAGAGATATATATTTTTTTTTTTTTACATTTATTTATTATTATTATATTTTTCTATTGGCAATAGGTGTTTGGTTGATGGGTGGGTGGGTGGGTGGATACATAGGGGGAAAAGAAAAAATATAAAATTAGTGTACCCATAAGTGCTGTACTGTGTACTTCCTTCTAATAAAATATTGTTAAAAAAAAAAAGCAAACCACAGAAACTATTAGCAAATATGCTAAGAGTGGAAACGTTCCTACCGTACAAACAAATAGCGACAAAACATGACCTCTAGAAGAATAACATTAGGCATAGTCTCCTACAACTAAAAGACTAAACACACATCTACAGGAATATCAACTTCAGAAGAGTCACTGATTTTCTATGAGGTTTCATAGATTTGGGTCAATTGGTCTACATTATGTGTAGGCCAAGGTCTAATTGATCAAATACAGTTTTTTTTATGTGAGCAAAGATAAGAATGACACACAAGATTACTTACGACATTCTAAACAATGTAGGACTAAAATCATTATTCACCTCAATCTTCTGGGCCAGCAGCGAGGGTTTGAAGTTGGACTTAATCACCACTTTGACCTCTAACTTTGTGCGACCCACCTCCCTCACCAATGGAATGACTCGAAACGGTAGGATGATGTCCTTCGTGGTGCGATACCTTGATGAAAGGTTGAAACCACACCAATGTCAAATGTATGCACACAGAAGCAAGACAGTCTTTGATCAGACATGTGCTTACTAAGGCTGCGTTTACACTGCCAGGTAGAAGTGAAAAAATACATGCAGAAGCACAGGCTCAAAAGGTTAAAGTTCAGCCTGTGTATGACTGACCTCATGAGCTCGTATTCTCCGTCCGGGGGGATGAAGCTGATGCTGCGTTCCGAGTCAAACTTACTGAGGCGCACACACTGGTGGAACGTGCAGTCGTCAATGGCTATGGACTGCTTCCCACTGCTACAAGGGGGAGAGAGAGAGAGAGACCATCTATACACCAATACACACTTCTTCACAAAGACACATTAAAATACACAAACCAAACCACACAGTCCGTTCAAACCTACTCCCTTCTATGTACCCCCTGTTCTTATGCACAAAGCCACACAGGAAAACACACAATACATTGACACAGACATCTATAAGGACACCATGGCTAGGACAACACAGCAACCCGGTGGATGCTTACTAGTATCTACATCCCAGTCAAACACTGAGTCAGGGGCAAGAGTCAAGCGGGTAGGAATGTGGGAAATATCAAAACTACTACAAAACACTCACTACTCACTTACTACTAGGAGACAATCATTGGGCAGTCCACTAGAGATTTGAGGAGGCTTTGTGAGATGTATATAAATTAGAAGTCATGCTAGAGGCAACTCTTAAAACATAGAATAATAGAGTCAGTCCAGTGAGATGGGAGCCTCCTCAAATGCCTAGTTCAACAGTCGCCACTCAATGACACACTAGACAGACAACAGAAGGGTATGGAGGTAGGGCCAGATATCAATACAGTACCTTCCCCCTAAATCACTGAGGTACAGCACAGAGAAAGAGAGGGAAAGAAAGGAGAGACGTATCGAAAGGAAAGGGGGAAAAAAATGGTAAGCCTTAACCGAGGCTAAATAGAACTCTTAGTCCAGGGACTGACAGAAAAGTTGACAGGTGGATTAATTGTCTGATTAGGAGAACACAGCAGGATTTTGAGTTAGGGTCAACATATCAGTTTGTTGATACAACCTAAACTGGAAATATCTTGACACAATTTACATTTCCAGCACAAGTCTCTTATTTAGATCATAGCATTCGATAAATTAAATCAAAGTCTTGCTCCAGGGAAATGGCCCCTTTCACGAACCTCTTTCCCGCCGCCTCATCAGTGGCCGCACCCTTGCCCTGTTTATCAATGACAATTTTGTCGTTCATGCCGAATTTACACTCAGGCATTCCACTCAGGTAGCTCTTCATCACAACACGGCCAGACACATGGGCACTCAGGACCTGACCTTGATGGGGGTACAAGGGCCAAGGGTTAACCACATTACGAAATGTTTAGAATAATCAAAAACATAATGGTTATTTTTCTTTTATTTTTTTTACGTTATTTTTTCTGAGTGGGGCAGTCCCTCTCATATTTTTCATTTTATTGACAGACACAGTAGAGATTTTTAGACAGGAAGGATGGGTGAGAGAGAGAGGAGGGATGACATGCAGGATATGTCTCCGGCCGGAATCGAACCGGGGACCCTGCGGTTACATGGTCAACGCTTAACCCGCTACGCCACCTAAGCGCCAACATAATGGTTATAGGGGTTCGGGTTCACATTCACCTTGTGGGGACATGAGCAGGTTGACACTCTCCAGCACGTCCAAAAAGAGTTCGTTGCGTCGATACTTGATTCCCTCGCGACGCCAGCCAATCTGCCCTGTCACCTGACTAGTGATCTGAGACTGCTCCTCCTTCGTCTAGAGAGAGAGAGAGAGAGAGAGAGAGAGAGAGAGAGAGAGAGAGAGAGAGAGAGAGAGAGAGAGAGAGAGAGAGAGAGAGAGAGAGAGAGAGAGAGAGAGAGAGAGAGAGAGAGAGAGAGAGAGAGAGAGAGAGAGAGAGAGAGAGAGAGAGAGAGAGAGAGAGAGAGAGAGAGAGAGAGAGTGTGTTAAGTGGAAACTCAAGGGATGGAGGCTGAAATTAAGTAAAGCCAGTTTTGTTTTGTTTTTGCTTTACCTGGTGCTGCATCCAGCCATGTCCATAACCAGAAGGGGGAAAGAGTCAAATAAGGGAAACAGTTAAACACACACATGCCATATCTTTCTTTTAGAGACAATGTCAGAAAAAAACGTATAACACACAAAGCTAGAATAAATGACATTAGAAATCTATTCAATTGTGATCCGCAAGGCCCCCCCACCCTGGATTCCTTCAAACTAGCCCTCAAAACTCAAAACTGTTCTCCAAGGCCTTTGGCCCCTAGTCATTGTTTCAGTTTTGTTTTGTTTGTTTTCCGTTTTGCCTGTCCGATCATTCCCCTATAAAGCGTCCGTAGGCTTTTTGAAAGGCGCTATATAAAATTTAAGTTATTATTATTATTCCCATACATCCTCACCTGGCCCTTAACACCCTGTTGGGTGATGAAGGTCTTAAGCGCTCCGGTCTCGGAATTCTGGGGATACCCGAAATCCAGGATCTCTACAAACACACGGCAGAAACCAAACTGTCAATAGAGGCACAGATCGTGACGTTAGAATTATAAGGTTCTATCTCCATTTTTGTCAAAATTTAGTTTTTTTACATAATCTGATCCATTAGGTGTTTATTAATGCCTGTGTGGTGTTATTTTAAAAATGTTGACATTTTTGAGTTAGTAATTAATAAAATACAAAGGTTCCATCTCACAAAACATAATGGAATGTAAAAACGTTGACGCTCAATATCTCTGAACTACCCGAAACGGAGATAGAACCTCATCATTCTAAGCTCACGAGATGGTAAAATCCAAGAAGTTAGCGCGCGAAAGAGAGAGAAAACAGAAGAATGGAGAGATAGCATGCAATAAAGTGGGAAGAGATTGAAATATTGAATATTATAAATATTGACAAATATAAAACAATAAAAATGGAAATGGCAAGAAGAACGAGAGAAATTCACTCCATGTTTACCGTCCAGCAGCTCGTAGATCAGCACAAAGTTGTTCTTGATGTTCTCCTCGCTGATCTTGCCAAAGTAGGCGGCCATGACGTCACACATCTTGTAGAGGAACTCGAACACCATGGCGGCGTTGACATTCTGCTTGGTGACGGCGGCCAGCCAGATGTTGGAGCGCTTGACGTGGAAGAAGCTGGTGCGGGCGATGTTGGTCACCGGCGAACGTACCTGCTGACGGGCGTGTATCACGTTCACGCGGAACGCGTCCACCGCATTACGCCTGAGAACCAGAGGGAGAGAGATAAAGATGAGTTGAAGTCAGTGATAGGAAGACGATACAGAGTAGTACAATTCGGTTGTTAAGTCGTGACGTGTTTCCGGGTCCAACGTTGGCTGAGGCGCTCTCTTCGAAATGCCTCAGTAATAATAATAATTCATTATATTTATATAGCGCTTTTCCGAGGCTCAAAGACGCTGACAAATATGGGAAAAACGGGAAAGTGCCGTGTCCCTTGTTGTATGAATAGATCCCAGTCTAAAAAACGATTGAACGATCATTCTACCGCTGTAGTACACTGGTACTCTGGTGCAGGGAATTTCTGGTTTGGAAATGGCTAAACGTCAAACGTCAGACGTAACAACCGAATACAGAGAATATACTATCCGTCTCTGACCACATGACTTGACCAGAAGTTGTGTTCTAACAATTTCACTTGTTCATGAGAAAAACAGAAAAGCTCTCTGATAATGCTTTTTTGTTGTTGTTGTTGTTGTTGTTGTAAAAACTATACATAGTGTCGCTGTGGCAACCTGAAGGATGTTCTAACTTAACTGTCAGTTTCAATTTCTGATAGATTATGGATTTCTGTGACAGGAGAGACCAATCGTAACTCAGATTATAGTGTTTTATTCTTTGTATAATAGTTGTTTTCCTTTTTTTGGGGGGTGTGATGTTGTAGATTGTGTTGTCTACTTTATAGGATGTCCAAGACCACAGTGCAAATAAGTGTTTTACACTTTCTTGTTTTATCCTCTGGGACATGCACTGTGTGCATTTATTGTTACTCCCAATAATGGATTAGTCTATCTAATCTACTATCATGTTTAGAGTCTTTCTACTTGACACGATGTTCCTGACAAAATGGACAGACAACTGCCAACATATCCTTGTTACCCTTCAAACATCCTACCGGTTCTCCAAGTTCAGCACAACTTCTTTTTTTCTCAAAATGTTGTCTGAGCACTGCCAGGTAACAGTGAAACCAACCACCATGTTACCTTCTTAATCAGAACAGATCAGAGTGTGACCTTTTTTTTGCATGAGGATTAGTGGAGAGGTAAGAGTGCTTTTTAGAGAGCTGATTAAATGTTGATTTATAAAATATGGCTTAGTACAGATGATGCAGCACAGGCAAACAAGACTGTTGAGTCCAATAAGTAAAATGCTGTTAATTACTTCACCAAACACAGACCTAAGAACATACTTATTGTCTGAGTATTACAGTACCGGTTAATTTAGATTTTTGCCATTTAGCAGACGCTTTTAATCCAAAGCGATTTACAATTACGAATTACAGGGACATTCCCCCTGGAGTAACTGAGGGCTAAGTGCCTTACTCAAGGCCACACTAGTAGTGGTGTGGTTTCAGGTGGGATTTGAACTCACAACCTTCCGATCACAAGTCCAACTCACTATCCACTAGACCACCACTACCCCTGTACCCCTGTTCCCTGCTGAATTATAAAACAGCATTTACTGAGCTGGCATCGTAATCTAGTTCTTACTAGGAATAATCTTAATTGACTAATGAACTTAGGGGGTGTTCTCACTAGAACATTTGCTTCACTTGAAACGGAGTTTAGGATAAAGTTCGCTCTGCGTCGTTTGGAGCGGTGAGAACGCTGCATTCGAAGTCGCTCCCGGAGCAAACACCCGTCGGATGCTCCGCTTGAAAAGGGTGGTTTCGCTGGATGCTTTATCAGCTGGTGGGCAAACATAACAGTGCATATTCATTACTCTAAAAGAACTGTATCAATTTATATTGTTTTTTCATGGTTTTGCAACACAAGTAGCAGTACCATTAGAAGCAATGGGAGAGTGCATGAATCTCACAAATTCTGATCTATTTTTATTGCAGATGTTTTCGAAATCGTCAGATTCTTTCCTTGCCCGGTCGAGGCTCTCAGTGCCGCGTAAGAATGACGCCACCTGTCGTAAGACAACGCATGAGACCAGCAAATCACATTTTTATAACGAAAACACAATTCTTGGCTACGAGTTCTACTCCCACTAAAACCACTCTACACTCTCTAAGCACCTGAACTACCCCAGGTTCATTATAGAAATGATACCCAGCAGGCACTAGTCCCAAATATCCTCTCGCCTTAGAGGAGACAAAAAATACCATAAAACCCCATGCTAAAATCACCAGGGTCCGCCTGTTGGTTTTGGAAGGCAACACCCATTATGGAGGGGAGACTTGTGGGTCAGGGTTGACAGTAGATGCACCTCAATCCCGTTTGAAGATTGCAGTAATTGAGCTGGTTTCTTTGGGTCACTGACATCAGGTGACATGCTCAAGGGTCAAGGGTCAGGTAGTTACCGTGGGTAAGAGGACATGCATTGGGAGTCACCTATTGGTTGCCATATGCCATAGGGTCATGCTTGATAGGTTGGTGCATCGCTTACCTATTCCTACAGTGGCCAAGATGGAGAGATGAAGGAAAATGGCAAAGGATAAAGAGAGAAAGAGGGGATGACATAAAGGAGAGATAAAAAAGACAAAAATGCACAGACATTTTCGTGTAATGTACACAAAGCGAGTCACACACTGTTTCAACCAATAGCTGAGGTGGAGTCTAATCAAAAGTAGCTGAATGAGTTGTCTCAATGTTCTGGGAAACATTGGCAGTTGAATGTGTGCATTTAGAAGACGCAAAGAAATTCATCACTAAAAGGGTTAAATTGCTGGTGGGTGAGTAGTCTTGTGTAGCCATACCTCCAAATCACATTGTTCTCACGTTTTCGGAATGGGTCTGGTTTGGTTCGGTACGCGTGTGTACCAAATGAACGCAGCATTCTTTTACCCAGTGCCACAGAGAGATTGTCCGTAACTTAGCAGTCGTTATGGCGAACGCAGATAAACATTTGAAGTTCCTCCAGCTTCCCATAAACCTCCAGTTTTGGGAAAATTACGGTTTCTCAGTTACCTACAATGACGATGGACAAAGACAGGTGGATTGGGCCAAAGCTATATGCCGGCATTGTTCAACTGCGATCGGTTATGCAGCTGGCTGTAGGCCTACGTCGAAATGTCTCACTTGAGTCGGCATCACTTAAATGTGAACATCACAGGTACAAGAAAGAACTGAGTGAAGCGCAAACCCAGTTACAGCATTTAAGCCACCTCTCACTAACAATATAGACCGGGCCACAACAAATGCCCAACAGTTTATGCACGCGCAATGCACGCACATTTTTTTGCGCGTGCACGGCCATAAAACGCGCACTGGCGCTCTAAACAAAGACGTAAAAACCGGCTAACGTTACTGTTTACACAAGTAAAATCAGTGTGACAGTCAGATCAGGGCTTGACGCTTACCTTTTCCCCAGGTAGCACTGTGCTACCATGTTGAAAAATGTAGTAGCACACCAAGAATTTCAGTAGCACAATGAAAATTGCGCAATTTTCGTCAACAACGACAACAAATTATCATAATCATAACATATCAAAATTATCATAACCGGCTCTTGGCCGTAATAAAAATGGAGACTCACACAATGTAAAGGGGAAGTAAGAATCTTAATTTCAGTTGGCCCACGGTTCGGTATGAACCTCGGTTTTTGGGTCACGGTTCACGGTTCGGTTTTTTTGTTTGTTTCAAATGCTACTATTTATTTACAAACTGTTACTTTATTTTGCTTATACTTATGGAACTTTAACATTTAGACACATTCCAGAATATGACTGGTAAATTGTATAATATAAATATATATAAACAAAACACTTTCAAATGTAAAAAAATTACATAAACACTTTCAAATGTGACGTGTTGTGGATTGGAACTACGGATCATAAACTTTCAAATGATGTGTCATACATTGAAATCCGAAAAAAGATGAAGTTAGAGTCATTTGAATGTTAGACATCAGGCACATATAGGGTTAACCTCTTTGTAATGAAACCGGAAGCAACCGCTGCTAGCAGCTAGCGGCTAACAAAACACAGCGCTACGAACTATGAGAGCTGTATCCCATATACCCATTATGCGCATTTTAAGCGCATATAGGACTCGCGTGAAGCATTTCTGCGACACGCGTTTCTGTTCACTGTTTTCATTCCCTCATCGCTTATACACATAGGTTTGACTGCGCATGACAGTAGTTCAGCAGTTAGTCGCACTGGTGCGATTGAATGTATTTCCAAGTCGCACAGAAATATATTCACTCGCAAATGCGACCAAAACAGTCGCACTGTCGAGCCCTGCAGATGGAGCATTCGGTAAACAACCAACAGCAAGGTAATGCATCAGCTGAGTTAAAGAAAACAAACTCTTACCTTTGATGACAAAACATGAGCCCTGTTTACCCGTACCTCCGCCGTTCTGTTCGTGATGATTTTAGAGGCAATAGATTATTTTTGCCCCGCGCATATTGCTATGAATAGTTCGAAGCTAGCGTTAGGTGCAAGGCTGCTCGGTTAGCCCATTAGCGGGAACATTATTTGTTGCACAAAATAGGCTGATTTAGTTGACCATGAACATCAGACTATATTACGAATGTTCATCTAAAATACTCTATACTGAGCACTGGTATAAGAACATGAACCAGAGAACAGCAGTAAATGCAATAACCCACAGTCGTCGCTGATGATGTTGCATTTTCTTTTTTTCCAGATTTTATCCCTTTTTTCACCCAATTTGGTAGCCAATTGAACCCAACCTAGCATCCAATTATCCCCTGCCTATTGCGAGGGATCCGCCGCACGACCCCGCGGCCGGCAGTCCCAGAGGAGGCCGCCAGGCAGACTAGCTGACTGGCTCCTCGAGCCCAGCACCGTTATTCCAGCACCAGACGGGGGCGCTGTTGCGCGACGGATCCTTGTCCGGAACTACTCCTATACCCCCCTCGGGAGCGGCCGCCCAATATGCCGTTCCCCGTGTATGCCCTGGCCATATCCGGGTCTGGCGAGCCGGGATACGAACCCCGGCCCCGGTGGGCAGCATGCACTAGTGGCCAGTGCTTAGACCGCTACACCACCGCGGGGCGATGTTGCATTTTCGATTAGGATACGGGATTAAAGGGACGGGCGACGAGCTAAGAGAGAGAGTGAGGAGAGGGATTTCCTGAAATCCAAATGTCCCGCGAAATTCGGACCAATCACAAAACTGTTTTGCAAGTGCGTCGCCTCGCGCCGTGCGCCTGTTGAGAGCGATTCAGTCTCAGTCACAAACGACGAGGTTAATTGCAACATTGTAACATTTTGTAACTTACTACACACTGAATCGTAACGAAATGTAGGTCTGGAGGCGGCCTAAATCTAGCTTCAATCTGCATTTTTTCTGTTCTCCAGTCATTTTCTGTTCTCCAGTCATAATAACTGAATTAACCCTAACCCTGAATTAATTAGTGGCGGAGAAAATTCATTCGTGGCGGCCCGCCACGAATAAATGCATATAGAGGAAACACTGTATATATGTTTTGTGAATTTTTACCAGACGATATACCCCTTAACACTTAAGAATTCGTCTTCTGATCATCATCATCAATAAACACTAGTGACCCAGTGCCATTGGAAGCCAAGCATGCCCATGCCATCACACTGCATCCACTGTGTTTTACAGATGATTATGGGCAATATAGAGTTATGAGCTATGCTAGCAGTGAGGTAGTTTATGTACAGTATCTAATGTGCAGAGTATAAAAGAAGCTATGTCAGGAGACATGTGCAATGTGCAATATACAGTAGTGCAAAGGTAGTAAGGTAAACGTCAGTAGTGCAAAGGTTATAGATTGATCCCATTAGCCAGGGATGAGCAGCCGACAAGTATTGTCATCAAGTATAGTCCTTAGTACCCCAAGGTAGGGGGGGGGGGTACTGAGAGTCATAGTCAAGTGTGTGTGTGGATGTGTGTGTGTGTGTGTGTGTGTGTGTGTGTGTGGGGTTATCGGAGTGACAGCTCTGTGGAAGAAGCTGTTCTGTAGCCTGGACCTGAGAGGATCCTGTACCTCCCGAGTCTTTTAGAAGGTCGGGGGTCAAACAGTCCGTGGTCGGGGTGGGAGGTGTCCTATTCTGCTAAAATTGGGCGTTATGGTAATACCATAATGGTATATTTACAGTACATGGACAGTGGATTGAAGCATCGGAACACACCCTCACTCATGGGGTCTGTTTTTTTATAGAATGATGTTATAAATTGATATGGATCAATTTATAAATACATAACTGGTTGTTACGTTTGCCTTTTGGTTGACAGCAAAAGAGGGAGAGAGGAGGATAGAGAGGGAGAGAAGGAGCAGGATGGTGTCGGCACACCAGAGAGAGAGACAGCAAGAACCAGGTGAGAAAGTAGTGGACAGGTAGTCAAGACCACATAACCGATGGTTCTCGAGCCTAATGGCCCATAGGGCAGGAGATCTCCTGTTTCTGTAGAGTGAGGCGGCTTGATGGACAAGTACACCCCCTGGACATGACGCTGGTATGTCGCAGGGGGGGCCATGCCACCCCCCCAAGGCAGCAAACCTAGGGGAAACACTGAGCCGGTATTAAACAGCAGGTACAGATAAGAGCTGTAAGAGCTGCAGTAATGTTAGCCTAATAAAAGATAAAGAAAACAAAGAAAAAAAGAAAGGAGAGAAAAAAAGGCAATAATGGTGGTCATCACATACAGAAAAAAGGACACAAAGAAAAAGAGGACTAAGTGAATACTTGATCTGAAAGGAAACTATTTTCTCCCATCCCCCCCCCCCTCGCCAGTCGAACGTGGTGCACTGTAGGCTTGGTTTTAAATTATGAATGCGTCAGATTTATCTTAGTTTACATTTCCCTGATCTGTGCTAGAAATGGTTCCCAGATTTTTGGGTGTGTCCATTTTTCCATCTATTTTGTATATCAAACGTTCGTACGAGGCCGTTTCTGATAGGGCTGTGAACCATTCAGTGTTAGGTAAGGTTGGTCCCCCCCCCATCCAGTGCCTCAGCAAGACCCTCTTAGCTGAAGTGAGAGCAACCTTTAGCCACTGAGCCTTCCTCCCCCTTCTATTCTCTCATTTCCTTTTAGACTGTTCAAGAGGCATAGAGCAGGGTAAATGATAAATGGACTGACTTATATAGCGCCTTTATCCAAAGCGCTATACAACGGCCTCTCATTCACCCATTCACACACACATTCACACACCAATGGCGTCAAGCTGCCATGCAAGGCGCCTGCCGGTCCGCTCACTGGGAGCAATTTTGGGGTTCAGTGTCTTGCCCAAGGACACTTCAACATGTGGCCAGCCGGGGCTCGAACCGCCGATCTGCCAACCTTGCTATCAGTAGACGGCGACTCTACCTCCTGCGCCACAGCCGCCCCATGACCCTCCTTTACTAGTTTATTCCACTCATCATCTTCATATGTTACCCGTAAATCCCTTTCCCACACAGCTTTTAGGCCTACGGTAATGCTGTTAAATCCATCAGTGAGGTATTTGTAGATTTGACTTGTCAGATGTGGAAGACCACTAAACAATATCAATTTAGCGTATATAGGAGATTGGGGAGGTAACCTGGTGTCTGTTGGGCTTGCCTTAGACAGGCAGTCCCTAAACTGAAGAAATCTCACTTTTTTTTATCTGAGAGAGACCCCACATGAAGATTAAAAAAAACATGGAGTGAACAGTTTTGATCGTATTGTGTGTGGTGTGCTCCGATATTCCCAATACAGCACACCACATACATAAAGATCTGATCGACGACAGTCTAGAGTCTCGTCCCCCCCCCAAGCCAGAAATCTCGCGTGATCAGGGTAGTAGTACCCTGACTGACCTGTACGAGGCAGCCATGTGCGACTGGGCAAATAAATGGTCGAAGAACGAAAAGAAGAAGACGCGTCAGTCAGCTCAGTGCAAAGTTCATAGCTATCGGTAGCTTGCTAGCATCATTGAAGATTGAAGTCGTCATTAATTCAATTCAAGACAGTGAAATGAACCAAATCGAGGAGAGAGACCAGTTGATGAAGTTCATCAGTACAGACTACTGTATGACAACTCCTTACCTGATAGTCGCTACACAGAACTATGCATTATAGAGTGCTTGCGATAGTGTTGAGCATCGCAAACATCATACTAGTTGCACAAGTGATGCATAAGCATGTAAAGGCCTTGAGTCTACATCAATAATGTATTGTAAACGTGCATACTGTAACGATCCTGTATGAGGCCCGTTAACAGCTCCTCCAAGGGAGTTAACTCTCTTGGTCTAATGGTTAGCGCGGCCGTCGGTTATGTGGGAGGTCGGGGTTCGACTCCCGCATGGGGCGAGTTACACTAGAAGATTCCCGTTCGCTACACTGGTGTCTGAAAGTTGGGATGGAAGGAAGGCCATCGGAGAGGCGTGTCCACGTGAGGGACTTGACATAGTGAAGCGTGAGGGCACGCTCTCCCGAACGGTGAGGATAGTGTAACGATCCTGTATGAGGCCCCGTTAACAGCTCCTCCAAGGGAGTTAACTCTCTTGGTCTAATGGTTAGCGCGGCCGTCGGTTATGTGGGAGGTCGGGGTTCGACTCCCGCATGGGGCGAGTTACACTACCAGTTCCCGTTCGCTACAATACATACAGCAGAATACCCTGGTGGTAGGCACTAGACAGTAAGATGGAATTTTTTTCCTGTTCCATTTTCAATAAAATATGTAATTAGTATGTTTCACCATACTTATTGTATTCACCAGTATCGTATTGTGACCCATGCATCGCGATACCTATCGTATCGCGAGGTCCTTGCCAATGGAGCTATCGCTAAGCCACGCCCCCTTTGATAACTCAGACAAACAAACAACGCTTCACTGACAGTGACTGACTGACCGACCGTGACTGGATGACATTCAATGACTTACAATGGCAGCAAGTTGGCAAATTTCTCATTTCTGATTTACCACAGCAAGTAATAGACATTTTTTATTTTATTTTTTTAAGATGACAAGAATATTACGGCTAGAAGCTTTTCACCATCAGATATTAGCGAGTTGTTGTTTGTCTGAGTTTTCTGCCTGTCGTGACTTTTTGCTGTGATATGATTGGACAATTTATATTGTGGGGGCGTGGCTTAGCGATAGGTCCAAACCCAGAGATTGAACAGTCTGCTTCAATCACCACCCAAACCTATAATAGTACCACCTGACTTACCCGATGTCATCACGGTAAACACGGGAGATCAGGACCTCCCCCTTATGGTTGTAGATGAACAGTCCTCCGATCATAGTGGCTGTTCTTTAGTCCCAACTGGCCATGGTGAAAACAAACCGCCTTCTGATAGGATGTAAGGGGAGGGGGGGGGGAGAGAGAGAGAGAGAGAGAGAGAGAGAGAGAGAGAGAGAAGAGAGAGAAGAGAGAGAAGAGAGAGAGAAGAGAGAGAAGAGAGAGAAGAGAGAGAAGAGAGAGAGAGAAGAGAGAGAAGAGAGAGAAGAGAGAGAGAGAGAGAGAGAGAGAGAGAGAGAGAGAGAGAGAGAGAGAGAGAGAGAGAGAAATAGATGACCCACATGATATTTGTTCTTGCTTCCTCACAACTCACATACTGACAGCGGCATTGATTCTACATTACTGCCCCGCTGTGGTCAGTAAACTGGGCTTTAGTAGTCCTCTTAAATGGTGACATGACCACACGCCAAATCCACCCAGCCCCTAATAGTAACATACATACGCGCTCATATACACACACACACACACACACACACACACACACACACACACACACACACAAAACCTGAGATGTGGTTAAGATAAAAGGTTGGCATCAATAGTATCTAATGAAATAAAGCCACGGGGGAGCAGAGCAGGACATTGAATCCAATGCAATAGCGTGACTTCAGATTCAGATTCAGATCACGTTTATTGCCATTATTGCTTGACACATATAGGAATTTGTTTTGGCATTACAGTAGGTGCGTTTATGCTTTTTTCCACATGTATACATGAACAAGATCATTTCCTCTCCACGAAATGTATGTATGAGTCGTGACCGATGAAGTGGGACTAGCTCAACTATGAATGAATGTATGAATGAATGGTCTTTATTGTCATTAATATAGTACAGGTACCAAACAACGAAATTTGGGAGGGGGGGCTCCCCTGGTGCTAGGAAAAAGACTAAAAACAAGAAGGGAAAGGAGCTGGTTTACATAAATAAAGGCTATGTACACTATCCACTATACTATACTATACAAATAAAACACTGTGCTGTACTCTATGCTATGCTATACCTATTCTAACATTTCCTATCTCTGAACCTTATGTACCCGAGGGTTGTCATATTGCACATAGTGTTATTGCACATTCATTTAAAGTGTCGCAGTTTGCAGGTTTGAAATGTTCACAGTTGTGTTTCAGCCGAGAGTAGTAGGCGTTTTAAACGCTCTTTTGGTCGGACAAAGATGTCTGCCTTGTCGGAGAGAAACTAGCTCAAATGCTTTGATTTTTTTTTACCATTTGCTGTTTTATAAGCTCGTAGCAACATAGCGTATATATATATATATACTCCGTTATGGCTTAGCTTACTGTACAGCTTTGAAGGCTGCTTGACCTTTAAACGGTTTAAATAGGATGAAGAGTTGAAGCTGAAATAGACAGCTAGCATCGATGCTAGCTAACCTGTTATAACGGTAGCAGCTGGCGTTGCTGCTAAAAGGTAGTTAGTAAGATTATATAGTTAGTAGACTGTTTTACATGGATAACCGTTCAATACGTCAGAATCAGTGTGTTATATATGTACTACGGTGTCCTTACCCGAGTTATATGAGGGATTTTCCGTCCCTTTTTCCTCTTTAGAGATGAGATGTCAGTTATCCACCGGGTCTCTAGATCCTCACACACCCGCTATGATTGGGGTGCGCGTGATTTCAACAGCGGGGCTGTTCGTGATGTTAGCGAGGGAGGGAGGAGTTAGAATGATAAGGTTCTATGATCTCCATTTTTGGGGGGGGGAACATAATCTGATCCATTAGGTGTTTATTAATGCCTGTGTGTTTTTTATTATTATTATTTTTTAATGTTGACATTTTTTAGTTAGTAATTAATAAAATAGGCTACAAAGGTTCCATCTGACAAAACATAATGGAATGTAAAAACTTTGACGCTCAATATCTCTGAACTGCCCTAAACGGAGATAGAACCTTATCATTATTTATATTTATGTATTTATTTATTTATTATTCTAAACGGAGATAGAACCTTATCATTCTAAACGGAGATAGAACCTTATCATTCTAAACGGAGATAGAACCTTATCATTCTAAACGGAGATAGAACCTTATCATTCTAAACGGAGATAGAACCTTATCATTCTAAACGGAGATAGAACCTTATCATTCTAAGCTCACGAATTGTCAGACAGATTCCAGAGAAAGCAAAACAATTTACCTGACAAATTGTCCAGGGCTCATTTGAGCGCTGACGTCTTGGGGGGCTGCTGATATGAAGTTCTCTCTCCTCCTTACATTTTTGTAAATCACCACGAATCGTTTCGTTATAGTTTAGTTTGCGACTCCACTCCCCCCCTAGCCAGGGCCGGCCGGGGGATGAGATTCATCCAATGGATGAAAGAGTTCAAGCTCCGCCGCACACCAGGACCTTAAAGCTCACCCAGGCGAAAGCAGCATTCAAAACGAGCGCACCCGTGTCGCTCCGCCCCCCTCCTCAGAGAGGCAGTCATGTGACCGCCGTGGTTTACGCACGACCGTGACGTCACGTTATGGTCAAAAAGGAAAAAGGCGCGGTGGTGAAACGAACGTTCCAGCCGCACCCTACAAGATTATAAAGATATTGGGGGCCAACGTACTTGTGAGGGGCCATTGGGTTTTTGCTGGCCCTAACCCTTGCAGGATGCAAGGCACACTTAAATGTTATTGTACATAAATATTATTAATTATTTATTATTATAGCAAGAGGCCACTGACCTGACCTGACCTGACCTCTTACTGGCTGTGAGGGGCAAGCACATTTCACAATTTCCCACAGGAATCGTCCCTGTCTAGTTATTTATTATTAGTAGTAACTCCTCCCACAGTTTTGGCACTAGGTAGACATGAGGACATGTCCGGTGGAAGGTTACGGAATACTGTTTAAATCAAAGAGCGTTTAAAACGCCTACTCTCGGCTAGATACGACTTCATCGGTCACGACTCATACATTTCGTGGAGATGAAATGATCTTGCTTATCCTGCAATTGTGTGTGTGTGTGTCTCTCTCTCTCTCTCTTTCTCTCTCATGCCCACCCAGAAGCAAAAAAAGAAAACACAACCAAGTTTAAGTCATAAAACTATATTTATAAATAAAAAGACATTTTTCTCAATAAAATAGTATTGTGAAATAGTTGGTAAGAAAATGTTTTTCCACTATACATTGCCACAAGACACAGACCAATGATCAATCAATCATATAATCAGATTACGTATAATGTTCTTAAAAATGAGGCTTAAAACTGGATGCTCATGTTAAAATGTTGAAAAATGTTACTACCGGTATCTGCGACCAGCTATGATAAACACAAGAAAGAGAACAGAAAGGGCCTCAATTCACTTTTTTTTCTTTTCTTTTCTTTTTTTTACTTTTCCATAAGTCAAACAAACATATAAAAAACTCTGTCAGGTTTGAAAGTTAGTATTCATTGTCAGTCATTTCTATTACCTATTTTTTCTGTTGTTAAGAGGTCATTGAGGGGAGCGAAAAAGAGGATGGAAAGAGGTTTGAGTATTTTCTGACTTTCCCTCCCCCTGGTCTCATGGACATTCAAATAAGGTGAGAGAGGAAAGAGAACAGAACAAATGAAAATAAATCTTGAAAGCGCTGCTGAGTCATCCCCTTGCTGTTTCCTCCCTGCCTCCCTTCCTCCCTGTCCCAACATAAACTCTTCTCATCGGGAAGGAACTCAGAAAGGTGCTTTGGTGGTTCTGTCTGGAGGGTTTCTTCACTGAAGAAAGTATAGCGATTACCCTTAAGGAGCAGAAGAACAAAGAAAGGACATTTCTTATAGGGGTTATAGGCTTAAGTCTACTTAACATCTGGTAAACTAAACCAAAAGTAAATTGAATTGACCCCAACCGACAACATTTCGTTGACATGAAATGTCCTCTTCCGGCCCCTCTTTCTCTCTCTCAACACTGAAACTAAAAAAATACCAATCAGCCATTTTGTTACGGGGCCGCCGCCCATCATGACTTGACTCGCATCACATGACGTCCACAAAGAACTCGCCAGGGTTTCCCACGGCCATGCGCAGAGACTGGCGGGAGGCAGTGAGCTCCGGGGGTACGGAGGCCAGCTCCCTGCCCGGGGGGGCCCCGGGGGCAGCAGTGGGCAGGTGCGGGGGCAGACCGGGGGGGCTGTAGACCAGGCTGGGAGCGTAAGAGAGCGATTGGTGCGATTGGGTGCTGCGGTGGCTGAGCGAGCTACGGACGCTGCGCTCGCTGGCGGGTGCCATGGAACGCTCGCTGGGGGCCCGGTGGCTCCTGAGCTCCGATTCGCTCCCGCTGCCGCCCGACTTGGCGCCTCCGCCCCCCCGGCCCTCGTTCTTACTGCCGCTGTTTGAGCCGCTGCTCCCTGCAGACGAGGAGACACAGAGAGAGCGAAGATGTGTTAATGTAAACACATGTCAGCAAGCGTTCAACGCTTAAGTATGTCCAAACATTGTCTTTTAGGCATTACTTTCTTTCTTTTTTTGTAAAAAACACATTCTATGCAGGGTTCGACAGTAACACCATTTTACTTGCCCGGACCAAGTAAAACAATCGCCGGGGTTGTTTGCGCGAGCACGACAACGCTGCTGGATCCTGGATATTTTTACCTGTGTGATCGTGAGTGAACATATTATCAAAGCGTACGGGTGATCGACAGGTGGGTACGCTTTGTTAATATCTTCACGCATGATCATCTAGTCTAGTCTCGCGCCTGCGCCGTCTGTTGTTCTTCCTGCACACAGGTAAACATATCCGGGATCTAGCAGCGTCGTCGTGCTCGCGCAAACAAACCCGGCGAATGTTTTACTTGCTCCGGGCGAGTAAAACGGCGTTACTGTCGAACCCTGCTATGGAACCTGGCCTTCCTCACCTTCGCTGTGCTGGCTGCCGGCACTGCCCGCCCCGACTCCCGGGTACCCCTGGGGCAGGTCGTGTGAGGGCTGGGGGTTGTAGGGGTGGGGGACGGGGAACTGGTAGGGCAGGGCCAAGGGCCAGGGAGCCGCCCCAGGGTGGGGCAGAGGGGGGAGGGTGTCCTGGTCGGAAGCCCCTCCGCTGGAGCCGTCGTGGTCGTGCAGAGAGAGGTGGGTCATGTCTGAGAAAGACAAAGGGTAAATAGAGAAGGTGAGATGATGACATTGAAAGGCTATCGTTTTATGGTTTTATTTTTGTTGCATCTTCTATAGCAGTCACAGCTAGGAGACTGTGGCTGGGCCTAACTTCCTGCCCTTTGCTCCACTGTCAAAATGTTTCATTGTCCCAGATCAGAAGGTATGTGTAAGGACTTAAGGTCTTTGCGTGTAACACTGATGTGTAAAAAAAAAAAATAAAAAAAAAATAATAGAACTCATGTTGTGTCAATCACGCTTGCAAAACCTAATCCGAAATATTCGTCCGTCATAATTGTTTTTGGGAACAGGTTTGATTTTCTGTGTTTTACGCGTCCGTCAAAAGCCTTTTGAGAGTAGTTTTTGACCACTCCACCATGCTATAGAGGGACACATCATCAAATTAACGTATTTTTTTCGGATTTAAAAATACGCATACGAAATGCATCAGTGTGCAAAGACCTTTACACCGGACTTAGGGTAGGTTACACCCATCCAGATCCTTCAGTTCTGCTAACATCTAATGGGGTTTGGATTGTTTTCAGACTATAACAAATAGATAGTCACTCACTGCCACAGAGGTCTCCGAAGATGTAGTAGCACTGTTCAGAGAAGGTGATCTTGTTGACGGTGTGGCGGATGTAGCCGGCCTTCAGCAGGTTGCTGGCGTACTTCCTCGCCTCCCTCCGGTCCGAAAAGCCCTCCACGTGATGGAAGAGCCAGTCCACCACATCCGACCCTAAGGATTAACCACACATTTTAATGAATGAATGAATGAATGGTCTTTATTGTCATTAATACAGTACAGGTACCATACAACGAAATTTAGGAGGGGGGGCTCCCCTGGTGCTTGGAAAAAAGACAAAAAAAAAGAGGGCCACGGGTAAAGTAAAAAAGGGAAAAGAGCTGGTTTACATAAATAAAGGCTATGTACACTATCTACTATACTATACAATAAAACACTGTGCTGTACTCTATGCTATGCTATAAATATCCTAACTTTTTCCTATATCTGAACCTTATGTACACAAGGGTTGTCATATTGCACATTTAAATGCTTTATTTATGTCCACATACATGTACAATATCTAAAGGACATAAATACTATCAGTGCATTTTGACATTATGGAAACAGTCAGTAAAAGTAGTGCTGAGCCAACAACCAGTTATGCTACACACACAGGATGTTATTCACACCAGATGACACCAGTGGGTTGACAGATCCAGTATCAATACTGTAAAACAGACAGTATCCAGCTCATGGGTACAGGAAGCACCGCCTTCTCCATATTGAGCGGCTACCAATAACAGCGGATACTGAGCAATACTTTGCTAACTGTTTGGCCCTTCTCTTAGGTAGACCAGCCATTTGAAGGCCTCTAACAACAAACTTATGAACACACACACACACACACACACGAACAATATGCACAAAAAGGACAGCTGAACGAAAGCAGAGAGAATGTTGAGTGAGCATACCGATGAAAGCGTTGGCGATGGTGATTTTCAGCCACATCCTGTCTCGCACCTCAAGCCCAGACTCCGGAGACGCCATCGCCTTGGCAACCGTTGCCATTTCGCTGTGGATGGATAGGTGGAAATCATCAAAGCCTGTGAAGAGAAAGTTGGATTTAGAATTTAGAATTTCTTGATGACCTCTCCTGTGACATCATTCAACTGTAATTCAGTGTGTATAGTCAAAGCCTATACACACTGCAGGCATCTCTCCACAATCTCCCCAAAACCTTGCTTGATTGTTTAAAGAAATGACATGAGATGGTGTTCTAACAACCTTTACCTGGAGGGGGCGCTATCGCTTAAAAGGGAGGTCAAGAAATGATCTGGGGCCAAAGTATAAAGGCATTGGTTTATAACAGTCTTGACAGGGGCACTGACAATGTGGGACGTCAGTTTTTTTCCATGTGTGACAGTTTTAACAGGACACAGGTTTACAATCTGGGACAATTTAAACAGAACATCATGCACAGATTTATAATAAACCAAGCCAGTTTTGGCATTTGGCAAGACTAAAAACCCATCTTTTTAATATTGCCTTTAAATGACTAAATAATAAAATTAAGATTATAAAAACCCATCCTTTTAATATTGCCTTTAAATTACAAAAGAATTAAATTAAGATTATATAATGATTAAAGCACTTTGAGCTGCAACGTTTGCAGGAAAAGCGCTATACAAATAAAGTTATTATTATTATTATTATTATTATTATTATTATTATTATTTCACAGGACTGGTGTCACTCACGTTCAGTCTCAGGGATGGAGCTGCTGATGGAGGAGCTGGTAGATGTGACGGTGCTCATTGATGGGCTCATGCCGTATGCAGGGTACACCCCGGTCATGGCTGCCGTGTGGGAGACCCATGCAGCAGGGTCAATGGGCCGGATCGGCTCACCTGGTACAAAACAGGGGCATAATAAAAAAAATTAAAAAACGGTTTCACAAAGACATTGCTCCGAGAATCAAAGTGACATACGTGTGCGAGCGTGTGTATGTGCGTGTGTGAGGATTAGACATTGCCCGACAATTAAAGTGACATAAGTGTGCGAGCGTGTGAGCGTGTGTGTGTGTGTGTGTGTGTGTGTGTGTGTGTGTGAGGATTAAGCAGCAGGTGGATACTCACTTCTGGGCAAAGCAAAGCAGCTCCGGGGGTTGGGGTCCCAGCACTTAGCCACTGTCAGAGTAATTGGCCTGCTCATAAACACAGTTTAACACACAAAGTTAACATTGGCTATCCAGAGACAGACACACAACTAGACTAGACTTCAGATCAATTGCATCTGCTGCTTTTCCGGAGTAAGATCAGGTTGATTTCCTTCCACAGCCTCAATTGTTCTCTGCTCGTGTGTTCGATGTAGTGAATCTTGGCCCCTTCAGGCCGCCGTAGTTCTCGAAAATAGGGGCGGAGGAAACAAACCCATTTCAAATCATTGACGTGTCGATTCGCGCGGGACTACTATTATCACAGGACCTCCAGAATCAACGGAATAGGGTAGGTAATTTGCGTTGGAATTTTTACTGTCATTTTTACGGACAAGTCTGATTCTCACGGGATTAAGAACACAGAGGACGCAGAAATTACGGAGTACAAATTACAGAGATCACCATATAGTAGTAGTGTGAATAGGGCTTTAAATAGAAATATACAGTCCACTGTTCACATATGTGGCTGTGAAAGCACAACTTTTGATACAATGTTGCACTGTTCATAAATGTGCCTGGCCGAGCACAATTGATACAATGTTGCACTGTATGTGGCAGCTGGGCCTGTTGATACAAATGCAGGGTTGCAACTCTCATGCTTCTGGCATGTGACACGTTCTCACCTTCAGTCTCACACCATCACGCTGCCCAAACAATTCTCATGCCAAAACACTGCGACAGCACCAAAGACAAACAGGCGAGTAGGTCCATATACTACAGGGTATATACAGGAATCTGGAGGTTAATTTCAATACCTTTCTAAGACTTTTTAAAGACCGTGTCAATATTTTTCCAGACCTCATCGCCACTTCGAGCTGTAACTGTTTACATCAGTGACACCTTTAACTTAACAGTTTTAGTTTGCAATAGACTAGACCACTATCATACAACAGAATAGCATCCCCATAGCATCCCCAGCCCCCCCCCCCCACCACCCCACCCAATGTGCACGTGATTAAGTTCGCCTATGCAGTATTACATTTTACATTTACATTTGACATTTAGCAGACACCTTATTCCAAAGCGAGCGACTTACAATCAATACATTTGACTAAGCAAGTGAATCACCAATCCACCAGTCGTAGCAGGAAGAGTAATCTAGCTCAGGCCAGGGGCCATTGGCAGTCTCAGTGAGCCCATGGCAATCTCACTCCAGCCAGGTCCCAGTTGGCAACCCCACATTTGGTACAACTGAAAGTGGACGCACAGCCGTATTGAATTGAAAGCAAAAAAAATGTGTATCGTGGTTAGTGCTGTCCCAAACGACTATTTTTCTAACGATTATTCTAGCGATTATTTTATCGGTTATTCGATTAGTCTAACGACTAATTTATCGGTAAGTCTAACGATAATTTTTGTACTGTAAAAAAAAAACAAAACAAAAAAACTTTTTTGTCTCCACCTCACTGCTATGTTTAACTTGAATGCCAACATGGCCATTTAGAAGTCTGTCCATCACCACAACACATAGCTAGCTAACGTTACTCTCGCTGCTATGTTATGATTAGCTAAATTGATGCTAACGTAGCATGCGAGCTACGAGCTAGATAACGTACAGTAGGTGCTCGCACCACAATGACAATAGGCTACCGTAGCTAGCCAGCTACATAGCTAACGTTACTAACACCAGAAGACAAGACATACGAACTGTGGTGAGCTACATTGCTTGTGTAACATTAGCTAGTAGCTATCCATTTTCACTCATACACTTAATTGTCTCGCCTGGTAAAATAAAGGTTAAAAAAAATAAAAATAAATAAAAAGTCTTTTTTTTTTTTTGCGACTAACCGACGCATATTACGCTAACCGACGTATTGACGTAGTCGGTGACGTCGACGACGTCGAATAATCGTAACAGCCCTAATCGTGGTAATAGACTGCACTTATATAGCGCCTTTATCCAAAGCGCTTTACAGCGGCCTCTCATTCACCCATTCACACACCAATGGCGGCGCCGGCAAGCTGCCATGCAAGGAACCGGCCCGCTCAGTGGGAGCAAATTGGGGTTCAGTGTCTTGCCCAAGGACATCTAGACATGTGGCCAGCCGGGGCTCGAACCGCCGATCTGCCAACCTTGCGATCATTAGACGCCGACTCTACCTCCTGCACCACAGCCGCCCCATACGTGGTACTTTGTGTTATCAGTTCTACCATGCAACACTATTGCATGTGTGTAACACTCACCCTGGCTTGTGTACTATGTCCCTCAGCACTCGGACTGCGTCATCGTTGTTCATGTTCTCAAAGTTGATGTCGTTCACCTGCAAGGAGAGAAGAGCAAATAAAAACACATTACACAGCTACTTATTGTCTCTCAGAACTCTCTGAAAATACATTCAAAGCGTTGTCAATTCACTCCAATATGGCACACACACACACACACACACACACACACACACACACACACACACACAGTCCAAGCACCTCAGCTGCATTTCCGTCTCTACCACACACACACACACACCTGCAGCAGCATGTCTCCTGGCTCGATACGGCCGTCCGCGGCCACGGCCCCTCCCTTCATGATGGAGCCGATGTAGATGCCCCCGTCGCCCCGCTCGTTACTCTGACCCACAATGCTGATGCCCAGGAAGTTGTACTTCTCTGTAGTGCAAGGGGGAGAGAGAGAGAGAGAGAGAGAATAAGTGAGAGCTGAAAGAACGGGTGAGAGAAAATGATTCCTGTTTATATTTCCTACTTTCTTCACCACGTGTGTAGTTAACTTATTTTTAATAAAGGTTTTTAGATCAGATTAATTAGGCTAATAGAGAGGTATACACAAAGTTATGCAAGCACTGTGGTTACTAGGGGTGGGCATCAATGATCGACGATCGATAATTGATCGATAAGGATCTTGGTCGATCCCAAAATATTTTGCTCGATAATCGATAATAATAATAAAACTTTTTTTTTTTTTTTTTTTAAGGACACTAACGTTTTCAGTCATCCTCCTATTTGTGATTAACTGTTTTTTTACTGCTCCTATGGTGAGTTACTTATTTTCTATATTTTTATTTATAATGTAAAATGTGTTTTTAAGTTAAACAATTTAGGCTACTCACTGCCTTGTTTAAGAGGATTGTTATCTGACTGTATAGTGTCTAGTTTGAATGTGAATGAATGAATGAGTGCAATAGCAACACAAATAAAGTTTTCCCCTTTTTTATGAAAAAAAAGCTTATCGATTAATCGATAATTGATCGTTAATTCTTGCGATTATCGAAAAAGAAATTTTGATCGTTTGCCCAGCCCTAGTGGTTACTCTCCTTATTTGCATTGTTGTACAAGACAAACTTCCAGGTAAATGACCTGGGATTTGTGGTAATCAGACGGTAGTGTAGCAAGACAAGCATACTTACCCATATTCAGAGTGACCGTGATGATGTTCAGTGACATGGTGGAGTCTGTGATGCTGCTGAACGATGATGACTAGGAGGGGTAAAAGGATGATTATAGAAATACACTTGTGCGTATAGTAAAGCTGATTAATTATAAGAGATAAAACATCAAATGTTTTTTTTATAAAACAATCAAAAAATAAAAAGAATAAATTATCTTATGCAATATGTAACCTTTTTTCCCCTTGGAAATGTCACTAGATAATTACTTATGAAGCACAGTGCGTGCACTTGCCCTGACCCTGTCCTTCTCTGATTAGAAACATGTAAATGTACAAGCTGGCTCTAGCTACCGTTAGTCAAACAAAATCCTCTTGATTGAAATTTCAGATGAGTTTGTCTTAAATGGCAATAAAGACCATAATGTCTTAAATGGCAATAAATATATATTATAACATTTTGTGAGCTTAGAATGATAAGGTTCTATCTCCGTCTAGGATAGTTCAGAGATATTGAGCGTCAAAGTTTTTACATTCCATTATGTTCTGTGAGATGGAACCAAAAAATGTCAACATTTGAAAAATAACACCACACAGGCATTAATAAACACTTAATGGATCAGATTATGTAAAAAAAAAAAAACATAATACTCAAGTCTTGAGTCAACTAAATGTACATTC
>NC_137682.1:4000629-4040629 GCF_963989245.1 Nansenia antarctica | reverse complement strand
TAGGTTTAAGGAGCCATAAATAGCCTTTAACTAGTACTAGCATATTGTATGCTCAGAGCACTAGATTTAAGAGACAGTTTAGCCTACTATTATGACACTGCTGTTCCAATCCATCAATCCAGATGTTTTTTTTAAGAGAATGTCTGGGTTAGGGTTAGGGTTATGTAGTTATGCCGCAGCCTTCTCGCTGCTCAAATTGGCTGTATAACGGGAGCTAATGAAGGAAAGAACTTCCTTTCCCAAAAAAGCACAAAAACATGCTTTTAGAAATTCCAAACATTCTAGTGTAGTGAGTCTTCTGGAGACTGTTTTTAACTATTTAACACTATTGGGTCAGACTGTCACAGTCACAAAGAAACTACAGATTGTGCTTAACAGTGTTGCCATGTGGATGTGTGTGTATATCCAAAACTATACTGAATTGTAAAACTGTCCTATAAGTAGGTACATGAGTGTGTGTGTGTGTGTGTGTGTGTGTGTGTGTGTGTGTGTGTGTGTGTGTGTGTGTGTGTGTCTCTATACTTACCCAAGACACCACACGGCCATTGAAACAGGGCAGTTTGGCATTATCATCAGATATTTCTTCCTTCACCACCCTGAGAGGGGGGGGAGAGAGAATTGATTTACTCAATTATACAAAAGCCTATATGAAAGGCAAAAACACGCAACTATTACTCAACTATAGAAAAAACGGTAAAACAGTTAAGAAGCATTTGCTTCGGGGCAAGTTCACTAGGCAAAGGGCCATTCTTGTCATTCTACTGATGGTCAAAACATTGTGCTTTGTATAAGGGTGTGTCCCCCACTGAAATACACCGGACATCTTACTAACTGGACTATCTCAAAAAGGAAAGTCACATTTTCATAAATATATTACAAATGCAATGCTGAGACAAGTCACTTTACTTTGCTGTGGCACAACCTAGAACTTCTTAAAGAAGTTACGCAGTAACATTTTAGATAATAGTTCACGCCATTTCAGGATGAATAACCATGGTGTCTTTGTAGGATCTCTCTCTCTCTCAGTTGAATAGGCAATCAATAATGGACTCATTCAGACAGGATACAATGGCTACCACCATTCTCCACCAATCATAATTGACAGGGTCCATTCACACACTAACAAGGCAAGGGTTTGTGCACAACACATCCATTTTCCTAGCTAGTTGCTAACTTGCTAATCACAACAACAACTAAAAAAAGGTTTTAGTAGAAGGCGATAATAGGGAGAAGGTTTTTCCATCTATCAGTGGCCCCGGGCCCGAGCTAGATTACTCTTCCTGCAACGAATGATGGATCACATGCTTAGTATTCAAATGTATTGATTGTAAGTCGCTTTGGAATAAGGCGTCTGCTAAATGCCACAAATGTAAAAATGTAAACAACAACAGGAGGACAGGACCCCAAATCAAGGGCCAACTTTAACTTTTACTACCTAGGCATCGACTGTCTGAGACTTTTCATGCTTACCCAAAATCATCATCCATAGACTTGAAGAAGAACTTGCAGTTGGGTTTCTTCAGGACATTTTTGAAGTCTGCCAGAGTGACCCTGTCCGCAGGCACAGCCAACTTCACCAGGTAGGGGGTCTCCTGGTCGTCCAGGTGATAGATGATCTTGGTCTCCCCCATCGTTGGGCTTCTTCTGCTGGGGGGTGAGGCAGAGGGGAAGGGTAGAGAGGCTGAGCTACACTACATCAAGCCTGGTAGGGGCCTGGTAGTCTCCCTCTAGGGGGGTGGTAGACTCTCTCTTGGGGCCTGGTAGACTCCTGATAGACTCCCTCTTGGGGCCTGGTTATAGACTCCCTCTTGGGGCCTGGTAGACTCCTGGTAGACTCCCTCTGGGGGCCTGGTTAGACCTCCTCTTGGGGCCTGGTAGAGTCCCTCTTGGGGCTGGTAGACTCCCTCTAGGGGCCCTGGGCTCCCTCCCCCCCCGTGGTGCCTCTCTGCTGACTCCCCCTGGCTCCTCTGCTAGCTGACGTTAGCTTAGCCAGCTAGCTTGTTGTTCTCTTGATTTTTTCCCCCCCTGGCCAACAAGCTTCGCTTATTCCGCTTGTTATTAATGTTATAAAGTCACTCTAGTTTTCCACGGAGGGTCCAAACCATCCGACGAGTTGATAATCCCCCTGGTTGTTTTCAGTTTGAAGTTAAGCGTCTTTGAAGAAACGATTGAACCATTCGTTTTTTTTTTTGCTTTGCAGTGGTGCAGCTCTGTGTGTGTCAGGAGAAATGCAGTCTTCAAAACAGTGACGAGAACAGAAAGTGCGCCCTCTACAGGAGAGGAGGGGGAGGAGAGAACAGAAAGTGCGCCCTCTACAGGAGAGGAGGGGAGGTGACGCGCTTTGTTTCATACCATCAATGTGAATGTTCATGTCCTGACCAGAAATAACCTCTAACTAACTGTGAGAATGAACTATTCTTTTTTTGAAATTTTATTTTTTATTTTCAATGATCATTGGTTACAACAATCGTCATTACATTCAACATATCACAATCAACTCAGTTCCTATGACCAAAGTCTTTTTTTCTTTTTTATATTAAGTAAAGTAAAGCAAAAACAGAGAATGAACTATTATTATTATTATTATGGCTTAAATATCGTATTTTGCTCATGGAAATGTAGCTATCCCCCCCCCCCCTCTTCATTTTAGTTTTATGGTTTTATGATTTCTTGGTTTCTTGGTTTCACCACGTCCTCAAAATTGTATCATTGATGAAAAAAAAAAATGTATAGAAAATCTATTGCAAATCTGTGTCAGCACCTAATATAATAATGTAACCTTAAAATGCTCATTATGTATCTATTCTTCTTGTTGTTATTTGAAAATATCTGTATGTTTTCAATGTGTTTCAAATGGTTTCTTTGCTTGCTTTTTTTGTTTGTTGTATGCTGTTTACAAATTGTTCCCTAGTAACCAGTTTGTATTTTGTTTACTACAACAACAACAACAACAACAAAAAACGTTTATTTAAACAATAAATGTATATATATATATATACACAGTCATTCTTCATTAAGCCGTTCCAGTGCTTTGGGCTTTATGCTTGCGTATTTTCCCAGCTGAAGGGTGACTTTGCTGTCCAAAAGATGAAGCCTCTTCTGGAGGTTCAGGGGCTAGATGAGAGAGGAAGTACGAAACAATTAAGAGGTTATTTTGTGTGGGTTATACTGAGTGGTTAGTCGAATGTATCGATTGCAAGTCGCTTTGGAATAAGGCGTCTGCTAAATGCCAAACATGTAAATGTAGCAGTATAGAACTGGTAGCAAAGAGAGCGCATTGTTGTGTAATCATATAAGAATGTGTTCTGCAGGCCTCTTGTAGTTTTCTAGCTGTATAGGCTATATGCAGCACTCGAGTTTAGGGGGGATGGCATTGATTGATTGATTGATTGAAAACTTTATTAGAAGATTTGCAGAAGTAGGTACATGAAAGTACATATTACATACAAGGTCAACTAACAGGATAAAAACCCAAGAAAGCCACTGGCTTATTTCAATTGGGGTCCTTGATTCTCAATTCATCGTTACATGTAAGACAGACAAAAAAGCTAGTACTATCTACAAGATAATACAGACAAATAACTATTACTATCTACAAGATAAACACACATCCATCATGGGAAGAACAATACAACAAAACATAAGGTATGTACAGCGGGTAGGACAGGTGGGGACATACACCACAGGTGGGGGCGGGGGACAAAACACAAAGTATGTACAGTGGGTAGTTCGGGTCTTTTAATCTGATTTTTGATTTAGAGGGTCCAGTTACGGATTGCAGCCTCCTGTAAATGTTTTTTGAGAGTGGTTTTGAAGGTGGGCAGTGTTTTGCACTCCTTTAAGATTATAGGAAGGGCGTTCCACATTTTTACTGCATAGTTTGCAAACGAGAAACCCCTTGTTTGTGGTGCAACGCGGTTGAACGTGGTTCGTGGAGCTTCCTCTGGTGTTGTATGTGTGGACGTTGTTCACTTTTTGGAAGTATGTTGACAGGTACTTGGGTGTCTTTGTGGTGTAGCGTATCTTGAAGACCAGGCCCAGTGCAAGCTGCTGCACTCTGTCAACTACTCGTAGCCAATCAAGGCTCAAAAAATGAGCAGCGGTTAGATGTGTCCTAGGGTTGAGGCCTAGCAGAAGCCTAACCAGTTTATTTTGGGCTGTCTGGAGTCTTGTTTTATGGGCCTTTGTGGTTCTATAGTACCATGATGTTACGGCATAGTCGAAGTGACATTGAATGAGAGCTCCTGATAGGGTCCTCAGTGTGTTTTTACTGACAAGTGAGGATATCCTGTACAAGAATCTAGTTCTATGGTTCACTTTTTTGATTACTTTTGCTGCCATTTTATCTCCGGAAAGATTTGCCTCTAAGATGGAGCCCAGGTATGTAATATCCTCTTTTCTTGTGATATTAATGTTACCCACTTTTAGCATCCCCCCCCTGAAATAAAAACGGTCATAATCATCCCCCTTCTATAACACTGACATCCCCCCTTTATGTCATTTTATCAATGAACGTGGTATTACTGCTATTTCAACATTTAGTTTTGCGCATATTGAGTAAAACACTGTTAACACATGCAATGACATTTTTACCAAGTCACTGACACTGAAGTCACTGACGCTGTGGGGATGCCCCCTCCCCAGGGGGGTTGAGACACTTCCAGGCCATGTCTGCATCAAACCAATGCAAACCAACTGCTGTTGAGGTTGTCTATTGTTCCACATGACTCATTGACCCATTTCATTTGAAATCCTCAATAAAAACATCAATAATCACCACAAAAATAGCATCATGATTTGTATCCCACCACAATCTACACATGGCGGCATAGAGGGCTTTTCCTGCAGGTAAAAGAAAACTTGTCAAGAAAACGTTAATGATTGGACATGGACATGAACACTTTGCTCGGCTGCCCTCGAACAGGCGGTTCAGGACCATGTTCGCAAGGACAAACAGACTGAAGCTCAGCTTCTACCCCAGGGCCATTCAGGCCCTGAACACAGCAAAGACCTAGGTTCTAGGCCCTGGACAATCTAGACAAATTGATGGCAGCTACTAGATTGAAATCAAGTGTAATACTGAAACACAAATGTGTACATTTCAAACCTGCAAACTGCGACACTTTAAATGAATGTGCAATAACACTATGTGCAATATGACAACCCTAGGATACATAAGGTTCAGAGAATAGGAAATGTTACAATAGGTATAGCATAGCATAGAGTACAGCACAGTGTTTTATTTGTATAGTATAGTATAGTGGATCGTGTACATAGCCTTTATTTATGTAAACCAGCTCTTTTCCCTTCTTGTTTTTAGTTTTTTTTCCTAGCACCAGGGGAGCCCCCCCTCCCAAATTTCGTTGTTTGGTACCTGTACTATATCAATGACAATAAAGACCATTCATTCATTCATTCATTCATGAAGTGTCTCCCACAATTAAGGCGGTTGCTGCCCCCTGCAGCCCGTCAGAAGTAACTGCTTGGCTGAACAGCGCCTCAATCGAACCTCGATATTGCGACTCTCAAAAATCTAATGCAGCAGAAATATTTTGAGCATATCAGACATTACCGCCTCATCCAACATGTATTAAAAAGCCCTAAACAGCGCTGATCGGAAAGTGTCATTTCAAATACGGTCAGTGGCAACTTGCCAGACTCTCAGCACAGCCTTTGAAAATAATAATAACAACAACAACAACAAACATTTTCCCATAGCATATCTTTAATACTGACGGTTTGCATTCTGTAATTTTTGCATTTTTGAGTTCGACAGAGTAAGTCTGAATGTGAATGAATTGTTTGGAAACTGTCTTCAAGTGATACCTGTTCAATCATTGTTTACATAATAGCCTAGGCATGAGTAGGCTAAAGGTGGACAATAAACAGATACAGATCTTTTGTTTTGGTATTAACATGAAAACTGAAACAATAAATAAGGTACATCGTTAAATTAAATAAATCTCTCAAATCACTACGTGCTCAGAAAAAAGAATGCAGTACTCAATACAGTAGTAGTCAAGCATAATCTAACAATATCCTGATATTAAAAACATATCAGTATTGACTCGTCTTACTGCTTCATCAGCATATGACTTCATTTGCATTTCCTGTTTCAACTGTGTTTAGTCTTCAAATCTGTTTCTAATTGTGATGGTGTATGAACAGTTTGTGAGCTTAGAATTATAAGGTTCTATCTCCGTTTAGGGCAGTTCAGAGATATTGAGCGTCAACGTTTTTACATTCCATTATGTTTTGTGAGATGGAACCTTTGTATTTTATTCATTACTAACTCAAAAATGTCAACATTTTAAAAATAACACCACACAGGCATTAATAAACACCTAATGGATCAGATTATGTAAAAAACTAAATTTTGACAAAAATGGAGATAGAACCTTATAATTCTAACGTCACGACGAGTTGCACCTCCCAGTCCTGGTTTTCAAGGCATCAGAACCTGTGTGCATAGAACTCCACAGATCATTGACAAGCATGGCAAGACTACACACGTTCGATACAGGTCCATTGTACAGTAATTTTGCATCCATCTCAATTTCACTGTAAAAGAGGGAAATGGCTGGAGCTAGGCCTGGGTATATAGGCTGATCAGATTCCTTATATTACCAAAGTCAAAGCATCTATATAGGCTGATGTGTAAGGATTATTTCTCCACAAAGATAAGTCTCAAAAGTGCATTTCAGTTTTTCAGGAGTTTGTTTTCCTGTTACAGTAGTGTATGTGTAAAATAATAATTAATTATAAATAATAATAATAATAATAATACATTAATGTGGTATAGCGCCTTTATTAGTACACAAAGACACTCCATTCCATGGAGAGAACCATGAATGAAACAAACAACAATAAAAAATAGTCCGATTAAAAGCAAGTTTAAAAAGATGGGTTTTGATGGATCGTTTGAGAGTGTGTTCCAAAGAATGGGGTTCAGCAGGAGAAAGACTGGTCCCCCCCAGTAAACGACTCAACTTACATTCCCTGCAAGCTACGTAAACCTTGGGCCAAATCCAAATGTACTTACCGTTCGTTAGCTACCACTCAGATTTACTTTTGCTCCCAAAATTACAGTTATATATGTTTACATTCTGCAGTTGAGATATGGACTTTCATAGGGTATATTCCCTCCCAGGAAAAGTGTACAGTATCATGACGAGTCCCTTCACAAACTTGTTTGTGACCTCATGCCTTTTTTACTCCTTGGCCTTGCTCTTGAACTTGACCACCATGACGGTGATGTTGTCGGGGCAACCGCGGTAGAAGGACTGCAGGACGATGCTTTTGGCGCCGTAGTGCGGCTCGTCCAAGCGCTCGCGGACGAAGCGCACCGCCTCCTCGTTGCTGAAGGCGTCCCACAGCCCGTCAGAGGCCAGGATCATAAACTCAGGCTGCAGCTTGTCCAAGTCAAAAGTCAACACGTCCGGGTCCGGGATGACCACGTTGAGGTTCTTGAGCGGGTAGTCCCCCAGGGAGCGCGACATGGCCAGGATGCCCTGCACACGCCACGAGCCATTGAAGCTGATGAAGCCCCCTGGAGGTAGTGGAGGAAATAAAGTACATTATACAACAGTTAATTCCGACCAAGTAATTTGATTGGAAAGAGGCATTCCATGAGTGCTGATATACAGTATAACAGCACTGGGACTGTTAGACTGGATAACTATATGTATCAATCCGCCGCACAGATGTTCTACTAAATGACCGTTAATTAGACTACATTGTTTGTGTTCAGGTTACTAGGCAACAGTCCATTTGAAGTTCAGTTGCGGAACTATTTTGTGTTTATTTTTATTCAGTATAACACACTCCCTCTCGTGTGATATTGCTTAATTGCAAGTCAATTAAATCAAACTACAGTGCTGCTTGAAAGTATGTGAACCCCTTGTGCAATTATATATTTTTTTGTTCGTTTTTTACCATGAAATCTTCATGCATAGTAGTAGAAAAACTAAATTATAAAGAAATTAGCGCAGGTCAAAAATAAGTGACCCTCTTCGGTCAATAGCTTGTGGCGCCTCCGTTAGCAGCGAGTCTGGTAGAGTCTAAGTACATGTGTTACGGTACATGTGGGAAAACTAGGGTTAGGGTTAGGGGTAGGGTTAGGATTAGGGTTAGACATGCCAGCATGTACCAAGTCGACGTAGCACCTAACCCTAGTTTTCCCACATGTACCGTAACACATGCACTCCTAAAGACGGCCAACAGATGACGACTCAAGTCTGCAATTTCATGGTCTTCAATTTGAAATGTATTTCTGTGATACATGAAGCCATTTGATCTTCTTAAGCTTAGGAAATTAGCCTAGATAAAATGTTGCCAGAAAATAGTAAGATAAATATTTGTTTCTGCACACTCTAAAAGACACAAAGATTTGTGTGACTCCATTGACAACATTTTGGTTTCCAATTAATGTCTCTACAACATCCCTATTCAGTTGTTAAGTCGTGACGTGTTTCCGGGTCCACGTTGTCTGAGGCACTCTCTTCGAAATGCCTCAGTAATAATAATAATTCATTATATTTATATAGCGCTTTTCCGAGGCTCAAAGACGCTGACAAATATGGGAAAAAACGGGGCTCCTCGTTGTATGAATAGATCCGAGTCTAAAAAACGATTGAACTGTCATTCTACCGCTGTAGTACACTGGTACTCTGGTGCAGGGAATTTCTGGTTTGGACCCGGAAATTGCTAAACGTCAGACTTAACATCCGAATACCCTGAGTAGTAGGTAACATAGACACGGCTGTTCTAGTGTCAACTGTCACTTAGATCCAACTGTCACTTTCAAATGAACCTCAAGATTCCTGTATACAGTATACCCTGCTATTGAGCTGCATGCTGCTGTGCTCACCTGCCCTCTTGATCCTCTTGCGCTCCTTGAGCTGGTAGGGCTTGTGGTCGTGTGACAGGGCCACCGCGTTCCCATCCTTGTCACACAGCACACCCCGCGAGTCGCCAACATTGGCCACAGTCAGCTCCCTGTCTGACAGCAGTGCTACCAGACATGTGGTGCCTGAAGAAGGAGAGAGAGGGGGGTTGATAAGTCGTGACGTTAGAATTATAAGGTTCTATCTCCATTTTTGTCAAAATTGAGTTTTCTACATAATCTGATCCATTAGGTGTTTATTAATGCCTGTGTGGTGTTATTTTAAAAATGTTGACATTTTTGAGTTAGTCATTCATAAAATACAAAGGTTCCATCTCACAAAACATAATGGAATGTAAAAACTTTGACGCTCAATATCTCTGAACTACCCTCTAGACGGAGATAGAACCTTATCATTCTAAGCTCACAAAGTGGGTGAGTTCTATAAATTGACACTTGGGAGAAATAAAAAATTGCTGTGCAAACAGTATCGTATCGCTACCAAAGGGAAAACATTTTGGTTTTTGTTTTGAATTTAAAGCCTCTGTGTGTGGGTGAGATTTTTTGCATGAAGACAGTCCTTGCCCAAAACAAAGCCGGTTTCTCTCGTGTTTTGGTCCATAAAAGCTTATTTTCCTTGCACAACACATGGGGTGGCGGCTGGTGTAAGCAGCAAGTCTGGATATGGTCTTTAAACCTTATCACGTCAATTTTATTCACCTCAAGGGGCCTGTTTCCTTAGGCCTGTTATGAATACAAATGTTCCAGTAACTCTTCACCTGAAAAATGTGACCCTGTCTTTAACTCCTCTTCATCATCAGTGCCCTGATGCCCTTTTTAACCATTGAAACCTAACCTGCTTCATCGTGAGAGGCGGAGAGCTTCTCCAGCATCTCCCGGTCCACGGCGAGGATGCGCTGCTCCAGGACGCTGGGGTAGGAGAGGACGCTCTCTCTCTTCTCCCGGTCGTAGGAGAGCAGCTGCTGCCTTAGAGACTCCGGCAGGTGGGCCTTCACATAGTCAGCCGCAGCCTAGAGAGAGAGAGAGAGAGAGAGAGAGAGAGAGAGAGAGAGAGAGAGAGAGAGAGAGAGAGAATTTCATTACTATCTAGTTAGTTAGTACATGAAGAAAGACTGTCTCAGAGCCTGGACTGGAAACATTTGCTGCAATATAGCTGTGTAACGAGTTCAATAATAATAATAATAATAATAACTTTAATTTATATAGCGCCTTTCAAAAACCCAAGGACACTGTACAAAGGGGATGAAACGGACAGACAAAACAGAAAACAAACAAAGCAAAAACTTAAACAATGACTAGGGGCCAAAGGCCTTGGAGAACAGATGGGTTTTGAGGGCCAGTTTGAAGGAGTCCAGGGTGCGGATCACTCTGGGGAGTATGCACAGAGGGAGCCGGACACCAGGGATATATGGGTTAAGGGTGCAGCCAGTTTATTTTACCGCCCTTCGCGGATGCACTTTCCGCACTCAAAAATAATAATCACGTTCTGTAAAAGTCTCAATAATAATGCCTCTCCGCCAGGGAAAGACAAACACATTACGCCCCCATCCCCTTCACCAACAGTCCTGCAGCGCCCTCTGCAGGCCAGACGCAGCATTGCTCCCCCACAAGCTGCAACCTCTTTAGCAAATCAGAGTATTCTTCTTCCTAAAATCAAGTTGTAAAGTGTCCTAATTAGACATGGTGATACTGTGAATCACAGTTTGTGTGTTTTATTTGTTAATTTATGATTTATTTATTGCCTCTGAGAGCAGGGTCTCTTTTTCAAGCGTGCCCTGCTTATAAAATATAGCACTATTATTTACATCAACAAGAGTTTAAATAAGTCTCCCAAGGGCCAAGGGTCTGCTCAACAATTGTCTTCCGCATTCTATCGATGAAATAGGTAGGAGCATGCACGTGCAGGAAATCTGGTATTCCTCTGAGCCTCTTCCTCCAATTCATTCATGAGTGGGAATTCCAATTCATAAGAATTAACCGCCTTGCCAGTAGTCGTAGTAGTAGAGTCAAAAATGGCACTAATTTCTGAACATATTTGGGCAGAGATAACTCGGCTGGCAAGACTCCAAACATAACAACAATTGGGGAGGGTTCAATGGGGACAGAGGTGACCTTGGACGAAGTGTCAAAAACAGTGATTTCTTGCAGATGATCCATGGCTGCCTTTATGAATGTCGGCACACATCGAAAAATAGATTAGGCCTATTCGTTCATAGCACCGATTATTCGAATATGAAAAAATGTAGTTATGCACATCCCTACTACCCATTTCAACTGTCAGAAACATCCTCAGAAAATGGAAAGTAAATGGAACAATTGAAGTCAAGGCAAGATCTGGAAGACCAAGAAAATGTTCAGATAGAACAGGCCTGAGATCTGGTGAGAAATGCTCAGATGAACCCACACATCACTGCAAAAGACCTGCAAAAGCGAATAGCAGACACCGGTCTAGTTGTTCACAGGACAACAATACAGTGTACCTTAAACAACAAAGACCTACATGGCAGAGTTGCCAGAAAGAAGCCTTTCCTATGACCTCAACACAAAATTAAGCGTCTGAAGTATGCAAAAGAAAACCTTGAGAAACCTGAAGCCTATTGGAACAATGTGCTTTGGACTGACGAAACCAAAATGTCACTTTTTGGCCACAACCAAAGAAGGTATGTTTGGAGCAAAAATGGTGAAGCCTTTGTAGAGATGAACACCTTGCCAACTGTTAAGCATGGAGGTGGATCCATTATGCTTTAGGGTTGTGTAGCAGCTGGGGGCACAGGCAATATTGTGCGGGTGGAAGGAAGAATGGATTTCACCAAATATCAAGACATTAGATTTATGTAAACCAGCTCCTTCCCTTCTTGTGATTTTTTTTTTAAAGTTTTTTTTTTTCCCTTTCCCAACACCAGGGGAGCCACCCCTCCTAAATTTCGTTGTTTGGTACCTGTACTGTAGCAATGACAATAAAGTCCATTCATTCATTCATTCTAGAGGCTAATGTTCAAAGGTCAGTCCAGAAATTGAAGTTGAAGAGATGTTGGGTCGACCCGAGGCCTACCTCAAAATCAACCATGAACCTCCAGGAATGACGGATGAAGGTTTTGGAATGGCCATCACAGTCCCCAGACTTCAATATTATTGAAAATCTGTGGAGAGATCTCAAACATGCCGTGCATGCAAGAAGGCCGAAGAATATTTCTGAGCTAGAGGTGTTCTCCTGGGAAGAATGGGGAAAAAATGGGGGGAAATTCTGAAAACAAGAATTGAAAATCTCTTAGCTGGCTACAGGAAGCGTTTGCAAGCTGTTATAGTTGCCCGAGGAGGAATTAAAAAGTGCTAGATGACAGGGTTCCCAAACTTTTGCACAAGGCCTTTTTGCTTCTTTTCACTTAGATATTAATTGTAAAAGGCATTTTGACTAGGGGTGCCCAAATGTTTGCACGGGTCCCACTGTACTTCTAGTGTCTTAATATAGGACAAGGCACACTGCAAACACAGGAGTGGCAGATGGCTCCTCAGACGTGGCCTGTACCGTGGGAATGAGCTCACTCTCTACACAGCAGGATGGGGGGGAAAAAAGAAAAAACCTTCACACCCAACAACACACAAATACTCAATATTAGCATAGGCCAACTGTTTCCATGTCTTTCAATGTCCAATTGCCATGTCTTTCAGTTGGATAACATCCATTGTAGGCTATAGCTGTGATCTTTTTTGTTTTATTAACACACAAAGCACAGCTACTAGGCCATGCCAAGAGCTTTCAAAATAATTCAAATGTGGTAATTCAATTTCACTTAGAGAAATAAGCCTACTCCTGTTTGAGTGCAAGCTGAGTGGAACACAAGGGTGTGGTTCTACCTCACCTAACCCCCCCTGCCCAAAATGATGCTGATGGTGGTTCGTTTTAATGTCTCTAGTTGTCTCTAAAAGGGTTTGGAGACAACTAGAGCAAATAACATGCAGTCTGTCTGTAGAACTATGAATTTAAAGGGTAGGCCCTTCAACCCCCTGCTTACATACCTCACCGCCGTGACCGTCAAATATCCCGAATATTGACGGGTGGCTCTTGTTCATGATATCGGTGAGCACCTCAAAGCGGTCCTCCATGTGGTCCCGCCGCCCCTGGATGGAGTACACGGCCACATTGTTGTTCTTGAACTCCCAGGTCTTGGAGAACTCCGCGTCTAGGACATTGAGGCCCCCCAGCCTCTCGTTCTGCAGGATCTCCGCCACCTTCCCCTTCACCATCTTCACGGCGTCCCGGCTGGACTTCACGATGGTCTTCACCTAGGATATGTATAGCATAGCATAGCACAGTGTTTTATTTGTATAGTATAGTATAGTGGATAGTGTATATAGCCTTTATTTATGTAAACCAGCTCTTTTCCCTTCTTGTTTTTAGTATTAAAAAAATCCTAGCACCAGGGGAGCCCCCCCTCCCAAATCGTGAGCTTAGAATGATAAGGTTCTATCTCCGTTTATAATTATAAGGTTCTATCTCCGTTTAGAATGATAAGGTTCTATCTCCGTTTAGGGCAGTTCAGAGATATTGAGCCTCAAAGTTTTTACATTCCATTATGTTTTGTGAGATGGAACCTTTGTATTTTATGAATTACTAACTCAAAAATGTCAACATTTTAAAAATAACACCACACAGGCATCAATAAACACCTAATGGATCAGATTATGTAAAAAACTAAATTTTGACAAAAATGGAGATAGAACCTTATAATTCTAACGTCACGAAATGTCGTTGTATGGTACCTGTACTGTATTAATGACAATAAAGACCATTCATTCATTCATCCATTCATTCATTCATTCATTCATTCATTCATTCATTCATTCATTCATTCATTCATTCATTCACCTCGTCCGTGTGAAAGAAGTAGCTCCACAGGGCCAGGCTGATGCACAGCAGGAACAATGTCTCCGGCCTGAGGAGGAAATAGCGCATGATGCGACCCAAGAGAGACAACAGCGTCATGGTGTCTCCTATCATCACACGCAACAACGAAAAACTGCTGACGGTTGCTGCTCTCCTATTAGTGCAATAATTCACCTACTCCATCAGCCGTTCAATGGAATAAATAAAAATAAACATCGTCCACTAAAAAATTGCTGTTGATTGAGATAACCAAAATCTGTATGGTTGTCATTTAAATGTCACACAATCGAACGGGGCACAGCATGGGGGGAGCTGGCGGGATAAAAAAGCGCATGTACCGTTATTGACTTATTATAAGCCCCCTAAAATAAAAAGCTTGAAAGACAAATGAAACTGTCGCAGCCCTGCCCTGGCAGAACAGCTGCAGATCAGATGGATCCAAACGACAAAAACACAAACACGCTGTGAACCCGCAGTCGTATTCAGCCCATTGTAAGCTACATGCATTAACGAGGTTAGTTAGACCAACCGGAATGTTACGATTACAGTAGACTAGTTGTCAGTGTCACTGACTTAGGCTAAGCGAGTTTGGTGCGCCTCTTTTTCCGTCGACCCCGTTTCTTATTATAGGGAAATGCGCCTGTCCAGCCCCGTTCTCCCCCCGCATCAACAACCACATCCTCCTCCACAGCCACCGGGAGAACCGAGCCTGACACTGCGCAACTGCAGAGCTTTCCTATGATGGCTCATCATCACACACACCATTTGATCACACACCAAGTCGAGCTCGTCTCAGGGCAATGATTCATCCGAGACTGTAGTGGTATCATGGAGAAATGTCTTGTCATAGGCATACATACTGTATTTAATCTCTTTCCTTCCTCTCTTTTCTCCTCCTCAATAAGGCCAATTTTGGTTAAGGCGCATAGCCCCATTCTTAATTTCTGCCATTAGGCCTACTATGAATGAATGAATGGTCTTTATTGTCATTAATACAGTACAGGTACCATACAACGAAATTTAGGAGGGGGGGCTCCCCTGGTGCTTGGATTTTTTTTCTTTACTAAAAACAAGAAGGGAAAAGAGCTGGTTAACATAAATAAAGGCTATATACACTATCCACTATACTATACTACTATACTATACAAATAAAACACTGTGCTGTACTCTATGCTATGCTATAAATATCCTAACATTTCCTATCTCTGAACCTTCTGTACACGAGGGGTGTCATATTGCAAATAGTATTATTGCACATTTATTTAAAGCGTCGCAGTTTGCAGGTTTGAAATGTTCACAGTTGTATTTCAGTATTGCACTTGATTACAATCTAGTAGCTGCCATCAAATTGTCTAGATTGTCCAGGGCCTAGAACCTAGGTCTTTGCTGTGTTCAGGGCCTGAATGGCCCTAGGGTAGAAGCTGAGCTATATGGCGATAGTTATTGCAATCACTTTCAATGTGTTTTTTTAGTAGGCCTATCATGTATTATTATTGTAATTAGAGAGGCCTATAGTGAAACATGTTATTTTTTATTAAGCATGTTATATTTTTGGAATACCCAATCCAGTGCCTAACTAAATTATTATAGTGATAAAGTTTAAGTGTTTTTGAAAAATCATTAGGATAAATAAAGTGGATTTGCTTTTCCTGATGGCTGAAAAACTAGACCTAGTGTTCTCAGTATCATTAAGGCCATCGCGCTGGAACAACACATCTACTCACTACACTTGGTACTGACACTATGGACCTTTCTCAATTGTTAGAAACCTGATTCTTTGCGTTTTTCTGTCCTCCACTCACTTCTTCTTCTCAAAAAGCATTGGAGGAGAAAATCTACGGGGCAGAACCGAGATCTTCTCCTCCGTTTCATTTTGAGTGGTAAGCCAGTTTGAGGGTGTTAGGAATCATGTTTCTAACAATTGAGAAAGGGTCTATGTCATCAATTTAGTGTATCGATAGCATCAGTGATCATTATCCGTCGTCCTAGAGCTGCAAGGTGTAGGCTACACTACATGCTTTTGTTCCAGTATAGCCCTAGCGTACCTGATCCAACGAATCAAATGGTCATTAAGACCTGAGTTTATGTATGTCAGCTAGTGCTGGTCTAGAAACAAAGTCTACATAAATATCTTAACTATAACTAACTTGTCCAGTACCTGGATTGGTGACCTTGGATTACATTTGAGAGGGTAGTTTGTACCCGCATGGTATTCAGACATGGAACCTTGTGGTCCTCTGATGGCAGACTCAAGGCGGGGTACATCGGGGGTACACACACACACACACACACACACACACACACACACACACAGACACACACACACACAGACACACACACACACACAGACACACACACACACACACACACACACACACACACACACACATCACATCATGTCAAGGCAATAGGAATGATACACTTGACTGTTATAGCGACTGGGAAAGTTGAGTCCTGTCCATAGATATTTGATCAGACCTCAAAGATTATGTCTGGGGTTAGACATCTAGGAGTCCAAATATATCCCAAATCTTCACCCATATTGATTGATTGATTGATATGTTCATAACAACAAAACACCACAATTTGGATATCAAATAATCAGTGCCTAGATTCCAGTCTCTCTCTCTCTCTCTCTCTCTCTCTCTCTCTCTCTCTCTCTCTCTCTCTCTCTCTCTCTCTCTCTCTCTCTCTCTCTCTCTCTCTCTCTCTCTCTCTCTCTCTCTCCTTCTCCCTTTGTCTGTTGCTGCTACTGGTCGACAATGCTAGGCATCTATTAGAACTTGACTCACAGGTCCAACCTGGTGTTAGTTTCACAGTCCATAGTGCATTAGCAGAGGGGGGTTCAACCCACACCCCCTCTCGTGTCAAGGTGGAAGGTGGACATTCTACCCATAATGCTCTTTGAGAATTGTAAAAGTCAGCAGTGGCAGGTTTCCCCCCCTCGTGGTTTTGTTATGGATCTTTCTGCTTTGAGGTCGTTGCCAAACGGTGTGGTCATCCTAAAGCCTTACCATGTAGTCCTGCCTTTCTCTCTTATGGGGAATGATTAATTACTCTGCTCTCTGTGTGTGTGTGTGTGTGTGTGTGTGTGTGTGTGTCTGTGTGTGTGTGTGTCTGTGTGTGTCTCTCTGTGTGTGTTTGTGTGTCTGTGTGTGTCTGTGTCTGTGTTTGTCTGTGTGTCTGTGTGTGTGTGTGTGTCTGTGTGTGTGTGTCTGTGTGTGTCTATCTGTGTGTGTTTGTGTGTCTGTGTGTGTCTGTGTCTGTGTTTGTCTGTGTGTCTGTGTGTGTGTGTGTGTCTGTGTGTGTGTGTGTCTGTGTGTCTGTGTCTGCACAGTACGTCTCTGCGTCTGTGTCTGTGTGTGTGTCTGTGTCTGTGTGTGTGTCTGTGTGTGTGTCTGCACAGTACGTCTCTGCGTCTGTGTCTGTGTCTGTGTCTGTGTGTGTCTGTGTCTGTCTGTGTCTGTGTGTGTCTGTGTGTCTGTGTCTGTGTCTGTGTCTGTGTCTGTGTCTGCGCAGTACGTCTCTGCGTGTAGCAGCACCTTCATATCCCATATCACAAAGACACAAGGCGAAAGGAGGTAAGGTAGTCTGTCTATATATGTTACTCCACCTCATGACCATATTCCTCAGATTTCATCTCGATATGTTCTTGCCAACCCACCTCCCCACCATAAACTCCCAGTGGAACCTGTGTCTCTTGTTCTCTCATTGGCCAAGCCATGGAGGGAAGAGACCACCAGGTACGATATAAAGGGAAGGGTTTTGCTGTTGCAACCACCAAATGGAGGGAACGGAGTGAACAGCCCAACAATTTCATTTACAGGTAGGCTACAGGTACTGTAAAAAAGTGTAGTGGTTAATAAATGGAATGTTAATAAATGGAATGTTAATAAATGGAAGTTAATGAATGGAATGTTATCTGATAATGTGTTAGTATGACAAGAATCTTGTCTTACTCCTTCTCCCACTCAATCTATGTTTTATTCTCCTCTTCTTCTCTCTCAGATCATCGTGCAACCAAGTGGCTGATATGCTCTCTCTACGCTTGCTCATCCCGCTGACCACGCTGGTGGTCTTGATGGCGAGCCAGACCTCCTCCGCAGCCAGAACCACCCGCTGGCCCAAACCACAGAACACCAAGAAGCCCCCCAGGGGAGGTGGTGGTGGAGGAGGAGGAGGAGGTGGAGGTGGAGGGGTAGTCCCCCCAGCCCGTCTGGGCTCCAGGCAGACCACTACCACCACCCCGTCCCCTAGCAGCCTGGCCACTGAGGAAACCACAGAAGTCATGATGGATTCCTACTCCCTCTCGCCCACCGACAGCACCACCTACCCGGGCGATGCCTATCCCACGGAGTTCCACACCGACGCGATGGCGCCACCCGGGGCTGGCCTGGGGAACTACACCCTGGACTACAACGAGTGCTTCTTCAACTTCTGCGAGTGCTGCCCACCTGAGAAGGGGCCTGTGGGGCCCCCCGGGGAGAAGGGGCTGCCAGGGGCGGCAGGAGAGAGGGGACTTCCAGGTAGGGAGGGAGGAAAATAGACTATAGAAAGTATAGGAAAAAAGTATAGAATGTGACCATGATACAGAGCTTATTTGTACATTATTAGTACATATATATGTGTATATGAACAGTAGTTTATAAGTACAGTTTATGTACTAGGGAGAAAAATAGACTATAGAAAGTTCTAGAAAAAAAGTATAGAACGTGACTGTGATACAGAGCTTATTTGTACATTATTAGTATTATATATGTGTAGTAGTTTATAAGTACAGTTTAGAGTATAGTGTACTATAGATAGTATCATTGTGTGTAGACTCCTAAATAGCTAATCATGTCTTTGTTTTCAGGGGTACCTGGGGACAGGGGCGAGTCTGGACTCATTGGCGCTGATGGACTTGATGGGTTGCCTGGAGCTAACGGGTTGAATGGAGATAACGGTAAGCTTGCCACTGCGTGACGTTAGAATTATAAGGTTCTATCTCCATTTTTGTCAAAATTGAGTTTTTTACATAATCTGATCCATTAGGTGTTTATTAATGCCTGTGTGGTGTTATTTTTAAAAATGTTGAAATGTTTTAGTTAGTAATTCATAAAATACTACGGTTCCATCTCACAAAACATAATGTGGAATGTAAAAACTTACATATCTCGCTCCATATCTCTGAACTACCCTAAACGGAGATAGAACCTTATCATTCTAAGCTCACGACTTGCAACCATCATTTTCTCTTTCTGTCTCCATAAAAGACTGGTACAGAAGCTAGTCTGACATGTTATTATAGGTATGCCAGTGAAAGTCAAATATATACACTGTAGGCTGCTATGTATCAGTGTACACTACAGTATCTCATTCCCAAATAAATGAATGATAAATCAATAAATAAATCAATAAATTATCCATTGCTATTTGTTTTCTTTTCTTACGTCGTATAGAACACCCCCCATTATTGAGTAGTCATGCAATCCACAAGTGCTGGTCTCAGAAGTGAAAATGGAATGAATTCACTACAGGGGAACCGTAGTCAGTGCGGGACGGGGACAAGTTTTATGCTGAAATGATATTTTCACAACAATAACGTTAAGTTCACTCCTGGAAACTGGTTCCTGTGGGTTCCACCAGCCATTTCCACCACTGGTTGGTCTATTAAATTACGTATATTGCATTATAGACTAAAAATGCCATTCTCTTTCCATCCAATAGGTGAAAAAGGTGATCAAGGAGACATGGGGACCCCTGGTACCACAGGGTTACCTGGGAGACAAGGAGAGAAAGGTAGGCTAGTTATCCATCAGCATCAGAGCGCATTCATAGACTCAGCATCATGGAGTAACAATAAGTATGAACTTGAGAAAATAAAAAGTACATGAGTGTAAGTACCGTAGACTTCTTAGACTGAATGCAAATCATTGTTTAAGACTTCTTTTCAAAGACTTTTGTGCTAAGTTGGTCTTGGTCTCCTCACAGGCGAGTTTGGCCCCAAAGGAGAAAAAGGAGACCCAGGGCTACCTGGCTTCAAAGGCGACCCGGGGCTAAATGGGACAAAGGGTGAACCGGGGAGAGAGGGGCCCGTGGGACTGGCTGGGACGAGGGGTCTGAAGGGCGAACCGGGAGAAATGGGGGAGTGTGGAGTCGCTGACAGGGGAGAGAGAGGGGACACGGGTATACCCGGCCCCCCTGGGCTGAGAGGTGAGATGGGTCCTCCGGGCGTAAATGGAACCGACGGCTCACAAGGGCCCCTTGGGGAGAGGGGTGAGCCGGGCCCTCCAGGAGGGAAGGGCGAGGGGGGGGGGCGAGGGCCGCAAGGACCCCCAGGCGGGAGGGGCATGCCGGGGCCGAAGGGAGACAAGGGCCCCAAGGGCGGGCGGGGAGCGCGGGGACCCAAGGGCCCGCAGGGGGAGAGCGTGGAGCAGATCCGCTCCGCGTTCAGTGTGGGCCTCTACCCCAGCAAGTCCTTCCCCCCGCCGGGCCTGCCCGTAAAATTCGACAAGATCCTCTACAACGAGGAGGGCCACTGGGACCCCAACATCAGCAAGTTCAACTGCACCTACTCGGGGGTGTACGTCTTCTCCTACCACATCACCGTGCGCAACAGGCCCCTGCGCGCCGCCCTGGTGGTCAACGGCGTGCGGAAGCTGCGCACGCGCGACTCGCTGTACGGCCAGGACATCGACCAGGCCTCGAACCTGGCGCTGCTGCAGCTGGAACTAGGCGACCAGGTGTGGCTGGAGACGCTGCGCGACTGGAACGGCGTCTATTCCAGCGCCGAGGACGACAGCACCTTCTCAGGCTTCCTCCTCTACGCCAACACGGCCAAGGCCTGACCTATGACCTGACCCTATGTCCCCACTTACCACATTGGCCTGACCTGATTGGTCTGACTCCATATTGCACTCTCTGCATTGCCTCCATCACTCTTGCTGGCCTACTGCACAGCATCTTTGCACTACTACTAATAAATCATTACTATGAATTGTTGCTACTGCTGTTCCTGCTTATCACTGTTAACATAATTTAGCTTGCTGTATGTAATTGACCAATTGATGGGGGAAATTGTAGTACTTGAAGCTTTATGAACGCTTTATGCTTTTTAATATTGCAATAAAACATCACTGATGCTTGAAATGAATCTTATTTGAGGTGTGTGTGTTGTATGTGTTAGTTTGTAATGTGTTTATAGGTCTTAACTATCCAGAATATCACCGTGACTGAACTTCTCTGTCAATATTTAGCTGAAACATTTAATAAGGATTAAAGGATGTGTGTTGTTGGGATGGAACTGTTGACACAATTATTTCTTAACCTAAATGTTGTATTAGTAATTCCCCACTAGAGGGCAGTGGAACATCATCTTTTGAAGAAGGGATGAGGATGGACCAATCTCAACCCCTACGGCTTGTGGCTCTGTTCGAAGGCCTTGGCTCGAAATCGAGTCACACTCGAAAACGAGCCATAGGGGTAGAAAAGGGAATCGGGATTGGGCCTTAAAATGATATAACTTGGTACCGTGGAGCATTATTAAGCCTAAGATCTACCAAAAATCATTCAAAATACAATAGTTTCCAAATTATACTGTATTTAAGTAAGTAAATCTGGGAACAATATTTTGTTTCCACTTCTGAAAAGATGTCTTATAGTAATGCACAAATACCTGTAGGCTATACTAATATACATAGGGCACAAATACTCAAATGGATCTTAAATATCAAAAGAAAGCTTGCTTACCTCAAAGTATTTCATGAGTTTACAACAGAAATATTGGAAGAGGACCTTTTCTATTTGAATATTGACTGTTTAATTAGACAAAAACATGATTTTTGATGATATTTCATATGTGGCAGATTATTCTTTTTTAAACTAGAATTGTTTTAACTGTTGATTTTCAATCAGACAGTTCATACATTGATGTTTTTGCCATGCACCCACAGAGAGAACATAACTAAATAAAATACATGTGGACTCATCAATCCAACCCCTGGATCTTAAAGGGGCAAGTGGCCAATCGGGAAAGGGAAGCTGGATGCTCATTAAAGGTCCTTGTAGTTTTCAAAACCATGTGATTACCCCCCAAAAACATCACTCAGTAAAAACGAACAATACTTAGCTTTTGATCTACGGAATGCATTTGGAAACTGTTTTCATATGTCCACACATTTGTATGTTGATCAAGACAATGATTTGGAGGTCAGAAATTGCCTTTTTCCTATGCCTTTTTCACTCAAAAGTGATTTAGAAAATGATGTCACAAACCAGCAATGTGAAGTCACTATTATACTAGTATGTATATATTCATGTGAAATTTGCACCAGACTCTAGTATTAACTCAAACAATCCAGACAAATCGAAACATTAAAGTCCATATGTAAATATAGTTATGTGTAATAAAGTGGAATGAAACACACTAAGAAAAAGCAGTACACCACAGCAAGGAAAGGCAAGGAACCAGCTGAAAACCATAACTAATTAGGAGGCAACTCTACCTCCAATCTGTGCTAATTAATGTAAACTGGGTTAGAATATTGTGACGTTAGAATTATAAGGTTCTATCTCCATTTTTGTCAAAATTGATTTTTTTTACATAATGTGATCCATTAGGTGTTTATTAATTCCTGTGTGGTCTTATTTTTTAAAATGTTTACATTTTTGAGTTAGTAATTCATAAAATACAAAGGTTCTATCACACAAAACATAATGGAATGTAAAAACTTTGACGCTCAATATCTCTGAACTACCCTAAACGGAGATAGAACCTTATAATTCTAAGCTCACGATATATTGATGGGCTATAAAAGTTTTTTTGGGTTACCAAGGTGCCACACAACAAACAACAAATCTAATGATGGGTAAAAGCAAAGAGCTGTCTCAAGACCTTCGCAACCAGATTGTTGCACAACGTGAAAATGGAATTGGCTCCAGTCGTATCACAACTTCTGAATCTTCCAGTAAGCACCATTGGGGGAATTATCCGTAAGTAGAAGCAACATCACTCCACCATCAACCGGCCACGCACAGGAGCTCCTCGCAAGATTTCTGATCAGGGAGTCAGAAGGAGACTTAGAAGAGTAGCCAAAGAGCCAAGGACCACTAGGGAAGAGCTCCAGAAAGACTTGGAGGCAGCAGGTACAACTGTGACAGAAAGGACAGTAGGCAATGCACTCCACTGCCATGGCCTCTGTGCACACTCAGCCTGCAAGACTCCACTACTGAAAAAAATACATGTTGAAGCTCGTTTAAGGTTTGCCAAACAACATTTGGACAAGCCAGTGAACTACTGGGAGCATGTACTCTGGTCAGATGAGACCAAAATGTAACTTTTTGGCTGTCACACAACACACCATGTTTGGAGGAGAAATGGCACTGCACATCACCCGAATAACACTATACCAATAGTGAAGTTTGGAGGTGGAAGTATCGTGGTGTGGGCTGTTTCTCCTCGTGGTATTGGCAGACTTCATTTCATTGAAGGAACAATGAATGGAGCCATGTACAGAAAGATTCTTGAGATGAACCTGCTGCCATCCACCAGGATGCTGAGGATGAGACGTGGGTGGACCTTCCAGCAGGACAACGATCCAAAGCAGACAGCAAAGGAAACTCGCAATTGGTTTCAGAGAAAGAAAATCAACTTGTTGGAATGGCCCAGTCAATCACCTGACTTAAACCCAATTGAACATTTGTGGAAGCATCTGAAGATCCAGATTCACAAGAGGGCCCCCCGCAATCTTCAAGATTTAAAGACAATCTGTGTAGAGGAATTGGCGAAAATCACACTTGAATACTGCGGGCGATTAGTTACTTCATACAGAAAGCGCCTTGAAGCTGTAATTACAAACAAAGGCTTCTCCACTCCAAGTATTGAATTAATTTCAGTTAGTGTGTTCAATACTTGTTTCCTGTTTCATTCCACTTTATTACACATAACTTTATTTACATATGAACTTAAATGTTTAGATTTTTTTGTTAGGATTGTTTGAATTAATATCAAAGTCTGGTGAAAATTTCACTTGAATAGGCTCATTGAAAATACATTTACTGGGTAAATGTATTCAATACTTATTTGCCCCACTGTATACTGTATATATTATATATATGTTACGGTACATGTGGGAAAACTAGGGTTAGGGTTAGGTGCTACGTCAACTTGGTACATGCTGGCATGTCTAACCCTAACCCTAACCTTAACCCTACCCCTAACCCTAACCCTAACCGTAACACCCTAGCACCTAACCCTAACCCTAGTTTTCCCACATGTACCGTAACATATATATACACATATATACACATATATACACACACAAGAGTGGATGAGTATGTACATTTCAAGGATGATCCAGCGGGCATCATGCTCTCCTGGTCTCTGAGCAGAGCATAGAGATGATTGCTGTGGATGAAGCAGCACAACACAGGGCTGAGCTACTGGACGTATAACACTCCTCTCTGCTGCTCACCAGTCACACGCCCCAGTGCTATCTGATGTTACGTAAGGTGGCTTAAGAAGGATCTGAAGTTGAGACTTTCCTTAGGGCATGATGTTTCTGAATGTAACTGTACAGTCCATAGATACAGTACATGTGAAGTTGTGCACAAGTTAATTTAAGAAATAGATAAAACACATAACTATATTTACATATAGACTTTAATGTTTAGATTTTACCAGGAAGATTAAAGCGATTCCTCACCTCCTACTCTGATCTCAATCAGAGAGATCAAGGATTACCATGCTGTAATTGAGCAGTAATTCATCCAATTTCTATGACTCCTCTTTATCAGGGAGTCAGGGGGAGTCATAGTGACTTGGATGTTCTGCTATTCTGCCCAAATGACACCAAAGAGTGAGGGAAATATAAGCAAATCAGGCTCTTCAACAACATCAGAGGATGAAGGGGAGATGAGCAAGGCTGCCACCGAAACAGACAGCAGATACTCATCTTCTAAAGCCAAAGAGTGAAGAACATTTCAACGATACAAAATCTTCATCATCAGAGAGTGAAGGGGGGGGGGGGGGGGGGAGCGATGCTGACACCCAAACATACAGCGGACTTCCTCTTTCTTCAGATGGCTGTCATGACAAGTTACTAGGTACCCATCTTGGAGCAGAACTTTCCACTCCTTCTCCTGTGGATCCTACCCTGGAGATACCTCAGCTTGGCTCTGAGGCTCAGCAAGACAGTGGAGGTGTCCTTCACATCTGGCCAGCCGGGGCGGCTGTGGCGCAGGAGGTAGAGCTGCCGTCTAATGATCGCAAGGTTGGCAGATCGGCGGTTCGAGCCCCGGCTGGGGTCCTTGGGCAAGACACTGAACCCCAAAATTGCTCCCAGTGAGCGGGCCAGCGCCTTGCATGGCAGCTTGCCGCCATCGGTGTGTGAATGTGTGTGTGAATGGGTGAATGAGAGGCCGTTGTAAAGCACTTTGGAGCAGCTTTAGAGCAGCAAAAAAGGCGCTATATAAGTGCAGTCCATTTACCATTTTACCATTTACATCTGTGAAAACACATGGACCTTGAGCAGCCTGGATCCCAACAAGCCTTTGGAGGATTCCCCCACTAGATGCCCCTCCAGTGTCGCATCTACAGACTTAAAACAGGATGGGGGGACACCTCCGCCTGGGCAAGCAGGGAGTAGCAAGAGCCCCCCAGGATGGAGGAAGTGTTGGTAAATGTAATGCCAGACACCTCCGCCGCAGCCGATCTCAAGGGGGAGTAAGAGGGAAAGGGAAGTGGGAAGAAGAGGACATCCAGGAAGAGACAGGGCCAGAAAAGACCCTCTCAGAGGAGCTCAGAGCCAAGCGTAGAGCGAACAGGAGCGAACAGAGAGAGTGCAGAGCCGGGAAGTGAAACGACCACCGAACAGGGGAACAGGGGAGCAGGCGGAGCTCTGAGGAGGCTCACACACACTCCTCCTCAAAACAAGAGGAGGAAGTCATCATCAGAGGGAAAAAAAGAAACGTAGAGTTATCTATGACCTCCCCCTGACCCCGTTCACTTCCTGATCCTCCTGATCATTCCTATCATTTCTAACATTTTTCAATTTGTGATAAAAAAACAAACAAACTGAAATGTGATGATTGCTGAACTTGACTAAAACATAATCCTATAAACTTGCAGTGCATCGCTCTCTCTCTCTCTGTGAGTAAGTGTGTAAATGTAAGTGTAAGTGTGTGTGTGTGTGTGTGTGTGTGTGTTCGCTACGTATGTGCGCGTGTGCGTGCGTGTGTGTGTGTGTGTGTAAGTGTAATTGTGTAAGTGTAAGTGTGTTCATAGTGTGAGTGAAAATATAAATAACTGTCATGGCAGTGAAGGCAGTGTAATCTGTAGCCACCAGGCTGGATCCCCACTGTGTGAGAGTCAGTGTATTGTTCCTGCAGAGCCGCAGATAACAACTCATTAGCATACAGAATCATTTGGCTGCGAGAGGCTAGAGCCACTCTGCTATCCATCTGCACCGGGCTGATAAATCCCCCTCCCTCCACACACACACACATACACACACACACACACACACACACACACACACACTAGCACAGGCACACACACACACACAGGCACACGCACACACACACACACACACACACACACACATACACAGGCACACACACACAGGCACACACACACACACACCAGCACAGGCACACACACACACACACACGCACACACACACCAGCACACACACAGGCAAGCATGCATGCACCCACACGCACACACACACACACACACACACGCACACACACACCAGCACACACACAGGCATGCATGCACCCACACGCACACACACACACACACACACACACACACACACACCTACACACACATACATACACACACACACAGGCATGCATGCACCCACACGCACGCACACACACACACACACACACACACACACACACACACACACACAGATACACACACATACATACACACACACACACACACACACACACACACACACACACACACATACAGGCGTCATATCCAGAGAGGGCACAAAGGCAAGTGCCCCCTCAAATCTTCCTCTTTTATGATGTTAAATTCATTACTGAACTTGTTTTTTTAAGCCCACGTTTTATCATAATTATTTATTAAAAAGATCCGTCAGCTGTATTTTGCGGAGGGGGCCACTCTGAATGGACCAGGCAAAGAGCACCCCCCTATTCTCCCAAGTAAGTGGTGGTTGCTTACAAGTTGCACAGGGGTGCCTAGGCTAGGCAGGGCGTTAATTCCAGTGTGTCCAGTGGAATCGTTTGTTTATAAATGATTTTGATCAAGCCGGTAGCCTATTCATTCCCTCTTGATGAATAAATAAAACAAAAATGATTTTTTTCTTTGTAATATTACCACCTTTTAACCTCTAATACTACCACCTAGCAATTTTATTCTAGCCAGCTAGCTATTTTGACATAAAATGAAGGATACATTTTATGATTTGTCGATCAACAATGCCGGTTGATGTCAGCAGAAAATATGTCTAGTCGACACTTTTGAGTGCCACTGAGATGGGTCACACACTTTCTAAACGTTCTTACGTTGCCATGGTGACACCATCATAGGTCCTCTATGACAAGGTGAGTGACACTTCGCTTTTGTCGAGCGACGATATGTCAATCGACACACAAGCAAAAGCCACATTTCAGGTGTTGCAACAAAAATGCAATTCTTCTGACTTACAAATGTAATCTTCTGTTACAAATTCAAATTCTCCAATTCTACAACAATCTACAGTTCAATACAGTCCAATCTCCCTTTTTGAGTAGACAGTTCCTATTTGGCGAGCAAGCACACAGTGCAAACCAGTGAGGTCATCGTCCAGTCATAACACAATGTTGTAGAATACTAGAGAGGTCCACCCACAGCTGGGTGTCTCAGGTTTCCTAGTCGTAGGAGCTTTATTTAGGAAGGGTTTTTAATTAATAAAATAATACATGTAAAGCATTATTTTTCCCTGCAATGTAATATATAAGCAATAGTGTTGGTCAATGTTTGTGCATTATTACCATGGAGGCTGTGCTTTTATTATCATTGTGAATTAATACATTTCTTTGTCAGATAGTCGTGCTGGTTTCATATTGTTTCAGACACACTGTGAGCGCGGTGGAGGCTGAGTCTAAACCACTTTCACAATAGCAGGATATCCTGGAGGGCACGGAGCTATGCTGACCTTTGCAGGAAGCTGTCACTTGAGTGCTTTACACGCCTTAAGGGGTATTATGGATTTACTGCACATTGTCTACCACAATGTTACTATGTTATACAGAACGGGCGAGCAGTTGCATCACATTTGAGAACTGGAATGAGTTTGCTTTCTTTTCTGAACTTTGCGGAGTAATAAGTCTCATGAGAATGGAGAAGTGAATGAAAAAATGTATCACCAATAGGCCTATGCACAGAACAATATATCACATAAATACCAGCAAGATATGTCCTTAGTACACACGATTTAGAACAAACTGCATTTTTACCTTTTCCGCTCACAATTTTATTCAATATACTAAAATTCATCGATTTAACATTGCATATATTCATAGATATTATATAATACAACACACATGTTAGTACTAAACAGAACATACGGGAGAATTGCAATGTCCCCTAGTATAGGCTACCTGTGGTTTAGCCAAAACACGTTCTCCAAAATGGTAAATTGACTGGCTGCAACCTGTTAATGAGTAAATCGTAATTGCTGTGTCAAATCAACCATGCTTTTAGCTGACTTGTACAGAAAGTGTTTTTCTACTGTTAAACCAATAGTAACTGCACTCTTCTTAATTCTGTTGTGATTGCCTCCATGCACATGACAGCGTGTTGGTATCTTGGAACCCAGTGAAACTCCATTGGAATTTGGAATTTCACTGTTGTTCTGTTGTACTACAAATCGTGAGCTTAGAATGATAAGGTTCTATCTCCGTTTAGGGTAGTTCAAAGATATTGAGCGTCAACGTTTTTACATTCCATTATGTTTTGTGAGATGGAACCTTTGTATTTTATGAATTACTAACTCAAAAATGTAAACATTGTAAAAATAACACCACATAGGCATTAATAAACACCTAATGAATCAGATTATGTAAAAAACTCAATTTTGTAAAAAATGGAGATAGAACCTTATAATTCTAACGTCACGAAATGTCAAAATAATAAAGTAAAGGGGAAGACATCAATAGTGTGCAAAGTACACTATTGCAATTTGTGAAATCAGAAGACATTAGTGTAGTCTGGTGACCTATTTTATGAAATATGGCTGGTTTTTTTCTCAAACAGAAATTTGCTATCACTCCAATACATGATGGAAACACCACTGAAGGTTTTAAAATATGATAACAAATATGTACTGAAAGGGTTTAATATTCCTTTTAATTTCTCTTAAACTTAACTCCTGACATGGTTTAAGGTTTGCATGACCCCTAGTGGAAGTGAATTGATTTCTGGAGTACATTGTAATTTAGTTCACGGTTAAAAAACATTATGTTATTAAGTGTGCTCCAAATCACAGGTGTCGAGGACACAGCAATCACGATCTTGGAGCTGTCGGGCTAAATTCTCAGTGGTTTGGGATATGGTTATGGTTTTAGACAGTACAACTATGCTAAGCTAGCTGTCACAGCAACAATAGCCCCACAACGTCCCATTGTTTTATTGTAGTACATAAAATAGTAACCAAAGGTACCAAGATAGGCTACTAAAATATCTGCTGAAAAAGCAGTAATCAACAACCCAAAACTGTGGGTGATTAACAGTGATTAACACCTCACTGTTAACTGACTGACAGAAAACAGCTAGCGTCATTCCCGATCCTAACAGAGAATGTCGGGGGGTATTAAAGGAGGTGATTCACTCAGTGTACCATACCAGACCACAACTGCAACACATCAGGGGGAAAACAAATGAAAAATATATTTATATTTACAGAAGTAGAGTGAGTAGTCATCATATTATTTAATTTGACCTCACATACTGAAATACCTCTTGTACCTCAACAGCTGAAATGGCTGTTTCTTTAGTCTTTAACTACTTTCTGATCACAGATGTACTGTCTGTATGCTTAACCAATCTACAATGTGATTGTGTTTAACGAACGGTCAGTTCCCATGTTATTTTGTGATCTTGTAAATCAGTACTAGTCTGTACTGTATGTGTAACAGCAGTAAGGTACCACATTTGCTGTTGTTGTTATCATTGTGTTGTCTTTAATTTTCTAGCCTTAAACCCTGTAACAAATATGCCATATTTCGAAGATGAACCATATTGAACTAACTTGAAGATGAACCACTGTCCAATATCTTTTGGAGGTTAATGCTATGTACATTTTTGACAAATGTATCATGAGTGCTGTCATTAAGTGTGAATCCTGACTTTCTAGGATTTTCACAGCCAGATATTGAAGCGTAACGGCCCACCCACGCCATTTGTATCGAACCCTAAACTTGACTATTTATGATTGTTTGAAGATCCCTCGTTCACAAAGGATAAAGGATAAGATGATGGACGAACCCCCCCCCCCCCTGGAATCACCTCACTGACATATAGTAGGATGACGTATAAGAGTGTACACCTCTCACACATGATCGTTTTAGCATTTCAGGACAACACAGATCATTCATGATGCAGGATATAGGAGGTGTTTCTCACCCCAGATCCAGGACAGCAGGAATCATGAATCATGCAGAATTTACAAGTATTTTTACTGCCGATTGCTTCTGATCTAAAATGGGTAATAAGAAATACTCTCAAGGTGAAATTCTGACACCATCGTACTCCCCAGACCACTGTAGGGAAAGGTCAGAGATGTCGTATCCCTGATCACACTCATCCAATCCGTCGTCTGTCTGTCTTTCCGGGGCGTACTGTACTATAGGTCAATCCCTCCGTTTTCCTGCTTTTCTCAGTCCATCATCATCAACTCTGTCATCATCACCAACACAGTCAACAGCCATCTCTGGTCTCAACCGACAACTGTCATCAGCAGCGTCACCGCTGGCTACCGCCATCTTGTGGCCGTGTGTTATTATGCCGCAGGTCCCTAGTGGCCGATTGTGGTTGTGTTGCGCCGGCGTGAGGGATTGGTAGTGGAGTCCTGGGGACGACTAGAGGCGAGGAGTCCTGGTCCTCTGTGAAGCTCTCGGGGCTACCATCTCCGTCTGGTAGACTCCCACAGCTGGACCCCGGTGACATCGTCTCCAGGAGGTCGTCCTTGACCAGTCCCACCACGTCCTGACGAGGCCCCTGGGGTAGCCCCCCCACCCCGTCGCCTGTCCCGACAGCTCCTCCTCCTCCTCCGTCCTGGTCGTCCAGGAGGTTGGACAGGAAGCTGATGTACTTCATGGTCAGTCTCAGGATCTCGTTCTTGCTCAGCTTCTTGTCCGGAGGGTGGGTGGGGATGAGCTTGCGGAGCTCGGCGAAGGCCCCGTTCACGTTCTGCTGCCGCCAACGCTCCCGGCTGTTGGTGAAGATCCGCCGGACGATCTTCGGCTGGCCGGCTAACGGAGGGGGGAGGAGAGGGTAGGGGAGGAGAGGGTAGGGGAGGAGAGGGTAGGGGAGGGTAGGGGGAGAGGGTAGGGCAGGAGAGGGTAGGGGAGGGTAGGGGGAGAGGGTAGGGCAGGAGAGGGGGCGAGAGGGTAGGGGAGGAGAGGGTAGGGGAGGGTAGGGGGAGAGGGTAGGGCAGGAGAGGGGGCGAGAGGGTAGGGGAGGGTAGGGGGAGAGGGTAGGGGAGGAGAGAGGAGTAAGGGGAGGAGAGGGTAGGGGAGGGTAGGGGAGGGTAGGGGAGGAGAGAGGAGTGAGGGGAGGAGAGGGTAGGGGAGGAGAGGGTAGGGGGAGGAGAGGGTAGGGGAGGAGGTGGGGGAGAGGGTAGGGGGGGAGAGGGTAGGGGAGGAGGAGGCAGGAGGAGAGAGGAGTGAGGGGAGGAGAGGGGAGGGGAGGGGAGGAGAGAGGGTAGGGGAGGAGAGGGTAGGGGAGGAGGAGGCGGGAGGAGAGGGGAGTGAGGGGAGGAGAGGGTAGGGGAGGAGAGGGTAGGAGAGAGGAGTGAGGGGAGGAGAGGGTAGGGGAGGAGGTGGGGGAGAGGGTATCGGAGGAGGAGAGGGTAGGAGAGAGGAGTGAGGGGAGGAGAGGGTAGGGGAGGAGAGGGTAGGAGAGAGGAGTGAGGGGAGGAGAGGGGAGTGAGGGGAGGAGAGGGGAGTGAGGGGAGGAGAGGGTAGGGGAGGAGAGGGTAGGAGAGAGGAGTGAGGGGAGGAGAGGGGAGTGAGGGGAGGAGAGGGTAGGGGAGGAGAGGGTAGGAGAGAGGAGTGAGGGTAGGAGAGAGGAGTGAGGGGAGGAGAGGGTAGGGGAGGAGGAGGCAGGAGGAGAGAGGAGTGAGGGGAGGAGAGGGTAGGAGAGAGGAGTGAGGGGAGGAGAGGGTAGGGGAGGAGAGGGTGGGGGAGGAGGAGGCAGGAGGAGAGAGGAGTGAGGGGAGGAGAGAGGAGTGAGGGGAGGAGAGAGGGTAGGGGAGGAGAGGGTAGGAGAGAGGAGTGAGGGGAGGAGAGGGTAGGGGAGGAGAGGGTGGGGGAGGAGGAGGCAGGAGGAGAGAGGAGTGAGGGGAGGAGAGGGTAGGGGAGGAGAGGGTAGGGGAGGAGGGGAGGAGAGGGTAGGGGAGGAGGAGGCGGGAGGAGAGGGTGGGGGAGGAGGAGGGGTAGGAGAGAGGAGTGAGGGGAGGAGAGGGTAGGAGAGAGGAGTGAGGGGAGGAGAGATATGGGATGTGGGAAGAGGTGTACAAATCAAATGAAAGTAAGATCTATAGTCCAAATGTCTTATTCTCTCCATTTTATGAAATTAAAGTGAGTATTGCGGTCGCATATTTCAAATGTAGGGTTAGTGAGAGAGAGAGAGAGAGAGAGAGAGAGAGAGAGAGAGAGAGAGAGAGAGAGAGAGAGAGAGAGAGAGAGAGAGATTTAGGAGGTGTTAAAGTATAGGTCAAAATGGGAATAGAATAAACATAAAGGTAGTGATGAAGGATTGTATTGTGTAATTTTGTGATGACAAGGTAGTGATGAGTGACTGTAATTGTGTGTAATGAACACAGCTACGTATGGTGGTGGTGGTGTAAATGACAGTTATGTAAAGTCACCATTCTAATATGAAACACTGCCACGATGAATTACCCATCACATTCATGCTCTCCAATCATAGTAAATGTATTAATATATGCTCTCTTGTATATCAATGGTCCACATTCTTGACATTCAATGGAATAGGGTTGTTGAACACAGTGTTGCTAGTTGGAATTAGTGCAATACGTTGTTGTAGAAACAACTCTGTCGACTGTGTTCTAGTAATTGAGCTTAGAATTATAAGGTTCTATTTCCGTTTAGGGCAGTTCAGAGATATTGAGCGTCAAAGTTTTTACATTCCATTATGTTTTGTGAGATGGAACCTTCGTATTTTATGAATTACCAACTAAAAAATGGCAACATTTTAAAAATAACACCACAGGCATTAATAAACACCTAATGGATCAGATTATGTAAAAAACTAAATTTTGACAAAAATGGAGATAGAACCTTATAATTCTAACGTCACAAAGTGCCAGGGAGAGGGTGGAGGTTCACCAGACGCCTATGTTTACATTTACATTTACATTTTTGGCATTTAGCAGACGCCTTATTCCAAAGCGACTTACAATCAATACATTTGAATACTAGCATGTGAATCAGCAGTCCACCATTCGTTGCAGGAAGAGTACTCTAGCTCGGGCCGGGGGCCACTGATAGAAGGAAAAACCTTCTCCCTATTATCGCCTTCTACTAATTATTATTTTTTATTTATTTTTTTTAATTACTGGAGAAACTGAGAAACAGTACAAGGGGGGCAATAGAAGTTCTAGGGACACAGTAGAGGGGAAAGCGGGTGTCTTTAGGAGACGTAGTGGTGAGGGTCGGAAGATGTCTCAGGAGGAGCAGTTAAGATGTAACCTGAAGAGATGGGTCTTCAGTCTACGACGGAAGATGGGTAGTGACTATGTGGGCAAACAGCTGAAGGTGATGGGGACCTATGCGATATACATGTCCATTGTTTTTCTAATATCGTTTGGATTGAATGCTGGTTACATAGATGCACATAACCTAACCGGGGGTCACCTCAAAAACCAGTGTTGCAGAAACCCAGCAACTGAGGGAAGTGTTTGAAAAGACACTAAATCCTGTTGTTGTTTTCTATTTTTTTCCTTTTGGAACACACCCAACGTCTCTTAATCTTCCAGCTTATACTCTGCAGCAAGGCACTGCCTCGACAACGCAGCGGCAACCTCCCCATCCTCCCCATCCTCCCCATCCTCCCCATCCTCCCTTCCCCTGGGCTACGCATGCCCATATGTGACTGTCAGCAGTGAGCAGAGGAGATGCAGAGGATTCCAGATGTGTCTAATAATGAGTTAGACTACAGCCTACAGTAGGTATACCTGCTTCATTGGTAACATGAAATATCTTAGAATGATTTACAGGGTATATATATCAGTATATAATCGTCATGTTTGTGAAAGTGCCTGCATGGTCTTTCAATACCTGGCCAAATGACGTTTGATGTTGGTGCCAGTGGATGAATGCTATGGGGGTGACGTTAGGATGATGAGATTGCAGAGATGACTATGGAGAAGGAGGGGGGCATAGTAGAGGTGTGTCGTACCATAATGTATAAAGATCTAAAATGTGCCTACCCTCATCAAGCTCAACCTCGTAAGGTGCCGGGCGACGCTTTACCCTGTTGCTGGGGTACATGCCGTACTGCTCCGACTCCCCTCCAAGACTAAGGACAGAGATATGAGTACACGTACACACACACACGCGCGCGCACACACACACACGCACACACACACACACACACACACACGCACACACACACACACACACACACACACGCACACACGCACACACACACACACACACACACACACACACACACACACACACACACACACACACACATCATATCAGAGTGTAGATACATACAACAAAATACATACAACAAAAAATACATTTTGTTTGGGGGTTAGGGTTAGAAATGAAAAGTATAGCCTATAAGCGTCACTGTTTCACTAAAGACAGATTAGGCCTATATAGGGCCCACATGCTTAGTGGATTGCTTGTGGATTGCTTGTGGATTGCTTGTGGATTGCTTGTGTAATCAAATACGACAATCGTGTTTTTTTTATTATCATGAACCATTTCATTTATAGCCTACACAGTGAAAATAGAAAATAGGTATGACATTCATATTCGATTTTTTTATTTTATTTTTTTTACCTGTTTTTTTCTATCTTCTTTTAAAATATATATATATATATATATATATATATATATATATATATATGTTATTTATGCATTTTCAGTTTACAGGGATAGACATATTCGATTTTTAAATATATATATTTTTACCTGTTGATGGCGGAGAGAGGTTGCGCCAGGTTGTAGAGCATCGCTCGCGCCGGCAGAGGGAACGCGTTTGGGCTCAGCTGGACCATTCGAGCGTCGTTCAGCGCGTGCACGGGGGGTCTGCGGAGCTCCGTGATCGGTACCGACGACGAATGGCTGTCGGTTGTTCGCTGCTGCCCGCCTTTTATATGGCCTCCTCTCCTCGTCGAGAGCTCGATCAGTGGTACTCCCCCTTTCAGGTCAAGGGCGTCGTAAGCGGTTGCCTTGGCAACGCCGTTAAGGATGAGGATGGTCCCGTTAACCGGGCTCTGCAGAGGCGTGACGTCATCACATGTCTTCTTTTTAACCCCCTCCCCGGTAACGTTCCCGTTCACCCTGATGATGGAATCCTGCTTTAGTGGTCCACCACACGACTTGGCACCGGGACTTCCAGGAGGACTTATAAGCTCCAGCTCCGAGGGCTTCTGTTTTTCCATCATTTCATCACGACAAAGACATCAAACCTGCAAACTGCGACACTTTAAATGAATGTGCAATAATACTATGTGCAATATGACAACCCTCGTATACATAAGGTTCAGAGATAGGAAATGTTAGGATAGGTATAGCATAGCATAGAGTACAGCACAGTGTTTTATTTGTATAGTATAGTATAGTGGATAGTGTACATAGCCTTTATTTATGTAAACCAGCTCTTTTCCCTTCTTGTTTTTAGTTTGTTTTTCTTCCTAGCACCAGGGGAGCCACCCCTCCCAAATTTCGCTGTACTATATCAATGACAATAAATACCATTCATTCATATTGTCCTATAAGATGCCGCCTGTCAATTAGCCGAAATTAAGCATTCGATATCACCACCACACATTCGATATCACCGCCACACCTACACGGAGAAAATAAATTAAGTAACACACACACACACACACACACACACACACACACACACACACACACACACACACACACACACACACACACACACACACACACACACTACATGTCATGAAACAATCAGTCTAGATTTTGTTAGCTATTGATGATTCAGGTCAAAAATAAAACCGTCTCCATTTAGGCTATACTTGTCATATTCACATCATAGGGCCTAATAAAATAAATAATTTCAGACCTTCACCTGCGCATTCATTTCGACAATTCGACATATCAATCAACTGGACGTTATTAAAGGTGTTCTCATTAGGCATAGCTTATATGTTTCCAACATTGACCGATGACACCATCAAATCGTTGAACAGAACAGGCGCTGCTCATTATTTTCCACATGTGGGATGAAATTAGTCCTGGATTAAACAAATTCCACCAAAAGGCTGTTTTACCAACGTGGAAATGATTAACGGTACTCCGGTGAATATTGAATGAAGGAGAATGAAGGAATAGGCTACATTACATTGCACGGGAATAACCAATAATATACCCATCAGGGCGGATCAAATGTGATCGGTAACATTTGCTAATTATTGTTTTGTGGTCGTCAATCGTCTGTGGCCTAATCAAAATCCTGTTCCTCCAGGAACACCATAGTGTTTTTACGCAAAGGGGCTTTTCTCATTTTAGCCACCAAGGCCAAACGAAATCAGTAGGCCTTTTAATGTTGATGTTGTGTTGACGTTTCTGAACATGACCTTATAAAGGCTAAATCATCTGAATCACAATGACGGTTGTTATTCGTGAGCTTATGATAAGGTTCTATCTCCGTTTAGGGCAGTTCAGAGATATTGAGCGTCAAAGTTTTTACATTCCATTATGTTCTGTGAGATGGAACCTTTGTATTTTATGAATTACTAACTCAAAAATGTCAACATTTAAAAAAAATAACACCACACAGGCATTAATAAACACCTAATGGATCAGATTATGTAAAAAACTCAATTTTGACAAAAATGGAGATAGAACCTTATAATTCTAACGTCACGAATTGTTGTTGTTGTTGTTCTTATTGTTGTCGTTGTTTTCCTGCCTACATTGTGTGCGTAATGTAACCTAGACGTTTTAACATTAAGGCACCTTCATTTAATTCGGTAATCTGACTTCATTAGGCAAATTGTGAGTTCTCTGATGAACGTCTTTTTGATTGTCGGCCTTTCTCATACATTCTCTTTTGACTGTAGCAATAGGCTAGTTTACTCAGACCATCATTTATTATGTCCAGAAATGTGGAACACGGTTGGCACAAAACCCGAGCCATTAATGATCGAATTTCTAAAGACTTCTATTGGCTCCCTATCCTATCAACGATGAAGAGTTTGAAGCCTATAGCTGTAAAAACAACAATCCAAGCTAAAAGCTTAACGACGTTATCGTTTTGAATTGAATTATAGCTACATTATTTGAAAAAGGTTGTGATAAATAACCTTTTCGATTATCCAAATAATCACTCAATCAATGAAGTCAACATCCACACTTTCAGGCTATAGTTTAATTTGATTAAAAATGTTCCTTTAAAAAAAAGGCCTTGCTTCCCTAATGCATTCCAATGTGTTCAGTTCATCGGATGGAATAATAACAAAAAAAATAAAATATAGCCTATAGCCTATACCACAAACGTGTACACTCGTAATTACAATTCCAGTAAAGCTCAACCGTGGAAAGAGAAATGTGTCGATGTGTTTGACGCTTACCGTTCCCGGCGTGTGTTGATGTTAGTGTGTAAGTGGAGCCATTTTGTGAGAGTGGGTCATCCATGTCTAGGACTGTGTGGAACTGGAAGTGAGGTTGGAGTTAGTGTGTGTGTGTGTGTGTGTGTGTGTGTGTGTGTGTGTGTGTGTGTGTGTGTGTGTGTGTGTGTGTGTGTGTGTGTGTGTGTGTGTGTGTAGTGTGTGTAGTGTGTGTGTAGTGTGTGTGTGTGTGTGTGTGTGTGTGTGTGTGTGTGTGTGTGTGTGTGTGTGTGTGATATTCCTCACCGCATCCAGCGGCGCAATGTGGCCAGGCGAGATAAGGGTGCGGTGGTTCCCGATAAGCTCCTAAACGCATTATTATTATTTATGAAATGATTCATTATTATTTGGCTGTCGTATTGCTGTATAGGCTTGTGGAGGGCAAAGCATAAAAATATTCCCGGGGAGAAGAAGCTCAAGTAACTAACGGTGTGAGGTGGACTAAAGGTGAGTGGAGGTGGTTAAAATATGTTTTATGTTTGTCTTATAAATGAAATAAAGAAAATATATTTTAACGTTTTGAACGAGGGGTGCACCTTTATCTTTATGTCGTGCGTCAGTTTAAGCCCCAAAAAGTATATTATTGCCAGTCCTAACCCAATAATATAGGACTTCAATGATGAGAACAATAGTCATTGTTAAATTAATCCGATTGACAATAATAATGTATGATCAAAATAACAACATTATTTATAATAATAATAATAATAAAGATTATCCTATCCATTCGAATTGAATGCATTCATATCAAGTTATCAATGTAATACAGCCACTCATATGTATAATTTATCCACAAAGTCTGCAATTGCAGCAAGGCATATGACCTATAAATGTGCTCTAAAACATCAAAGGGCTTAAATATGTAGTGGAAATAATTGGTCACTGTCATCGATGGGGTGGCCGTGGTGGCTGAGATTCCTGGCAAAATTTCGCGCGGGTCCCCCGGGGGCGACATGACTGAGAGAGATAAGCCCATATCGGTGCCCTGTCGTCGGATACGGGGTGGGAGAAATCAGGGTTGACGCGCCATCACTGGACATAAAGAAGAGAGTCGATCGTTTGTTCAAACCTAACATCGAATTTTTCCATAATTTATTTTGCTGCTATAGGAAGACGAAGACAATTCGTGACGTTAGAATTCTAAGGTTCTATCTCCATTTTTGTCAAAATTTAGTTTTTTACATCATCTGATCCATTAGGTGTTTATTAATGCCTGTGTGGTGTTATTTTTAAAATGTTGACATTTTTGAGTTAGTAATTCATTAAATACAAAGGTTCCATCTCACAAAACATAATGGAATGTAAAAACTTTGACGCTCAATATCTCTGAACTGCATAGACGGAGATAGAACCTTATAATTCTAAGCTCACGAATTATTTAGGTCCATGATGCAGCCATACATTATATGTACAATAGTACAATTACATATTTGTTTGTTTGTCTGTTTATTATGTCAATAATAGCCTATTGTGCCAAGAGCTTTGATGGGACACTCCAGTCTACAATCAGAGAAGGCCTAAGACAAAATATATGACTGCAACGCTGAGTAGGCATATATACAGACTATTTAGGCTCTAATTTCGTAAAGGAAGCGCATGGTCCATTTACAAGCCGATAGCAAAGTAACATAATATACCGGCATGGCGTTCAGTCACGAATCCTCTTCGTTTTCAGACTGTCACGACCAGTATGCCTATAGGCCTATTGATTGTTCAAATTGACTGTCACAACCAGTATAAGCCTATATCATGGATATATCCAATTGTAGACCGTGCACATGTCATGAGACACTGTTAGGCAAAGGTGAAATATTTATTTAAATATTTAATAAACATGTTTAGTGGTCTGCATTAGCTAGGCTGTAGCCCAACAGAATAATTGCTTTCATATAAGGTTATAAAAAATTATCAATAAGGATTACAGGTTTAAACATATTTGAACATTTATTACGAGCTTTTGACACATAGTCAGTGTCATATCCACAATGGCCATTACAGTCATTGTCTATGTTGTATCGGTGTGTCAGTGCTCCCCATTCATATCTCGTCCTGTCTCAAATGAGATGATTTACTGAAAATCGATTTACTGAAACTTTGCTTCATTGCCATACCATCTCAGCACATAAACGCTCATATTTTCGTCCTTTG